>NC_086199.1:33531950-33838546 GCF_035770615.1 Melospiza melodia melodia | reverse complement strand
GTGCCACCTTGGGTCTGGGAACCATCCTGCGTATCGTGGATTCTAAGGAGCCAGCCGGTCACTCCCAGCCACAGGCCACCAAACACAAACAACGGCGCTTTTCCCTGGAAAACAAAACTCGCCTGCCAACATTTTGATGGCAGATTGCAGGAGCCACTTGCTACTATCAAATCAGCCCAACTTGGCACTGGTGCCACCATGGGTCTGGTCACCATCCTGCCTATCGTAGCTTTTCAGGAGCCAGCCGGTCACTCCCAGCCATAGGCCCCCAGACACAAACCTCGGCCCGTTTCCCTGGCAAACAAAAGTAAGCTACCCCGCTTCTGGATGGCAGATTGCAGGACGCACTTGATAGTATCAAACCAGCCCGACTTGGCACTGGTGCCACCTCAGGTCTGGGAACCATGCTGCGTATCGTGGATTCTAATTAGCCATCTGGCCACTCCCACCCACAGGCCCCCAAACAAAAACAACGGCGCTTTTCCCTGGAAAACAAACCTCGCCTGCCAAATTTTGATGGCAGATTGCCGGAGCCACTTGGTACTATCAAACCAGCCCAACTTGACACTGGTGCCACCATGGGTCTGGTCACCATCCTGCCTATCGTAGCTTTTCAGGAGCCAGCCGGTCACTCCCAGCCATAGGCCCCCAGACAAAAACCTTGGCCCGTTTCCCTGGCAAACAAAAGTAAGTTATCCCGCTTCTGGATGGCAGATTGCAGGAGCCACTTTTCACCATCAAAGCAGCCCAACTTGGCACTGGTGCCACCTCAGGTCTGGGAACCATCCTGCGTATCGTTCATTGTAAGGAGCCAGCCGGCCACTCCCAGCCACAGGCCCCCAGACACAAACAACGGCGCTTTTCCCTGGAAAACAAAACTCGCCTGCCAACTTTTTGATGGCAGATTGCAGGAGCCACTTGGTACTATCAAATCAGCCCAACTTGGCACTGGTGCCACCATGGGTCTGGTCACCATCCTGCCTATCGTAGCTTTTCAGGAGCCAGCCGGTCACTCGCAGCCATAGGCCCCCAGACACAAAACTCGGCCCGTTTCCCTGGCAAACAAAAGTAAGCTACCCCGCTTCTGGATGGCAGATTGCAGGAGCCACTTTGCACCATCAAACCAGCCCGACTTGGCACTGGTGCGACCTCTGGTCTGGGAACCATCCTGCGTATCGTGGATTCTAAGGAGCCAGCCGATCACTCCCACCCACAGGCCCCCATACACAAACAACGGCACTTTTCCCTGGAAAACAAAACTCGCCTGCCAACATTTTGATGGCAGATTGCAGGAGCCACTTGGTACTATCAAACCAGCCCAACTTGGCACTGGTGCCACCATGGGTCTGGTCACCATCCTGCCTATCGTAGCTTTTCAGGAGCCAGCCGGTCACTCCCAGCCATAGGCCCCCAGACAAAAAGCTCGGCCCGTTTCCCTGGCAAACAAAAGTAAGTTATCCCGCTTCTGGATGGCAGATTGCAGGAGCCACTTTTCACCATCAAACCAGCCCAACTTGGCACTGGTGCCACCTCTGGTCTGGGAACCATCCTGCGTATCGTGGATTCTAAGCAGCCAGCCGGCCACTCCCAGCCACAGGCCCCCAAACACAAACAACGGCGCTTTTCCCTGGATAACAAACTCGCCTGCCAACTTTTTGATGGCAGATTGCAGGAGCCACTTGGTACTATCAAACCAGCCAAACTTGGCACTGGTGCCACCATGGGTCTGGTCACCATCCTGCCTATCGTAGCTTTTCAGGAGCCAGGCGGTCACTCCCAGCCATAGGCCCCCAGACACAAACCTCGGCCCGTTTCCCTGGCAAACAAAAGTAAGCTGCCCCGCTTCTGGATGGCAGATTGCAGGAACCACTTGGTAGTATCAAACCAGCCCGACTTGGCACTGGTGCCACCTCTGGTCTGGGAACCATCCTGCGTATCGTGGTTCTAAGGAGCCATCCGTCCACTCCCACCCACAGGCCCCCAAACACAAACAACGGCGCTTTTCCCTGGAAAACAAAACTCGCCTGCCAACTTTTTGATGGCAGATTGCAGGAGCCACTTGGTACTATCAAATCAGCCCAACTTGGCACTGGTGCCACCATGGGTCTGGTCACCATCCTGCCTATCGTAGCTTTTCAGGAGCCAGCCGGTCACTCGCAGCCATAGGCCCCCAGAAACAATACTCGGCCCGTTTCCCTGGCAAACAAAAGTAAGCTGCCCCGCTTCTGGATGGCAGATTGCAGGAGCCACTTTGCACCATCAAACTAGCCCGACTTGGCACTGGTGCCACCTCTGGTCTGGGAACCATCCTGCGTATCGTGGATTCTAAGGAGCCAGCCGGCCACTCCCAGCCACAGGCCCCCAAACAAAAACAACGTCGCTTTTCCCTGGAAAACAAAACTCGCCTGCCAATTTTTTGATGGCAGATTGCAGGAGCCACTTGGTACTATCAAACCAGCCCAACTTGGCACTGGTGCCACCATGGGTCTGGTCACCATCCTGCCTATCGTAGCTTTTCAGGAGCCAGCCGGTCACTCCCAGCCATAGGCCCCCAGACACAAACCTCGGCCCGTTTCCCTGGCAAACAAAAGTAAGCTACCCCGCTTCTGGATGGCAGATTGCAGGACGCACTTGATAGTATCAAACCAGCCCGACTTGGCACTGGTGCCACCTCAGGTCTGGGAACCATCCTGCGTATCGTGGATTCTAATTAGCCATCTGGCCACTCCCACCCACAGGCCCCTAAACAAAAACAACGGCGCTTTTCCCTGGAAAACAAACCTCGCCTACCAAATTTTGATGGCAGATTGCCGGAGCCACTTGGTACTATCAAACCAGCCCAACTTGACACTGGTGCCACCATGGGTCTGGTCACCATCCTGCCTATCGTAGCTTTTCAGGAGCCAGCCGGTCACTCCCAGCCATAGGCCCCCAGACAAAAACCTTGGCCCGTTTCCCTGGCAAACAAAAGTAAGTTATCCCGCTTCTGGATGGCAGATTGCAGGAGCCACTTTTCACCATCAAACCAGCCCGACTTGGCACTGGTGCCACCTCTGGTCTGGGAACCATCCTGCGTATCGTGGATTCTAAGGAGCCAGCCGGCCACTCCCAGCCACAGGCCCCCAAACACAAACCACAGCGCTTTTCCCTGGAAAACAAAACTCGCCTGCCAACATTTTGATGGCAGATTGCAGGAGCCACTTGGTACTATCAAACCAGCCCAACTTGGCACTGGTGCCACCATGGATCTGGTCACCATCCTGCCTATCGTAGCTTTTCAGGACCTAGCCGGTCACTCCAAGCCATAGGCCCCCAGAGAAAAACCTCGGCCCGTTTCCCTGGCAAACAAAAGTAAGTCATCCCGCTTCTGGATGGCAGATTGCAGGAACCACTTGGTACTATCAAACCAGCCCAACTTGGCACTGGTGCCACCTTGGGTCTGGGAACCATCCTGCGTATCGTGGATTCTAAGGAGCCAGCCGGTCACTCCCAGCCACAGGCCACCAAACACAAACAACGGCGCTTTTCCCTGGAAAACAAAACTCGCCTGACAACTTTTTGATGGCAGATTGCAGGAGCCACTTGCTACTATCAAATCAGCCCAACTTGGCACTGGTGCCACCATGGGTCTGGTCACCATCCTGCCTATCGTAGCTTTTCAGGAGCCAGCCGGTCCCTCCCTGCCATAGGCCCCCAGAGAAAAACCTCGGCCCGTTTCCCTGGCAAACAAAAGTAAGCTGCCCCGCTTCTGGATGGCAGATTGCAGGAGCCACTTTGCACCATCAAACTAGCCCGACTTGGCACTGGTGCCACCTCAGGTCTGGGAACCATCCTGCGTATCGTTCATTGTAAGGAGCCAGCCGGCCACTCCCAGCCACAGGCCCCCAGACACAAAAAACGGCGCTTTTCCCTGGAAAACAAAACTCGCCTGCCAACATTTTGATGGCAGATTGCAGGAGCCACTTGGTACTATCAAATCAGCCCAACTTGGCACTGGTGCCACCATGGGTCTGGTCACCATCCTGCCTATCGTAGCTTTTCAGGAGCCAGCCGGTCACTCGCAGCCATAGGCCCCCAGACACAAAACTCGGCCCGTTTCCCTGGCAAACAAAAGTAAGCTACCCCGCTTCTGGATGGCAGATTGCAGGAGCCACTTTGCACCATCAAACTGGCCCGACTTGGCACTGGTGCCACCTCTGGTCTGGGAACCATCCTGCGTATCGTGGATTCTAAGGAGCCAGCCGGTCACTCCCACCCACAGGCCCCCAAACACAAACAACGGCACTTTTCCCTGGAAAACAAGACTCGCCTGCCAACTTTTTGATGGCAGATTGCAGGAGCCACTTGGTACTATCAAACCAGCCCAACTTGGCACTGGTGCCACCATGGGTCTGGTCACCATCCTGCCTATCGTAGCTTTTCAGGAGCCAGCCGGTCACTCCCAGCCATAGGCCCCCAGACAAAAACCTCGGCCCGTTTCCCTGGCAAACAAAAGTAAGTTATCCCGCTTCTGGATGGCAGATTGCAGGAGCCACTTTTCACCATCAAACCAGCCCAACTTGGCACTGGTGCCACCTCTGGTCTGGGAACCATCCTGCGTATCGTGGATTCTAAGGAGCCAGCCGGCCACTCCCTGCCACAGGCCCCCAAACACAAACAACGGCGCTTTTCCCTGGATAACAAACTCGCCTGCCAACTTTTTGATGGCAGATTGCAGGAGCCACTTGGTACTATCAAACCAGCCCAACTTGGCACTGGTGCCACCATGGGTCTGGTCACCATCCTGCCTATCGTAGCTTTTCAGGAGCCAGGCGGTCACTCCCAGCCATAGGCCCTGAGACACAAACCTCGGCCCGTTTCCCTGGCAAACAAAAGTAAGCTGCCCCGCTTCTGGATGGCAGATTGCAGGACGCACTTGGTACTATCAAACCAGCCCAACTTGGCACTGGTGCCACCTCTGGTCTGGGAACCATGCCGCGTATCGTGGATTCTAAGGAGCCAGCCGGCCACTCCCAGCCACAGGCCTCTAAACAGAAACAATGGCGCTTTTCCCTGGAAAACAAAACTCGCCTGCCAACTTTTTGATGGCAGATTGCAGGAGCCACTTGGTACTATCAAATCAGCCCAACTTGGCACTGGTGCCACCATGGGTCTGGTCACCATCCTGCCTATCGTAGCTTTTCAGGAGCCAGCCGGTCACTCCCAGCCATAGGCCCCCAGACACAAACCTCGGCCCGTTTCCCTGGCAAACAAAAGTAAGCTACCCCGCTTCTGGATGGCAGATTGCAGGAACCACTTTGCACCATCAAACTAGCCCGACTTGGCACTGGTGCCACCTCTGGTCTGGGAACCATGCTGCGTATCGTGGATTCTAAGGAGCCATCCGTCCACTCCCAGACACAGTCCCCCAAACACAAACAACGGCGCTTTTCCCTGGAAAACAAAACTCGCCTGCCAACTTTTTGATGGCAGATTGCAGGAGCCACTTGGTACTATCAAACCAGCCCAACTTGGCACTGGTGCCACCATGGGTCTGGTCACCATCCTGCCTATCGTAGCTTTTCAGGAGCCAGGCGGTCACTCCCAGCCATAGGCCCCCAGACACAAACCTCGGCCCGTTTCCCTGGCAAACAAAAGTAAGCTGCCCCGCTTCTGGATGGCAGATTGCAGGACGCACTTGGTAGTATCAAACCAGCCCGACTTGGCACTGGTGCCACCTCTGGTCTGGGAACCATCCTGCGTATCGTGGATTCTAAGCAGCCAGCCGGCCACTCCCAGCCACAGGCCCCCAAACACAAACAACGGCGCTTTTCCCTGGAAAACAAAACTCGCCTGCCAACATTTTGATGGCAGATTGCAGGAGCCACTTGGTACTATCAAATCAGCCCAACTTGGCACTGGTGCCACCATGGGTCTGGTCACCATCCTGCCTATCGTAGCTTTTCAGGAGCCAGACGGTCACTCCCAGCTATAGGCGCCCAGACAAAAAACTCGGCCCGTTTCCCTGGCATACAAAAGAAAGCTGCCCCGCTTCTGGATGGCAGATTGCAGGAACAACTTGGTACTATCAAACCAGCCCGACTTGGCACTGGTGCCACCTCTGGTCTGGGAACCATCCTGCGTATCGTGGATTCTAAGGAGCCATCCGTCCACTCCCAGCCACAGGCCCCCAAACACAAACCACAGCGCTTTTCCCTGGAAAACAAAACTCGCCTGCCAACATTTTGATGGCAGATTGCAGGAGCCACTTGGTACTATCAAACCAGCCCAACTTGGCACTGGTGCCACCATGGATCTGGTCACCATCCTGCCTATCGTAGCTTTTCAGGACCTAGCCGGTCACTCCAAGCCATAGGCGCCCAGACAAAAACCTCGGACCGTTTCCCTGGCAAACAAAGTAAGCTGCCCCGCTTCTGGATGGCAGATTGCAGGAACCACTTGGTACTATCAAACCAGCCCGACTTGGCACTGGTGCCACCTCTGGTCTGGGAACCATCCTGCGTATCGTGGATTCTAAGGAGCCAGCCGGTCACTCCCAGCCACAGGCCCCCAAACACAAACAACGGCGCTTTTCCCTGGAAAACAAAACTCGCCTGCCAATATTTTGATGGCAGATTGCAGGAGCCACTTGCTACTATCAAATCAGCCCAACTTGGCACTGGTGCCACCATGGGTCTGGTCACCATCCTGCCTATCGTAGCTTTTCAGGAGCCAGCCGGTCCCTCCCTGCCATAGGCCCCCAGAGAAAAACCTCGGCCCGTTTCCCTGGCAAACAAAAGTAAGCTGCCCCGCTTCTGGATGGCAGATTACAGGAGCCACTTTGCACCATCAAACTAGCCCGACTTGGCACTGGTGCCACCTCAGGTCTGGGAACCATCCTGCGTATCGTTCATTGTAAGGAGCCAGCCGGCCACTCCAGCCACAGGCCCCCAGACACAAACAACGGCGCTTTTCCCTGGAAAACAAAACTCGCCTGCCAACATTTAGATGGCAGATTGCAGGAGCCACTTGGTACTATCAAATCAGCCCAACTTGGCACTGGTGCCACCATGGGTCTGGTCACCATCCTGCCTATCGTAGCTTTTCAGGAGCCAGCCGGTCACTCCCAGCCATAGGCCCCCAGACACAAACCTCGGCCCGTTTCCCTGGCAAACAAAAGTAAGCTACCCCGCTTCTGGATGGCAGATTGCAGGAACCACTTTGCACCATCAAACTAGCCCGACTTGGCACTGGTGCCACCTCTGGTCTGGGAACCATGCTGCGTATCGTGGATTCTAAGGAGCCATCCGTCCACTCCCAGACACAGGCCCCCAAACACAAACAACGGCGCTTTTCCCTGGAAAACAAAACTCGCCTGCCAACTTTTTGATGGCAGATTGCAGGAGCCACTTGGTACTATCAAACCAGCCCAACTTGGCACTGGTGCCACCATGGGTCTGGTCACCATCCTGCCTATCGTAGCTTTTCAGGAGCCAGCCGGTCACTCCCAGCCATAGGCCCCCAGACACAAACCTCGGCCCGTTTCCCTGGCAAACAAAAGTAAGCTGCCCCGCTTCTGGATGGCAGATTGCAGGACGCACTTGGTAGTATCAAACCAGCCCGACTTGGCACTGGTGCCACCTCTGGTCTGGGAACCATCCTGCGTATCGTGGATTCTAAGGAGCCAGCCGGCCACTCCCAGCCACAGGCCCCCAAACACAAACAACGGCGCTTTTCCCTGGAAAACAAAACTCGCCTGCCAACATTTAGATGGCAGATTGCAGGAGCCACTTGGTACTATCAAATCAGCCCAACTTGGCACTGGTGCCACCATGCGTTTAGTCACCATCCTGCCTATCGTAGCTTTTCAGGAGCCAGACGGTCACTCCCAGCTATAGGCCCCCAGACAAAAACCTCGGCCCGTTTCCCTGGCATACAAAAGTAAGCTGCCCCGCTTCTGGATGGCAGATTGCAGGAACAACTTGGTACTATCAAACCAGCCCGACTTGGCACTGGTGCCACCTCTGGTCTGGGAACCATCCTGCGTATCGTGGATTCTAAGGAGCCATCCGTCCACTCCCAGCCACAGGCCCCCAAACACAAACAACGGCGCTTTTCCCTGGAAAACAAAACTCGCCTGACAACTTTTAGATGGCAGATTGCAGGAGCCACTTGGTACTATCAAACCAGCCCAACTTGGCACTGGTGCCACCATGGATCTGGTCACCATCCTGCCGATCGTAGCTTTTCAGGACCTAGCCGGTCACTCCAAGCCATAGGCGCCCAGACAAAAACCTCGGCCCGTTTCCCTGGCAAACAAAGTAAGCTGCCCCACTTCTGGATGGCAGATTGCAGGAACCACTTGGTACTATCAAACCAGCCCGACTTGGCACTGGTGCCACCTTGGGTCTGGGAACCATCCTGCGTATCGTGGATTCTAAGGAGCCAGCCGGTCACTCCCAGCCACAGGCCCCCAAACACAAACAACGGCGCTTTTCCCTGGAAAACAAAACTCGCCTGCCAATATTTTGATGGCAGATTGCAGGAGCCACTTGCTACTATCAAATCAGCCCAACTTGGCACTGGTGCCACCATGGGTCTGGTCACCATCCTGCCTATCGTAGCTTTTCAGGAGCCAGCCGGTCCCTCCCTGCCATAGGCCCCCAGAGAAAAACCTCGGCCCGTTTCCCTGGCAAACAAAAGTAAGCTACCCCGCTTCTGGATGGCAGATTACAGGAGCCACTTTGCACCATCAAACTAGCCCGACTTGGCACTGGTGCCACCTCAGGTCTGGGAACCATCCTGCGTATCGTTCATTCTAAGGAGCCAGCCGGCCACTCCAGCCACAGGCCCCCATACACAAACAACGGCGCTTTTCCCTGGAAAACAAAACTCGCCTGCCAACTTTTTGATGGCAGATTGCAGGAGCCACTTGGTACTATCAAACCAGCCCAACTTGGCACTGCTGCCACCATGGGTCTGGTCACCATCCTGCCTATCGTAGCTTTTCAGGACCTAGACGGTCACTCCCAGCCATAGGCCCCGTGACACAAAGCTCGGCCCGTTTCCCTGGCAAACAAAAGTAAGCTGTCCCGCTTCTGGATGGCAGATTGCAGGAACCACTTGGTACTATCAAACCAGCAAAACTTGGCACTGGTGCCACCTTGGGTCTGGATACCATGCTGCGTATCGTGGATTCTAAGGAGCCAGCCGGCCACTCCCAGCCACAGGCCCCCAAACACAAACAACGGCGCTTTTCCCTGGAAAACAAAACTCTCCTGCCAACTTTTTGATGGGAGATTGCAGGAGCCACTTGGTTTTATCAAATCAGACCAACTTGGCACTGGTGCCACCATGGGTCTGGTCACCATCCTGCCTATCGTAGCTTTTCAGGAGCCAGCCGGTCACTCCCAGCCATAGGCCCCCAGACACAAACCTCGGCGCTTTTCCCTGACAAACAAAAGTAAGTTATCCCTCTTCTGGATGGCAGATTGCCGGAGCCACTTGGTACTATCAAACCAGCCCGACTTGGCACTGGTGCCACCATGGGTCTGGTCACCATCCTGCCTATCGTGGATTCTAATTAGCCATCCGTCCACTCCCAGCCACAGGCCCCCAAACAAAAACAACGGCGCTTTTCCCTGGAAAACAAAACTCGTCTGCCAACTTTTTGATGGCAGATTGCCAGAGCCACTTGGTACTATCAAACCAGCCCAACTTGGCACTGGTGCCCCCTTGGGTCTGGGAACCATGCTGCGTATCGTGGATTATAAGGAGCCAGCTGGCCACTCCCAGCCACAGGCCCCCAAACACAAACCACAGCGCTTTTCCCTGGAAAACAAAATTCGCCGGCCAACTTTTTGATGGCAGATTGCAGGAGCCACTTGGTACTATCAAATCAGCCCAACTTGGCACTGGTGCCACCATGGGTCTGGTCACCATCCTGCTTATCGTAGCTTTTCAGGAGCCAGCCGGTCACTCCCAGCCATAGGCGCCCAGACACAATGCTCTGCCCTTTTCCCTGGCAAACCAAAGTAAGCTGCCCCGCTTCTGGATGGCAGATTGCAGGAACCACTTGGTACTATAAAACCAGCCCGACTTGGCACTGGTGCCACCTCTGGTCTGGGAACCATGCTGCGTATCGTGGATTCTAAGGAGCCAGCCGGCCACTCCCAGCCACAGGCCCCCAAACAAAAACAACGGCGCTTTTCCCTGGAAAACAAAACTCGCCTGCCAAATTTTTGATGGCAGATTGCAGGAGCCACTTGGTACTATCAAACCAGCCCAACTTGACACTGGTGCCACCATGGGTCTGGTCACCATCCTGCCTATCTTAGCTTTTCAGGAGCCAGCCGGTCACTCCCAGCCATAGGCCCCCAGACACAAACCTCGGCCCGTTTCCCTGGCAAACAAAAGTAAGCTGCCCCGCTTCTGGATGGCAGATTGCAGGAGCCACTTGGTACTATCAAACCAGCCCAACTTGGCACTGGTGCCACCTTGGGTCTGGGAACCATCCTGCGTATCGTGGATTCTAAGGAGCCAGCCGGTCACTCCCAGCCACAGGCCCCCAAACACAAACCACAGCGCTTTTCCCTGGAAAACAAACCCGCCTGCCGACATTTTGATGGCAGATTGCAGGAGCCACTTGCTGCTATCAAATCAGCCCAACTTGGCACTGGTGCCACCATGGGTCTGGTCACCATCCTGCCTATCGTAGCTTTTCAGGAGCCAGCCGGTCACTCCCAGTCATAGGCCCCCAGACACAAAGCTCGGCCCGTTTCCCTGGCAAACAAAAGTAAGCTGCCCCGCTTCTGGATGGCAGATTGTAGGACGCACTTGGTACTATCAAACCAGCCCGACTTGGCACTGGTGCCACCTCTGGTCTGGGAACTATGGTGCGTATCGTGGATTCTAAGGAGCCAGCCGGCCACTCCCAGCCATAGGCACCCAAACACAAACAACGGCGCTTTTCCCTGGAAAGCAAAACTCGCCTGCCAACTTTTTGATGGCAGATTGCAGGAGCCACTTGGTACTATCAAACCAGCTGAACTTGGCACTGGTGCCACCATGGGTCTGCTCACCATCCTGCCTATCGTAGCTTTTCAGGAGCCAGACGGTCACTCGCAGCCATAGGCCCCCAGACAAAAACCTCGGCCCGTTTCCCTGGCAAACAAAAGTAAGCTGCCCCGCTTCTGCATGGCAGATTGCAGGAGCTATTTAGTACTATCAAACCAGCCCGACTTGGCACTGGTGCCACCATGGGTCTGGTCACCATCCTGCCTATCGTAGCTTTTCAGGAGCCAGCCGGTCACTCCCAGCCATAGGCCCTGAGACACAAACCTCGGCCCGTATCCCTGGCAAACAAAAGTAAGCTGCCCCGCTTCTGGATGGCAGATTGCAGGACGCACTTGGTACTATCAAACCAGCCCAACTTGGCACTGGTGCCACCTCTGGTCTGGGAACCATGCCGCGTATCGTGGATTCTAAGGAGCCAGCCGGCCACTCTCAGCCACAGGCCCCCAAACAGAAACAACGGCGCTTTTCCCTGGAAAACAAAACTCGCCTGCCAACTTTTTCATGGCAGATTGCAGGAGCCACTTGGTACTATCAAATCAGCCCAACTTGGCACTGGTGCCACCATGGGTCTGGTCACCATCCTGCCTATCGTAGCTTTTCAGGAGCCAGCCGGTCACTCCCAGCCATAGGCCCCCAGACACAAACCTCGGCCCGTTTCCCTGGCAAACAAAAGTAAGCTACCCCGCTTCTGGATGGCAGATTGCAGGAACCACTTTGCACCATCAAACTAGCCCGACTTGGCACTGGTGCCACCTCTGGTCTGGGAACCATGCAGCGTATCGTGGATTCTAAGGAGCCAGCCGGCCACTCCCAGCCACAGGCCCCCAAACACAAACAACGGCGCTTTTCCCTGGAAAACAAAACTCGCCTGACAACTTTTTGATGGCAGATTGCAGGAGCCACTTGGTACTATCAAACCAGCCCAACTTGGCACTGGTGCCACCATGGGTCTGGTCACCATCCTGCCTATCGTAGCTTTTCAGGAGCCAGCCGGTCACTCCCAGCCATAGGCCCCCAGACACAAACCTCGGCCCGTTTCCCTGGCAAACAAAAGTAAGCTGCCCCGCTTCTGGATGGCAGATTGCAGGACGCACTTGGTAGTATCAAACCAGCCCGACTTGGCACTGGTGCCACCTCTGGTCTGGGAACCATCCTGCGTATCGTGGATTCCTAGCAGCCAGCCGGCCACTCCCAGCCACAGGCCCCCAAACACAAACAACGGCGCTTTTCCCTGGAAAACAAAACTCGCCTGCCAACATTTTGATGGCAGATTGCAGGAGCCACTTGGTACTATCAAATCAGCCCAACTTGGCACTGGTGCCACCATGCGTTTGGTCACCATCCTGCTTATCGTAGCTTTTCAGGAGCCAGACGGTCACTCCCAGCTATAGGCCCCCAGACAAAAACCTCGGCCCGTTTCCCTGGCATACAAAAGTAAGCTGCCCCGCTTCTGGATGGCAGATTGCAGGAACAACTTGGTACTATCAAACCAGCCCGACTTGGCACTGGTGCCACCTCTGGTCTGGGAACCATCCTGCGTATCGTGGTTCTAAGGAGCCATCCGTCCACTCCCAGCCACAGGCCCCCAAACACAAACAACGGCGCTTTTCCCTGGAAAACAAAACTCGCCTGCCAACATTTTGATGGCAGATTGCAGGAGCCACTTGGTACTATCAAACTAGCCCAACTTGGCACTGGTGCCACCATGGATCTGGTCACCATCCTGCCTATCGTAGCTTTTCAGGACCTAGCCGGTCACTCCAAGCCATAGGCGCCCAGACAAAAAGCTCGGCCCGTTTCCCTGGCAAACAAAGTAAGCTGCCCCGCTTCTGGATGGCAGATTGCAGGAACCACTTGGTACTATCAAACCAGCCCGACTTGGCACTGGTGCCACCTTGGGTCTGGGAACCATCCTGCGTATCGTGGATTCTAAGGAGCCAGCCGGTCACTCCCAGCCACAGGCCCCCAAACACAAACAACGGCGCTTTTCCCTGGAAAACAAAACTCGCCTGCCAATATTTTGATGGCAGATTGCAGGAGCCACTTGCTACTATCAAATCAGCCCAACTTGGGACTGGTGCCACCATGGGTCTGGTCACCATCCTGCCTATCGTAGCTTTTCAGGAGCCAGCCGGTCCCTCCCTGCCATAGGCCCCCAGAGAAAAACATCGGCCCGTTTCCCTGGCAAACAAAAGTAAGCTACCCCGCTTCTGGATGGCAGATTGCAGGAGCCACTTTGCACCATCAAACTAGCCCGACTTGGCACTGGTGCCACCTCAGGTCTGGGAACCATCCTGCGTATCGTTCATTCTAAGGAGCCAGCCGGCCACTCCAGCCACAGGCCCCCAGACACAAACAACGGCGCTTTTCCCTGGAAAACAAAACTCGCCTGCCAACTTTTAGATGGCAGATTGCAGGAGCCACTTGGTACTGTCAAATCAGCCCAACTTGGCACTGGTGCCACCATGGGTCTGGTCACCATCCTGCCTATCGTAGCTTTTCAGGACCTAGCAGGTCACTCCCAGCCATAGGCGCCCAGACACAAAGCTCGGCCCGTTTCCCTGGCAAACAAAAGTAAGCTGCCCCGCTTCTGGATGGCAGATTTCCAGAGCCACTTGGTACTATCAAACCAGCCCGACTTGGCACTGGTGCCACCTCTGGTCTGGGAACCATGCTGCGTATCGTGGATTCTAAGGAGCCATCCGTCCACTCCCAGCCACAGGCCCCCAAACACAAACAACGGCGCTTTTCCCTGGAAAACAAAACTCGCCTGCCAACATTTTGATGGCAGATTGCAGGAGCCACTTGCTACTATCAAATCAGCCCATCTTGGCACTGGTGCCACCATGGGTCTGGTCACCATCCTGCCTATCGTAGGTGTTCAGGCGCCAGCCGGTCACTCCCAGCCATAGGCCCCCAGAGAAAAACCTCGGCCCGTTTCCCTGGCAAACAAAAGTAAGCTGCCCCGCTTCTGGATGGCAGATTGCAGGAGCCACTTTTCACCATCAAACCAGCCCGACTTGGCACTGGTGCCACCTCTGGTCTGGGAACCATGCTGCGTATCGTGGATTCTAAGGAGCCAGCCGGCCACTCCCAGCCAGAGGCCCCCAAACACAAACAACGGCGCTTTTCCCTGGATAACAAACTCGCCTGCCAACTTTTTGATGGCAGATTGCAGGAGCCACTTGGTACTATCAAACCAGCCCAACTTGGCACTGGTGCCACCATGGGTCTGGTCACCATCCTGCCTATCGTAGCTTTTCAGGAGCCAGCCGGTCACTCCCAGCCATAGGCCCCGAGACACAAACCTCGGCCCGTTTCCCTGGCAAACAAAAGTAAGCTACCCCGCTTCTGGATGGCAGATTGCAGGAGCCACTTGGTACTATCAAACCAGCCCAACTTGGCACTGGTGCCACCTTGGGTCTGGGAACCATCCTGCGTATCGTGGATTCTAAGGAGCCAGCCGGTCACTCCCAGCCACAGGCCCCCAAACACAAACCACAGCGCTTTTCCCTGGAAAACAAAACCCGCCTGCCGACATTTTGATGGCAGATTGCAGGAGCCACTTGCTACTATCAAATCAGCCCAACTTGGCACTGGTGCCACCATGGGTCTGGTCACCATCCTGCCTATCGTAGCTTTTCAGGAGCCAGCCGGTCACTCCCAGCCATAGGCCCCCAGACACAAAGCTCGGCCCGTTTCCCTGGCAAACAAATGTAAGCTGCCCCGCTTCTGGATGGCAGATTGTAGGACGCACTTGGTACTATCAAACCAGCCCGACTTGGCACTGGTGCCACCTCTGGTCTGGGAACCATGGTGCGTATCGTGAATTCTAAGGAGCCAGCCGGCCACTCCCAGCCATAGGCACCCAAACACAAACAACGGCGCTTTTCCCTGGAAAACAAAACTCGCCTGCCAAATTTTTGATGGCAGATTGCAGGAGCCACTTGGTACTATCAAATCAGCCCAACTTGGCACTGGTGCCACCATGGGTCTGGTCACCATCCTGCCTATCGTAGCTTTTCAGGAGCCAGCCGGTCACTCCCAGCCATAGGCCCCCAGACACAAACCTCGGCCCGTTTCCCTGGCAAACAAAAGTAAGCTGCCCCGCTTCTGCATGGCAGATTATAGGGGCTATTTAGTACTATCAAACGAGCCCGACTTGGCACTGGTGCCACCTCAGGTCTGGGAACCATGCTGCGTATCGTGGATTCTAATTAGCCATCTGGCCACTCCCAGCCACAGGCCCCCAAACACAAACAACGGCGCTTTTCCCTGGAAAACAAAACTCGCCTGCCAAATTTTTGATGGCAGATTGCAGGAGCCACTTGGTACTATCAAATCAGCCCAACTTGGCACTGGTGCCACTATGGGTCTGGTCACTATCCTGCCCATCGTAGCTTTTCAGGAGCCAGCCGGTCACTCCCAGCCATAGGCCCCCAGACAAAACCTCGGACCGTTTCCCTGGCATACAAAAGTAAGCTGCCCCGCTTCTGGATGGCAGATTGCAGGAACCACTTGGTACTATCAAACCAGCAAAACTTGGCACTGGTGCCACCTTGGGTCTGGATACCATGCTGTGTATCGTGGATTCTAAGGAGCCAGCCGGCCACTCCCAGCCACAGGCCCCCAAACACAAACAACGGCGCTTTTCCCTGGGAAACAAAACTCTCCTGCCAACTTTTTGATGGGAGATTGCAGGAGCCACTTGGTTTTATCAAATCAGACCAACTTGGCACTGGTGCCACCATGGATCTGGTCACCATCCTGCCTATCGTAGCTTTTCAGGAGCCAGCCGGTCACTCCCTGCCATAGGCCCCCAGACACAAACCTCGGCCCGTTTCCCTGACAAACAAAAGTAAGTTATCCCGCTTCTGGATGGCAGATTGCCGGAGCCACTTGGTACTATCAAACCAGCCCGACTTGGCACTGGTGCCACCATGGGTCTGGTCACCATCCTGCCTATCGTGGATTCTAATTAGCCATCCGTCCACTCCCAGCCACAGGCCCCCAAACAAAAACAACGGCGCTTTTCCCTGGAAAACAAAACTCGTCTGCCAACTTTTTGATGGCAGATTGCCAGAGCCACTTGGTACTATCAAACCAGCCCAACTTGGCACTGGTGCCACCTTGGGTCTGGGAACCATGCTGCGTATCGTGGATTATAAGGAGCCAGCCGGCCACTCCCAGCCACAGGCCCCCAAACACAAACCACAGCGCTTTTCCCTGGAAAACAAAATTCGCCGGCCAACTTTTTGATGGCAGATTGCAGGAGCCACTTGGTACTATCAAATCAGCCCAACTTGGCACTGGTGCCACCATGGGTCTGGTCACCATCCTGCTTATCGTAGCTTTTCAGGAGCCAGCAGGTCACTCCCAGCCATAGGCGCCCAGACACAATGCTCTGCCCTTTTCCCTGGCGAACCAAAGTAAGCTGCCCCGCTTCTGGATGGCAGATTGCAGGAACCACTTGGTACTATAAAACCAGCCCGACTTGGCACTGGTGCCACCTCTGGTCTGGGAACCATGCTGCGTATCGTGGATTCTAAGGAGCCAGCCGGCCACTCCCAGCCACAGGCCCCCAAACAAAAACAACGGCGCTTTTCCCTGGAAAACAAAACTCGCCTGCCAAATTTTTGATGGCAGATTGCAGGAGCCACTTGGTACTATCAAACCAGCCCAACTTGACACTGGTGCCACCATGGGTCTGGTCACCATATTGCCTATCTTAGCTTTTCAGGAGCCAGCCGGTCACTCCCAGCCATAGGCCCCCAGAGAAAAACCTCGGCCCGTTTCCCTGGCAAACAAAAGTAAGCTGCCCCGCTTCTGGATGGCAGATTGCAGGAGCCACTTGGTACTATCAAACCAGCCCAACTTGGCACTGGTGCCACCTTGGGTCTGGGAACCATCCTGCGTATCGTGGATTCTAAGGAGCCAGCCGGTCACTCCCAGCCACAGGCCCCCAAACACAAACAACGGCGCTTTTCCCTGGAAAACAAAACTCGCCTGCCAAATTTTGACGGCAGATTGCAGGAGCCACTTGGTACTATCAAATCAGCCCAACTTGGCACTGGTGCCACCATGGGTCTGGTCACCATCCTGCCTATCGTAGCTTTTCAGGAGCCAGCCGGTCACTCCCAGCCATAGGCCCCCAGACAAAAACCTCGGCCCGTTTCCCTGGCAAACAAAAGTAAGCTGCCCTGCTTCTGGATGGCAGATTGCAGGAACCACTTGGTACTATCAAACCAGCAAAACTTGGCACTGGTGCCACCTTGGGTCTGGATACCATGCTGCGTATCGTGGATTCTAAGGAGCCAGCCGGCCACTCCCAGCCACAGGCCCCCAAACACAAACAACGGCGCTTTTCCCTGGAAAACAAAACTCTCCTGCCAATTTTTGATGGGAGATTGCAGGAGCCACTTGGTTTTATCAAATCAGACCAACTTGGCACTGGTGCCACCATGGGTCTGGTCACCATCCTGCCTATCGTAGCTTTTCAGGAGCCAGCCGGTCACTCTCAGCCATAGGCCCCCAGACACAAACCTCGGCCCGTTTCCCTGACAAACAAAAGTAAGTTATCCCGCTTCTGGATGGCAGATTCCAGGAGCCACTTGGTACTATCAAACCAGCCCGACTTGGCACTGGTGCCACCATGGGTCTGGTCACCATCCTGCCTATCGTGGATTCTAATTAGCCATCCGTCCACTCCCAGCCACAGGCCCCCAAACAAAAACAACGGCGCTTTTCCCTGGAAAACAAAACTCGTCTGTCAACTTTTTGATGGCAGATTGCCAGAGCCACTTGGTACTATCAAACCAGCCCAACTTGGCACTGGTGCCACCTTGGGTCTGGGAACCATGCTGCGTATCGTGGATTATAAGGATCCAGCCGGCCACTCCCAGCCACAGGCCCCCAAACACAAACCACAGCGCTTTTCCCTGGAAAACAAAATTCGCCGGCCAACTTTTTGATGGCAGATTGCAGGAGCCACTTGGTACTATCAAATCAGCCCAACTTGGCACTGGTGCCACCATGGGTCTGGTCACCATCCTGCTTATCGTAGCTTTTCAGGAGCCAGCCGGTCACTCCCAGCCATAGGCGCCCAGACACAATGCTCTGCCCTTTTCCCTGGCAAACCAAAGTAAGCTGCCCCGCTTCTGGATGGCAGATTGCAGGAACCACTTTTCACCATCAAATAGCCCGACTTGGAACTGGAGCCACCTCTGGTCTGGGAACCATGCTGCGTATCGTGGATTCTAAGGAGCCAGCCGGCCACTCCCAGCCACAGGCCCCCAAACACAAACAACGGCGCTTTTCCCTGGAAAACAAAACTCGCCTGACAACTTTTTGATGGCAGATTGCAGGAGCCACTTGGTACTATCAAATCAGCCCAACTTGGCACTGGTGCCACCATGGGTCTGGTCACCATCCTGCCTATCGTAGCTTTTCAGGAGCCAGCCGGTCACTCCCAGCCATAGGCTCCCAGACAAAAACCTCGGCCCGTTTCCCTGGCAAACAAAAGTAAGCTGCCCCGCTTCTGGATGGCAGATTGCAGGAACCACTTGGTACTATAAAACCAGCCCGACTTGGCACTGGTGCCACCTCTGGTCTGGGAACCATGCTGCGTATCGTGGATTCTAAGGAGCCAGCCAGCCACTCCCAGCCAAAGGCCCCCAAACACAAACAACGGCGCTTTTCCCTGGAAAACAAAACTCGCCTGCCAACTTTTTGATGGCAGATTGCAGGAGCCACTTGGTACTATCAAACCAGCCCAACTTGGCACTGGTGCCACCATGGGTCTGGTCACCATCCTGCCTACCTTAGCTTTTCAGGACCTAGCCGGTCACTCCCAGCCATAGGCCCCCAGACACAAATCTCGACCCGTTTCCCTGGCAAACAAAAGCAAGCTGTCCCGCTTCTGGATGGCAGATTGTAGGACGCACTCGGTACTATCAAACCAGCCCGACTTGGCACTGGTGCCACCTCTGGTCTGGGAACCATCCTGCGTATCGTGGATTCTAAGGAGCCAGCCGGCCACTCCCAGACATAGGCACCCAAACACAAACAACGGCGCTTTTCCCTGGAAAACAAAACTCGCCTGCCAACATTTTGATGGCAGATTGCAGGAGCCACTTGATGCTATCAAACCAGCCCAACTTGGCATTTGTGCCACCATGGGTCTGCTCACCATTCTGCCTATCGTAGCTTTTCAGGAGCCAGCCGCTCACTCCCAGCCATAGGCCCCCAGACAAAAAGCTCGGCCCGTTTCCCTGGCAAACAAAAGTAAGCTGCCCCGCTTCTGGATGGCAGATTGCAGGACGCACTTGGTACTATCAAACCAGCCCGACTTGGCACTGGTGCCACCTCAGGTTTGGGAACCATCCTGCGTATCGTGGATTCTAAGGAGCCAGCCGGCCACTCCCAGCCACAGGCCCCCAAACACAAACAACGGCGCTTTTCCCTGGAAAACAAAACTCGCCTGCCGACATTTTGATGGCAGATTGCAGGAGCCACATGGTACTATCAAACCAGCCCAACTTGGCACTGGTGCCACCATGGGTCTGGTCACCATCCTGCCTATCGTAGCTTTTCAGGAGCCAGCCGGTCACTCCCAGCCATAGGCCCCGAGACACAAAGCTCGGCCCTTTTCCCTGGCAAACAAAAGTAATCTGCCCCGCTTCTGGATGGCAGATTGCAGGAGCCACTTTGCACCATCATACTAGCCCGACT
Source organism: Melospiza melodia melodia (assembly GCF_035770615.1). NCBI lineage: Eukaryota > Metazoa > Chordata > Aves > Passeriformes > Passerellidae > Melospiza > Melospiza melodia. The sequence goes on along the minus strand of NC_086199.1, from coordinate 33,818,761 downwards.
TGGCACTGGTGCCACCTCTGGTCTGGGAACCATCCTGCGTATCGTGGATTCTAAGGAGCCAGCCGGCCACTCCCAGCCACAGGCCCCCAAACACAAACAACGGCGCTTTTCCCTGGAAAACAAAACTCGCCTGCCAAATTTTGACGGCAGATTGCAGGAGCCACTTGGTACTATCAAATCAGCCCAACTTGGGACTGGTGTCAGCATGGGTCTGGTCACCATCCTGCCTATCGTAGCTTTTCAGGAGCCAGCCGGTCACTCCCAGCCATAGGCCCCCAGACAAAAACCTCGGACCGTTTCCCTGGCAAACAAAAGTAAGCTGCCCTGCTTCTGGATGGCAGATTGCAGGAACCACTTTGTACTATCAAACCAGCAAAACTTGGCACTGGTGCCACCTTGGGTCTGGATACCATGCTGCGTATCGTGGATTCTAAGGAGCCAGCCGGCCACTCCCAGCCACAGGCCCCCAAACACAAACAACGGCGCTTTTCCCTGGAAAACAAAACTCTCCTGCCAACTTTTTGATGGCAGATTGCAGGAGCCACTTGGTTTTATCAAATCAGCCCAACTTGGCACTGGTGCCACCATGGGTCTGGTCACCATCCTGCCTATCGTAGCTTTTCAGGAGCCAGCCGGTCACTCGCAGCCATAGGCCCCCAGACAAAAACTCGGCCCGTTTCCCTGGCAAACAAAAGTAAGCTACCCCGCTTCTGGATGGCAGATTGCAGGAGCCACTTTGCACCATCAAACTAGCCCGTCTTGGCACTGGTGCCAGCTCTGGTCTGGGAACCATCCTGCGTATCGTGGATTTTAAGGAGCCAGTCGGCCACGCCCAGCCATACGCCTCCAAACACAAACAACGGTCCGTTTCCCTGGCAAAGAAAAGTAAGCTGCCCCGCTTCTGGATGGCAGATTGCAGGAACCACTTGTTGCCAAGTTGGGGTGGTTTGATAGTACCAAGTGGCTCCTGCAATCTTCCATCAAAAAGTTGGCAAGCGAGTTTTGTTTTCCAGGGAAAAGCGCCGTTGTTTGTGTTTGGGGGCCTGTGGCTGGGAGTGGCCAGCTGTCTCCTTAGAATCCACGATACGCAGGATGGGTCCCAGACCAGAGGTGGCACCAGTGCCAAGTCGGGCTGGTTTGATGGTGCAAAGTGACTCCTGCAATCTGCCATCCAGAAGCGGGGTAGCTTACTTTTGTTTGCCAGGGAAACGGGCAGAGCTTTGTGTCTGGGGGCCTATGGCTGGGAGTGACCGGCTGCCTCCTGAAAAGCTACGATAGGCAGGATGGTGACCAGACCCATGGTGGCACCAGTGCCAAGTTGGGCTGGTTTGATAGTACCAAGTGGCTCCTGCAATCTGCCATCAAAAAGTTGGCAGGTGAGTTTTGTTTTCCAGGGAAAAGCGCCGTTGTTTGTGTTTGGGGGCCTGTGGCTGGGAGTGGCCAGCTGGCTCCTTAGAATCCACGATACGCAGGATGGTTCCCAGACCAGAGGTGGCACCAGTGCCAAGTCGGGCTGGTTTGATGGTACAAAGTGGCTCCTGCAATCTGCCATCCAGAAGCGGGGTAGCTTACTTTTGTTTGCCAGGGAAACGGGCCGAGGTTTGTGACTGGGGGCCTATGGCTGGGAGTGACCGGCTGGCGCCTGAAAAGCTACGATAGGCAGGATGGTGACCAGACCCATGGTGGCACCAGTGTCAAGTTGGGCTGGTTTGATAGTACCAAGTGGCTCCTGCAATCTGCCATCAAAAAGTTGGCAGGCCAGTTTTGTTTTCCAGGGAAAAGCGCCGTTGTTTTTGTTTGGAGGCCTGTGGCTGGGAGTGGCCGGCTGCCTCCTTTGAACCCAGGATACGCAGGATGGTTCCCAGAGCCAAGGTGGCGCCAGTGCCAAGTTGGGCTGGTTTGATAGTACCAAGCGGCTCCTGCAATCTGCCATCCAGAAGCGGGACAGCTTAATTTTGTTTCCCAGGGAAACGGGCCGAGGTATTTGTCTGGGGGCCTATGGCTGGGAGTGACTGGCTGGCTACTGAAAAGCTACGATAGGCAGGATGGTTACCAAACTCATGGTGGCACCAGTGCCCAGTCGGGCTGGTTTGATAATACTAAATAGCTCCTGCAATCTGCCATCCAGACGGGGGGCAGCGGATTTTTGTTTGCTGCAGAAAAGTTCCGTGGTTTTTTTTTGGGGGTATATGGCTGGACGCGGCCGGCTGGCTCCTTAAAAGATCGATACGCAGGATTGTTCCCTGACCCAAGGTGGCATCAGTGCCAAGTCGGGCTGTTTTCGTAGTACCAAGTGCGTCCTGCAATTTGCCATCCAGAAGAGGGGCAGTTGAGTTTTGTTTGCCAGAGAAAAGGGCCGTGGTATATGTTTGGGGGCATATGGTTGAGAGTGGCCGGCTGGCCCCTGAAAATCCACGATAGGCGGGATGGTTCCCAGAACCAAGGTGGCACCAGTGCCATGTTGGCCTGGTTTGATAGTACCATGTGGCTCCTGCAATCTGCCATCCAGAAGCGGGGCTGCTTACTTTTGTTTGCCAGGGAAACGGGCCGAGATATTTGTCTGGGGGCCTATGGCTGGGAGTGAGCGGCTGGCTCCTGAAAAGCTACGATAGGCAGGATGGTGACCAGACCCATGGTGGCACCAGTGCCAAGTTGGGCTGGTTTGATAGTACCAAGTGGCTCCTGCAATCTGCCATCAAAAAGTTGTCAGGCGAGTTTTGTTTTCCAGGGAAAAGCGCCGTTGTTCTTGTTTAGAGGCCTGTGGCTGGGAGTGGCCGGCTGCCTCCTTTGAACCCAGGATACGCAGGATGGTTCCCAGACCCAAGGTGGCACCAGTGCAAAGTTGGGCTGGTTTGATAGTACCAAGTGGCTCCTGCAATCTGCCATCCAGAAGCGGGACAGCTTACCTTTGTTTCCCAGGGAAACGGGCCGAGGTATTTGTCTGGGGGCCTATGGCTGGGAGTGACCAGCTGGCTACTGAAAAGCTACGATAGGCAGGATGGTTACCAGACTCATGGTGGCACCAGTGCCAAGTCGGGCTGGTTTGATAATACTAAATAGCTCCTGAAATCTGCCATTCAGACGCGGGGCAGCGGATTTTTGTTTGCTGGAGGAAAGTTCCGTGGTTTTTTTTTGGGGGAATATGGCTGGACGTGGCCGGCTGGCTCCTTAAAAAGATCGATACGCAGGATTGTTCCCTGACCCAAGGTGGCATCACTGCCAAGTCGGGCTGTTTTCGTAGTACCAAGTGCGTCCTGCAATTTGCCATCCAGAAGAGGGGCAGTTGAGTTTTGTTTGCCAGAGCAAAGGGCCGTGGTATGTGTTTGGGGGCATATGGCTGAGAGTGGCCGGCTGGCCCCTGAAAATCCCCGATAGGCAGGATGGTTCCCAGAGCCAAGGTAGCACCAGTGCCATGTTGGCCTGGTTTGATAGTACCATGTGGCTCCTGCAATCTGCCATCCAGAAGCGGGGCAGCTTACTTTTGTTTGCCAGGGAAACGGGCCGAGATATTTGTCTGGGGGCCTATGGCTGGGAGTGACCGGCTGGCTCCTGAAAAGCTACGATAGGCAGGATGGTGACCAGACCCAAAGTGGAACCAGTACCAAGTTGGGCTGGTTTGATAGTACCAAGTGGCTCCTGCAATCTGCCATCAAAAATTTGGCAGGCGAGTTTTGTTTTCCAGGGAAAAGCGCCGTTGTTTAGAGGCCTGTGGCTGGGAGTGGCCGCCTGTCCTCGTAGAATCTACGTTACGCAGCATGGTTCCCAGAGCCAAGGTGGCACCAGGGCCAAGTCGGGCAGGTTTGATAGTACCAAATGCATCCTGCAATCTGCCATCCAAAAGCGGGGCAGTTTACTTTTGTTTGCCAGGGAGACGGGCCGAGGTTTTTGTCTGGGGGCCTATGGCAGGGAGTGACCGTCTGGCTCCTGAAAAGCTAGGATAGGCAGGATGTTTACCAGACCCATGGTGGCACCAGTGCCAAGTTGGGCTGATTTGATAGTACCAAGTGGCTCCTGCAATCTGCCATCCAGAAGCGGGGCAGCTTACTTTTGTTTTCCAGGGAAACGGGCCGAGGTTTGTGTCTGGGGGTCTATGGCTGGGAGTGACCGGCTGGCTCCTGAAAAGCTACGATAGGCAGGATGGTGACCAGACCCATGGTGGCACCAGTGCCAAGTTGGGCTGGTTTGATAGCACCAAGTGGCTCCTGCAATCTGACATCAAAATGTTGGCAGGCGATTTTTGTTTTCCAGGGAAAAGCGCCGTTGTTTGTGTTTGGGCGCCTGTGGCTCAGAGTGGCCGGGTGGCTGCTTAGAATCCACGATACGCCGGATGGTTCCCAGACCCAAGGTGGCACCAGTGCCAAGTCGGGCTGGTTTGACACTACCACGTGGCTCCTGCAATCTGCCATCCAGAATCGGGGCAGCTTAATTTTGTTTGCCAGGGAAACGGTCCGAGGTTTGTGTCTGGGGGCCTATGGCTGGGAGTGACCGGCTGGCTCCTGAAATGCTACAATAGGCAGGATGGTTCCCAGACCCATAGTGGCACCAGTGCCAAGTTGGGATGACTTGATAGTACCAAGTGGCTCCTGCAATCTGCCATCAAAAAGCTGGCAGGCGAGTTTTGTTTTCCAGGGAAAAGCGCCGTTGTTTGTGTTTGGGGGCCTGTGGCTGGGAGTGGCCGGCTGGCTCCTTAGAATCCACGATATGCAGGATTGTTCCCAGACCCAAGGTGGCACCAGTGCCAAGTCGGGCTGGTTTGATGGTGCAAAGTGGCTCCTGCAATCTGCCATCCAGACGCGGGGCAGCGGATTTTTGTTTCCATGAGAAATGATCCGTGGTTTGTTTTTGGGGGTATATGGCTGGGCGTGGCCGGCTGGCTCCTTAAAAAGCTCGATATGCAGGATGGTTCCCTGACACAAGGTGGCACCAGTGCCACGTCGGGCGGTTTTCGTAGTACAAAGTGCGTCCTAAAATTTGCCATCCAGAAGAGGGGCAGTTGAGTTTTGTTTGCCAGAGAAAAGGGCCGTGGTTTGTTTTTGGGGGCATATGGCTGATAGTGGCCGGCTGGCCCCTGAAAATCCACAATAAGCAGGATGGTTCCCACACCAGAGGTGTCACCAGTGCCAAGTCGGGGTGGTTTGATAGTACTAAATAGCTCCTGCAATCTGCCATGCAGAAGCGGGGCAGCTTACTTTTGTTTCCCAGGGAAACGGGCCGAGGTTTGTGTCTGGGGGTCTATGGCTGCGAGTGACCGGCTGGCTCCTGAAAAGCTACGATAGGCAGGATGGTGACCAGACCCATGGTGGCACCAGTGCCAAGTTGGGCTGGTTTGATAGTACCAAGTGGCTCCGGCAATCTGCCATCAAAAAGTTGGCAGGCGAGTTTTGTTTTCCAGGGAAAAGCGCCGTTGTTTGTGTTTGGGGGCCTGGGGCTGGGAGTGGCCAGCTGGCTCCTTAGAACCCACGATACGCAGGATGGTTCCCAGACCAGAGGTGGCACCAGTGCCAAGTTGGGCTGGTTTGATGGTGCAAAGTGGCTCCTGCAATCTGCCATCCAGAAGCGGGGTAGCTTACTTTTGTTTGCCAGGGAAACGGGCCGAAATATTTGTCTAGGGGCCTCTGGCTGGGGGTGACTGGGTGGCACCTGAAAAGCTACGATAGGCAGGATGGTGACCAGACCCATGGTGGCACCAGTGCCAAGTTGGGCTGATTTGATAAAACCAAGTGGCTCCTGCAATCTGCCATCAAATGTTTGGCAGGCGAGTTTTGTTTTCCAGGGAAAAGCACCGTTGTGTGTGTTTTGGGGCCTGTGGCTGGGAGTGGCCAGCTGGCTCCTTAGAATCCACGATACGCAGGATGGTTCCCAGACCCAAGGTGGCACCAGTGCCAAGTTTTGCTGGTTTGATAGTACCAAGTGGTTCCTGCAATCTGCCATCCAGAAGCGGGGCAGCTGAATTTTGTTTGCCAGAGAAAAAGGCTGTTGTTTGTGTTTCGGGGCCTGTGGCGGGCAGTGGCCGGCTGGCTCCTGAAAATCCATGATACGCAGCATGGTTCCCAGACCCAAGGTGGCACCAGTGCCAAGTAGGGCTGGTTTGATAGTACCCAGTGGCTCCTGCAATCTCCCATCAGGAAGAGGGGCAGTTGAGTTTTGTTTTCCAGAGAAAAGGGCCGTGGTTTGTGTTTGGGGCCTATGGCTGAGAGTGACCGGCTGGCCCCTGAAAATCCACGATAGGAAGGATGGTTCCCAGATCCAAGGTGGCAGCAGTGCCATGTTGTGCTGGTGTGATAGTCCCAAGTGGCTCCTGCAATCTGCCATCCAGAAGCGGGGCAGCTGAATTTTGTTTGCCAGAGAAAAATGCTGTGGTTTGTGTTTGGGGGCCTGTGGCTGGGAGTGGCCGGCTGGCTCCTGAAAATCCATGATACGCAGCATGGTTCCCAGACCCAAGGTGGCACCAGTGCCAAGTGGGGCTGGTTTCACAGTGTCAAGTGCCTCCTGCAATCTCCCATCCAGAAGCGGGGCAGCTGAGTTTTGTTTGCCTGTGAAACGGGCCGTTGTTTTTGATTGGGGTCTGTGGCCGAGAGTGTTCGGCTGGCTCCTGACAACCCACAATACGCAGGATGTTTCCCAGACCCAAGGTGGCACCAGTGCCAAGTCGGGCTGGTTTGATAGTACCAAGTGGCTCCTGCAATCTGCTATCCAGAAGCGGTGCAGTTGAGTGTTGTTTGCCAGAGAAAAGGGCCGTGGGTTGTGTTTGGGGGCATATGGCTGGGAGTGGCCGGCTGTCTCATTAAAAAGATCGATACGCAGGATGGTTCCCAGACCCAAGGTGGCAGCAGTGCCAAGTAGGGCTGTTTTTATAGTACCAAGTGCGTCCTGCAATTTGCCATCCAGAAGAGGGGCAGTTGAGTTTTGTTTGCCAGAGAATAGCGCCGTTGTTTGTGTTTGGGGGCTTGTGGCTGGGAGTGGCCGACTGGCGCCTTAGAATCTGTGTTACGCAGCATGGTTCCCAGACCAGAGGTGGCACCAGTGCCAAGTTGGGCTGGTTTGATAGTACGAAGTGGCTCCTGCAATATGCCATCCAGAAGCGGGGCAGCTTACTTTTGTTTGCCAGTGAAACGGGCCGAGGTTTGTGACTTGGGACCTATGGCTGGGAGTGGCCGGCTGGCTCCTTTGAACCCACGATACGCAGGATGATTCCCAGACCCAAGGTGGCACCAGTGCCAAGTCGGGCTGGTTTGATACTACCAAGTGCGTCCTGCAATCTGCCATCCAGAAGCGGGGCAGCTTAATTTTGCTTGCCAGGGAATCGGGCCGTGGGTTTTTTATGGGGGCCTATGGCTGAGAGTGGCCGGCTGGCTCCTGAAAATCCACGCTAGGCAGCATGGTTCCCAGATGCAAGCTGGCACCAGTGCCAAGTCGGGCTGGTTTGATGGTGCAAAGTGGCTCCTGCAATCTGCCATCCAGAAGCGGGGCAGCTGATTTTTGTTTGCCAGAGAAAAATTCCGTGGATTGTTTTTGGGGGCATATTGCTGGGAGTGGCCGGCTGGCTCCTTAAAATGCTCGATACGCATGATGGTTCCCAGGCCCAAGGTGTCACCACTACCAAGTCGGCCTGCGGTTTTAGTATCAAGTTCATCCTGCAATTTGCCATCCAGAAGAGGGGCAGTTGAGTTTTGTTTGCCAGAGAAACGGGCCGAGGTTTCTGTTTGGGGACATATGGCTGAGAGTGGCCGGGTGGCCCCTGAATATCCACGATACACAGCATGGTTCCCAGATCCAAGGTGGCACCAGTGCCAAGTTGGGCTGGTTTGATAGTACCAAGTGTCTCCTGCAATTTGCCATCCAGAAGCGGGGCAGCTTACTTTTGTTTGCCAGAGAAATAGGCCTAGGTTTTTGTCTGGGGGCCTGTGGCTAGGAGTGGCCGGCTGGCTCCTAAGAATCCACGATACGCAGGATGTTTCCCAGACCCAAGGTGGCACCAGTGCCAAGTCGGGCTGGTTTGATAGTACCAAGTGGCTCCTGCAAACTCCATCAAAATGTTGGCAGACGTGTTTTGTTTTCCAGGGAACAGCGCCGTTGATTTTGTTTGGGGGCCTGTGGCTGGGAGTGGCCGGCTGGCTCCTTAGAATCCACGATACGCAGGATGGTTCCCAGACCCAAGGTGGCACCAGTGCCAAGTCGGGCTGGTTTGATTACACCAAGTGGCTCCTGCAATCTGCCATCCAGAAGTGAGGCAGCTAAGTTTTGTTTGCCAGAAAAACGGGCCGTGGTTTTTGTTGGGGGCCTGTGGCTGGGAGTAGCCGGCTGGCTCCTTAAAATCCACGATAGGCTGGATGGTTCCCAGACCCAAGGTGGCACCAGTGCCAAGTCGGGCTGGTTTGATAGTACCAAGTGGCTCCTGCAATCTGCCATCCAGAAGCGGTGCAGTTGAGTTTTGTTTGCCAGAGAAAAGGGCCGTGGGTTGTGTTTGGGGGCATATGGCTGGGAGTGGCCGGCTGTCTCATTAAAAAGATCGATACGCAGGATGGTTCCCAGACCCAAGGTGGCACCAGTGCCAAGTAGGGCTGTTTTTATAGTACCAAGTGCGTCCTGCAATTTGCCATCCAGAAGAGGGGCAGTGGAGTTTTGTTTGCCAGAGAATAGCGCCGTTGTTTGTGTTTGGGGGCTTGTGACTGGGAGTGGCCGACTGGCGCCTTAGAATCTGTCTTACGCAGCATGGTTCCCAGACCAGAGGTGGCACCAGTGCCAAGTTGGGCTGGTTTGATAGTACCAAGTGGCTCCTGCAATCTGCCATCCAGAAGCGGGGCAGCTTACTTTTGTTTGCCAGGTAAACGGGCCGAGGTTTGTGACTGGGGACGTATGGCTGGGAGTGACCGGCTGGCTCCTGGAAAGCTACAATAGGCAGGATGGTGACCAGACCCATGGTGGCACCAGTGCCAAGTTGGGCTGGTTTGATAGTACCAAGTGGCTCCTGCAATCTGCCATCAAAAAGTTGGCAGGCGAGTTTTGTTTTCCAGGGAAAAGCGCCGTTGTTTGTATTTGGGGGCCTGTGGCTGGGAGTGGCCGGCTGGCTCCTTTGAACCCACGATACGCAGGATGGTTCCCAGACCCAAGGTGGCACCAGTGCCAAGTCGGGCTGGTTTGATACTACCAAGTGCGTCCTGCAATCTGCCATCCAGAAGCGGGGCAGCTTAATTTTGTTTGCCAGGGAAACGGGCCGTGGGCTTTGTTTGGGGGCCTATGGCTGAGAGTGGCCGGCTGGCTCCTGAAAATCCACGCTAGGCAGCATGGTTCCCAGATGCAAGGTGGCACCAGTGCCAAGTCGGGCTGGTTTGATGGTGCAAAGTGGCTCCTGCAATCTGCCATCCAGAAGCGGGGCAGCTGATTTTTGTTTGCCAGAGAAAAATTCCGTGGATTGTTTTTGGGGGCATATTGCTGGGAGTGGCCGGCTGGCTCCTTAAAATGCTCGATACGCATGATGGTTCCCAGGTCCAAGGTGTCACCACTACCAAGTCGGCCTGCGGTTTTAGTATCAAGTTCATCCTGCAATTTGTCATCCAGAAGAGGGGCAGTTGAGTTTTGTTTGCCAGAGAACAGGGCCGAGGTTTCTGTTTGGGGACATATGGCTGAGAGTGGCAGGCTAGCCCCTGAATATCCACGATACACAGCATGGTTCCCAGATCCAAGGTGGCACCAGTGCCAAGTTGGGCTGGTTTGATAGTCCCAAGTGTCTCCTGCAATCTGCCATCCAGAAGCGGGGCAGCTTACTTTTGTTTGCCAGAGAAATAGGCCTAGGTTTTTGTTTGGGGGCCTGTGGCTAGGAGTGGCCGGCTGGCTCCTAAGAATCCACGATACGCAGGATGTTTCCCAGACCCAAGGTGGCACCAGTGCCAAGTCGGGCTGGTTTGATAGTCCCAAGTGGCTCCTGCAAACTGCCATCCAGAAGCGGGGCCGCTGAGTTTTGTTTGCCAGGGAAATGGGCCGTTGTTTGTGTTTGGGGGCCTGTGGCTGGGAGTGTTCGGCTGGTTCCTGAATATGTACGATACGCAGGATTGTTCCCAGACCCAAGGTGGCACCAGTGCCAAGTCGGGCTGGTTTGATGGTGCAAAGTGGCTCCTGCAATCTGCCATCCAGACGCGGGGCAGCGGATTTTTGTTTCCATGAGAAATGGTCCGTGGTTTGTTTTTGGGGGTATATGGCTGGGCCTGGCCGGCTGGCTCCTTAAAAAGCTCGATATGCAGGATGGTTCCCTGACACAAGGTGGCACCAGTGCCACGTCGGGCGGTTTTCGTAGTACAAAGTGCGTCCTAAAATTTGCCATCCAGAAGAGGGGCAGTTGAGTTTTGTTTGCCAGAGAAAAGGTCCGTGGTTTGTTTTTGGGGGCATATGGCTGAGAGTGGCTGGCTGGCCCCTGAAAATCCACGATACACAGGATGGTTCCCAGATCCAAGGTGGCACCTGTGCCAAGTCGGGCTGATTTGATAGTACTAAGTAGCTCCTGCAATCTGCCATCCAGAAGCGGGGCAGCTTACTTTGGTTTGCCAGGGAAACGGGCCGAGGTTTGTGTTTGGGGGCCTATGGCTGAGAGTGACCGGCTGGCTCCTGAAAAGCTACAATAGGCAGGATGGTGACCAGACCCATGGTGGCACCAGTGCCAAGTTGGGCTGGTTTGATAGTACCAAGTGGTTCCTGCAATCTGCCATCCAGAAGCAGGGCAGCTGAGTTTTGTTTGCCAGAGAAAAGGGCCTTGGTTTGTGTTTGGGGGCATATGGCTGGGTGTGGCCAGCTGGCTCCTTAAAATGCACGATATGCAACATGGCTCCCAGACCCAAGGTGGCACCAGTGCCAAGTTGGGCTGGTTTGATAGTACCAAGTGGCTCCTGCAATCTTCCATGATCACGTGGAGAAATACTTTCTGGTTTCAGCCTCATGCTCTTTCTTCTCTCCCTCAACTTCTCTATCACCTCTCATCTGGTTCACATGCGCTGTCTTCAAGGTCCACAGGCTACTTTTCACAGAATCTTCTGGCCTGATGAAGTAAGAATGATGAATAGAACAGAGCTGGGATCTATTTTCCAGTTTGGATAAAATGCATTCTGCACACAAATCCAAGGAGAACGGGCTGCCCCGATGCCCAGAAAATCTTTCACTCCTGCTAGTGTTCTACGTCAACCGCAACTTAGTCTGAAAGAAAAGCTTTTTCTCTGAGAGCATCTGAGAGGTTTGCATGAAGCACTGATATCTGACATATGCAATTTTGAATAGGAGAGGAAAAAGAAAATGGCAAGGAGTTTTTAATTTTAGTGGTTTCAATTTTAATTTCCGTGCACTTTTTCAAAACTTGTCAGCTCAAATGCCCATCAACATCTTTTAGTCATCTGTAAGTCAGTATTCATATAAAATGTGCTTCAAATCCAAAGAATTTCAAATTTGCACTCCAAGCTTCTATGCCTAGATTTATGATTTCCTACACATATTAGATGAAAGGAAGGCCTTTTTTACTGTGGGAGTGCTGGAACACTGGAACAGGTTGCCCAGAGAAGTTGTGGGTGTCCCATCCCTGAAAGTATTCAAGGTCACCTTGGACGGGGCTTGGAGCAGCAACAAAGGAGAAGCTTGATGGTAGAGAAACAAAGTCGGACTATAGAAGAAACTCGGATTGAAGTATAGGATCAAGTTTTCTCTCAGCTCTTGGGGTAAATTCAAAGTTGTACAAAATGACATTTATCTGTGCTATTCACTACTGTAACAGAAAGTTTCATGAAAACTGTACAGAAGATAGTAAATTTTAAAAGAGATAAGAATTACAGCATAAAATCCATGGGATAGGTTACAACATGAGACACTCTCTAAGAGAAAATCTCTTTGTTTCAGCACTTCATCGGGGTAAGATTTCATGAAGTGCCAAAGAAGGCGGCAAAATATCATTCGGGACATTATTTACTGGAATTCAGCCTGGCCATTAGTAGGAACTGCCTTTGAACATATCATGTAGATATACCACACACGCTTTCCCTTCACTGAAAAATTACTGTTTACAACAAATAAGCAATTGACGATCAAAATTGATTGAAAGCATCTTAAACATGTCAAGTATTTCATTGTAGATGATCTGTGATCCAAATGCTTCTTCCACCTTCGAGAGGGACAGAAGAATTCTTCCATATCATGATGGTTTAAAATTGTATCAACCAATGTTTTCTGCTGAAAAGATATCATCTATTTTTTTCTATTTTTGGAAGAAAATATTCCTAGACATACAACAGGTGAGAACTAAGTAATTTTAAAGAAACAAATGAAATGAAAATATTCTGTAAATAGAATGAAATGAAAAGCTGTGTTTTAAATAGGAGCTAAATATTAAACAGAATTTTTGTACCAGGCATTTGAATTACTGCACCAGCTCTTTTGCCCATCAAGAGAGGCATTTAGCATTTCAGTCTTTTCCAAGGTGTTCATGATCTGCTATGCTGATCTCTGTGTGTGCCTAGGTGTGTGTGGAGGGGGGGGCATATGAAGGGGAGTGTGTATGTTTGCTTTACAATTGTTGTGGCAGATTCATGCCTCAGCTCCACATTTTGTTTTAAAAAGGTCACACCGAGTGGATATGAAGTTTACTATCAACAAGAGATCGATTCCCAAATCATCCATTTGACTCTCCCTTATAAATCATGTGCTTTGTTGCATATTTTATCAAATATACTTTCAAGCCAGATGGAGGAAGGAGGATGTGGGAATCCCTCCACCATCTTGCAACTTTTATGTAAGTAGGTTTTCAAGAAAATCATCATTTCTCTTTTAAATATGTCTGGAACAGGCATGATGGTAGTGTCAACCTGTTGGAGTTTTTGTTGCTGGAAGAAGTTGTACAAAAGGATTGGTTTTTACATTGACCAGTTACTGAATCAAGCGCAGGAATACATTGGAAATTTAGCTGGGGGTTCCTTTTCCCAGCAGACTACTTCTAGAACGAGCTTGTACACTGAAGCTGACTCTTTTGCTCTCTTTTTGTTTCTTTCCTATTTTCTTGGCTTCTTTGCCACTATCTAGACAATTTTGGAACTTTGTTCCCAACTAAAATGGTTTCAATAGTCTGATTGTGATCATACATTTTTACAAGGAATTTTTTAAATCTTTCCTCGAGTCCAGAAAGTCAAGGACTTAGATCTTTTTCTTCCCTTATCAATATTGCCATGAAATTGATAAATAAAGACCAACTCTTTATTTTTGTTTTTAACCCACGTAGATAATTCCCATCCATTAATCCATTTTGTGGACCAATAGCTGCCATTCTGATGGAAGCTGTCACTTCTTAACAATAGGCATTCTGTGACTATGTTGACTGCACTTTGGGTGAAGATCCTAACTGGTCTTAGATATACATAGGGAGAAATTTGCTCAGCCAGTGTCAGTCTTAAGCATGCGTATCAGAAGATCTTTCTAGAGCTGGGAATTTTCCCATGAAAGGGATTCAGTTAGGGAAGAGACACTTGTGCCAGAGTTTTACATTCTTCTTGAACACTGCTTAAGGAACTTAGATGCCATGTCCATTTGGATCTCTGTCTGCACAGAACTTTGTCATGCCAGCGCTTTGAAATGCATCTTGAAGAGAATTCACTAGCACAGAATGAAAGAGAGTGGAAGGGGTTGGTGGGGCTAACCAGGCCCAACCCCCCTGCCTAAACCAGGATACCTAGAGCCTCTTGCCCAGGATTCTATCTGGGTGTACTTTTAATGTCTTCAAAGATCCAGGCTCCACAATCTTTCTGGGCAGTCTGTGCCGTGGTTCAGTCACCCTGACAGTAAAGAAACATTTACTGATGTTCAAAGGCAATCTCCTGTATTTCAGTGTGTGCCCACTGCCTCTTGTCTTTTCCCTCAGCATCACTGAAAAGACACTGATTCCCTCCCCTTTGCACTATTGCTTCCATATGTATGTGTGATGCCATGTAGAGGTATGTCAAAAACCTCCCTGAAGCCCAGGCAGATAATATTCCCTTCATCTACCAGTCAAGTTGATTCATCAGAGGAGTTTAAAGTGATGTTCAGCATGAAATTCCCCTGAAAAATCATGCTAACTACATTATTTGGTCATCTGTCATGTGCCTGGCAAGGATTTCCAGGAAGAGCTGCTTCATCAACTTCCTGGGGATAAAAAAGAGGCTGGCTGGTTTGTACTATGGCGAGTCCTCTTAATTGCCTTTTTTGAAGATGGGTGTCATTTGCTAACATCCACTCTTTAGCTCCTCTTCTCATCTACACCTCGGCAAAAAGCTTTTCCACTATGTCTGGCTAGGAAAAACTGTGCCAGCACAGAAAACATCTCCCATCGTGTTCTAGAAGTTGCACGGATGTCTGCCAAGTGTTTGGCAGGAAGAAAAGAAAAGTTGTCCAGAACAGCTTCCAATCGAATGTTCCTGTGATTGGAAAAGTCAGGAGAGTGCAAAGGTACTGTTTTCTATCAGTTGGCAAGGTGCGCACACAATCCCAGTGTTGTACAGCTTGCTTCTTCACCTTCCCGAAGCTGCCGCTCTCGCCGGCTGCCGGAGCCCAAGAAGCGGCTTCTTCGCGCAAAGACGATTGTGCCGCTCACAGTGCTCTCCTTAGCGCGGCTTCTGCCGAAAGACGCCCGGCAGCGGCTCTTACCTCCGGAGAGCATCCTACCTTCGTCTTTAGCTCCTCTTCTCATCTACACCTCGGCAAAACGCTTTTCCACTATGTCTGGCTAGGAAAAACTGTGCCAGCACAGAAAACATCTCCCATCGTGTTCTAGAAGTTGCACGGATGTCTGCCAAGTGTTTGGCAGGAAGAAAAGAAAAGTTGTCCAAAACAGCTTCCAATCGAATGTTCCTGTGATTGGAAAAGTCAGGAGAGTGCAAAGGTACTGTTTTCTATCAGTTGGCAAGGTGCGCACACAATCCCAGTGTTGTACAGCTTGCTTCTTCACCTTCCCGAAGCTGCCGCTCTCGCCGGCTCCCGGAACCGAAGAATCGGCTTCTTAGCGCAAAGACGATTGTGCCGCTCACAGGGCTCTCCTTAGCGCGGCTTCTGCCGAAAGACGCCCGGCAGCAGCTCTTAACACCGGAGAGCATCCTACCTTCGTCTTTCGCGTCTTATGTAGTCTACATCTTAGCAAAACGCTTTTCCACTATGTCTGGCTAGGAAAAACCGTGCCAGCCCAGAAAACATCTCCCATCGTTTTCTAGAAGTTGCAGATATGTCTGCCAAGTGTTTGGGAGGAAGAAAAGAAAAGTTGTCCAAAACAGCTTCCAATCGAATGTTCCTGTGATTGGAAGAGTCAGGAGAGTGCAAAGGTACTGTTTTCTATCAGTTGGCAAGGTGCGCACA
This sequence comes from Melospiza melodia melodia, assembly GCF_035770615.1. Classification (NCBI taxonomy): domain Eukaryota; kingdom Metazoa; phylum Chordata; class Aves; order Passeriformes; family Passerellidae; genus Melospiza; species Melospiza melodia. Next base: position 33,803,416 of record NC_086199.1, on the reverse strand, counting down.
CAATCCCAGTGTTGTACAGCTTGCTTCTTCACCTTCCCGAAGCTGCCACTCTCAGGAGGTAAGAGCCGCTGCCGGGCGTCTTTTGGCAGAAGCCGCGCTAAGGGGAGCACTGTGAGCGGCACAATCGTCTTTGCGCGAAGAAGCCGATTCTTCGGTTCCGGCAGCCGGCGAGAGCGGCAGCTTCGGGAAGGTGAAGAAGCAAGCTGTACAACACTGGGATTGTGTGCGCACCTTGCCAACTGATAGAAAACAGTACCTTTGCACTCTCCTGACTTTTCCAATCACAGGAACATTCGATTGGAAGCTGTTTTGGACAACTTTTCTTTTCTTCCTGCCAAACACTTGGCAGACATCCGTGCAACTTCTAGAACACGATGGGAGATGTTTTCTGTGCTGGCACAGTTTTTCCTAGCCAGACATAGTGGAAAAGCGTTTTGCTAAGATGTAGACTACAAAAGACGCGAAAGACGAAGGTAGGATGCTCTCCGGAGGTAAGAGCCGCTGCCGGGCGTCTTTCGGCAGAAGTCGCGCTAAGGAGAGCACTGTGAGCGGCACAATCGTCTTTGCGCGAAGAAGCCGCTTCTTGGGCTGCGGCAGCCGGCGAGAGCGGCAGCTTCGGGAAGGTGAAGAAGCAAGCTGTACAACACTGGGATTGTGTGCGCACCTTGCCAACTGATAGAAAACAGTACCTTTGCACTCTCCTGACTTTTCCAATCACAGGAACATTCGATTGGAAGCTGTTTTGGACAACTTTTCTTTTCTTCCTGCCAAACACTTGGCAGACATCCGTGCAACTTCTAGAACACGATGGGAGATGTTTTCTGTGCTGGCACAGTTTTTCCTAGCCAGACATAGTGGAAAAGCGTTTTGCTAAGATGTAGACTACAAAAGACGCGAAAGACGAAGGTAGGATGCTCTCCGGAGGTAAGAGCCGCTGCCGGGCGTCTTTCGGCAGAAGCCGCGCTAAGGAGAGCACTGTGAGCGGCACAATCGTCTTTGCGCGAAGAAGCCGCTTCTTCGGTTCCGGGAGCCGGCGAGAGCGGCAGCTTCGGGAAGGTGAAGAAGCAAGCTGTACAACACTGGGATTGTGTGCGCACCTTGCCAACTGATAGAAAACAGTACCTTTGCACTCTCCGGACTTTTCCAATCACAGGAACATTCGATTGGAAGCTGTTTTGGACAACTTTTCTTTTCTTCCTGCCAAACACTTGGCAGACATCCGTGCAACTTCTAGAACACGATGGGAGATGTTTTCTGTGCTGGCACAGTTTTTCCTAGCCAGACATAGTGGAAAAGCTTTTTGCCGAGGTGTAGACTACATAAGACGCGAAAGACGAAGGTAGGATGCTCTCCGGAGGTAAGAGCCGCTGCCGGGCGTCTTTCAGCAGAAGCCGCGCTAAGGAGAGCACTGTGAGCGGCACAATCGTCTTTGCGCGAAGAAGCCGCTTCTTGGGCTCCGGCAGCCGGCGAGAGCGGCAGCTTCGGGAAGGTGAAGAAGCAAGCTGTACAACACTGGGATTGTGTGCGCACCTTGCCAACTTATAGAAAACAGTACCTTTGCACTCTCCTGACTTTTCCAATCACATGAACATTCGATTGGAAGCTGTTTTGGACAACTTTTCTTTTCTTCCTGCCAAACACTTGGCAGACATCCGTGCAACTTCTAGAACACGATGGGAGATGTTTTCTGTGCTGGCACAGTTTTTCCTAGCCAGACATAGTGGAAAAGCTTTTTGCTAAGATGTAGACTACAAAAGACGCGAAAGACGAAGGTAGGATGCTCTCCGGAGGTAAGAGCCGCTGCCGGGCGTCTTTCGGCAGAAGCCGCGCTAAGGAGAGCCCTGTGAGCGGCACAATCGTCTTTGCGCGAAGAAGCCGCTTCTTCGGTTCCGGGAGCCGGCGAGAGCGGCAGCTTCGGGAAGGTGAAGAAGCAAGCTGTACAACACTGGGATTGTGTGCGCACCTTGCCAACTGATAGAAAACAGTACCTTTGCACTCTCCTGACTTTTCCAATCACAGGAACATTCGATTGGAAGCTGTTTTGGACAACTTTTCTTTTCTTCCTGCCAAACACTTGGCAGACATCCGTGCAACTTCTAGAACACGATGGGAGATGTTTTCTGTGCTGGCACAGTTTTTCCTAGCCAGACATAGTGGAAAAGCGTTTTGCTAAGATGTAGACTACAAAAGACGCGAAAGACGAAGGTAGGATGCTCTCCGGAGGTAAGAGCCGCTGCCGGGCGTCTTTCGGCAGAAGCCGCGCTAAGGAGAGCCCTGTGAGCGGCACAATCGTCTTTGCGCGAAGAAGCCGCTTCTTGGGCTCCGGCAGCCGGCGAGAGCGGCAGCTTCGGGAAGGTGAAGAAGCAAGCTGTACAACACTGGGATTGTGTGCGCACCTTGCCAACTGATAGAAAACAGTACCTTTGCACTCTCCTGACTTTTCCAATCACATGAACATTCGATTGGAAGCTGTTTTGGACAACTTTTCTTTTCTTCCTGCCAAACACTTGGCAGACATCCGTGCAACTTCTAGAACACGATGGGAGATGTTTTCTGTGCTGGCACAGTTTTTCCTAGCCAGACATAGTGGAAAAGCGTTTTGCCGAGGTGTAGATGAGAAGAGGAGCTAAAGACGAAGGTAGGATGCTCTCCGGAGGTAAGAGCCGCTGCCGGGCGTCTTTCGGCAGAAGCCGCGCTAAGGAGAGCACTGTGAGCGGCACAATCGTCTTTGCGCGAAGAAGCCGCTTCTTGGGCTCCGGCAGCCGGCGAGAGCGGCAGCTTCGGGAAGGTGAAGAAGCAAGCTGTACAACACTGGGATTGTGTGCGCACCTTGCCAACTGATAGAAAACAGTACCTTTGCACTCTCCTGACTTTTCCAATCACAGGAACATTCGATTGGAAGCTGTTCTGGACAACTTTTCTTTTCTTCCTGCCAAACACTTGGCAGACATCCGTGCAACTTCTAGAACACGATGGGAGATGTTTTCTGTGCTGGCACAGTTTTTCCTAGCCAGACATAGTGGAAAAGCTTTTTGCCGAGGTGTAGATGAGAAGAGGAGCTAAAGAGTGGATGTTAGCAAATGACACCCATCTTCAAAAAAGGCAATTAAGAGGACTCGCCATAGTACAAACCAGCCAGCCTCTTTTTTATCCCCAGGAAGTTGATGAAGCAGCTCTTCCTGGAAATCCTTGCCAGGCACATGACAGATGACCAAATAATGTAGTTAGCATGATTTTTCAGGGGAATTTCATGCTGAACATCACTTTAAACTCCTCTGATGAATCAACTTGACTGGTAGATGAAGGGAATATTATCTGCCTGGGCTTCAGGGAGGTTTTTGACATACCTCTACATGGCATCACACATACATATGGAAGCAATAGTGCAAAGGGGAGGGAATCAGTGTCTTTTCAGTGATGCTGAGGGAAAAGACAAGAGGCAGTGGGCACACACTGAAATACAGGAGATTGCCTTTGAACATCAGTAAATGTTTCTTTACTGTCAGGGTGACTGAACCACGGCACAGACTGCCCAGAAAGATTGTGGAGCCTGGATCTTTGAAGACATTAAAAGTACACCCAGATAGAATCCTGGGCAAGAGGCTCTAGGTATCCTGGTTTAGGCAGGGGGGTTGGGCCTGGTTAGCCCCACCAACCCCTTCCACTCTCTTTCATTCTGTGCTAGTGAATTCTCTTCAAGATGCATTTCAAAGCGCTGGCATGACAAAGTTCTGTGCAGACAGAGATCCAAATGGACATGGCATCTAAGTTCCTTAAGCAGTGTTCAAGAAGAATGTAAAACTCTGGCACAAGTGTCTCTTCCCTAACTGAATCCCTTTCATGGGAAAATTCCCAGCTCTAGAAAGATCTTCTGATACGCATGCTTAAGACTGACACTGGCTGAGCAAATTTCTCCCTATGTATATCTAAGACCAGTTAGGATCTTCACCCAAAGTGCAGTCAACATAGTCACAGAATGCCTATTGTTAAGAAGTGACAGCTTCCATCAGAATGGCAGCTATTGGTCCACAAAATGGATTAATGGATGGGAATTATCTACGTGGGTTAAAAACAAAAATAAAGAGTTGGTCTTTATTTATCAATTTCATGGCAATATTGATAAGGGAAGAAAAAGATCTAAGTCCTTGACTTTCTGGACTCGAGGAAAGATTTTAAAAATTCCTTGTAAAAATGTATGATCACAATCAGACTATTGAAACCATTTTAGTTGGGAACAAAGTTCCAAAATTGTCTAGATAGTGGCAAAGAAGCCAAGAAAATAGGAAAGAAACAAAAAGAGAGCAAAAGAGTCAGCTTCAGTGTACAAGCTCGTTCTAGAAGTAGTCTGCTGGGAAAAGGAACCCCCAGCTAAATTTCCAATGTATTCCTGCGCTTGATTCAGTAACTGGTCAATGTAAAAACCAATCCTTTTGTACAACTTCTTCCAGCAACAAAAACTCCAACAGGTTGACACTACCATCATGCCTGTTCCAGACATATTTAAAAGAGAAATGATGATTTTCTTGAAAACCTACTTACATAAAAGTTGCAAGATGGTGGAGGGATTCCCACATCCTCCTTCCTCCATCTGGCTTGAAAGTATATTTGATAAAATATGCAACAAAGCACATGATTTATAAGGGAGAGTCAAATGGATGATTTGGGAATCGATCTCTTGTTGATAGTAAACTTCATATCCACTCGGTGTGACCTTTTTAAAACAAAATGTGGAGCTGAGGCATGAATCTGCCACAACAATTGTAAAGCAAACATACACACTCCCCTTCATATGCCCCCCCCTCCACACACACCTAGGCACACACAGAGATCAGCATAGCAGATCATGAACACCTTGGAAAAGACTGAAATGCTAAATGCCTCTCTTGATGGGCAAAAGAGCTGGTGCAGTAATTCAAATGCCTGGTACAAAAATTCTGTTTAATATTTAGCTCCTATTTAAAACACAGCTTTTCATTTCATTCTATTTACAGAATATTTTCATTTCATTTGTTTCTTTAAAATTACTTAGTTCTCACCTGTTGTATGTCTAGGAATATTTTCTTCCAAAAATAGAAAAAAATAGATGATATCTTTTCAGCAGAAAACATTGGTTGATACAATTTTAAACCATCATGATATGGAAGAATTCTTCTGTCCCTCTCGAAGGTGGAAGAAGCATTTGGATCACAGATCATCTACAATGAAATACTTGACATGTTTAAGATGCTTTCAATCAATTTTGATCGTCAATTGCTTATTTGTTGTAAACAGTAATTTTTCAGTGAAGGGAAAGTGTGTGTGGTATATCTACATGATATGTTCAAAGGCAGTTCCTACTAATGGCCAGGCTGAATTCCAGTAAATAATGTCCCGAATGATATTTTGCCGCCTTCTTTGGCACTTCATGAAATCTTACCCCGATGAAGTGCTGAAACAAAGAGATTTTCTCTTAGAGAGTGTCTCATGTTGTAACCTATCCCATGGATTTTATGCTGTAATTCTTATCTCTTTTAAAATTTACTATCTTCTGTACAGTTTTCATGAAACTTTCTGTTACAGTAGTGAATAGCACAGATAAATGTCATTTTGTACAACTTTGAATTTACCCCAAGAGCTGAGAGAAAACTTGATCCTATACTTCAATCCGAGTTTCTTCTATAGTCCGACTTTGTTTCTCTACCATCAAGCTTCTCCTTTGTTGCTGCTCCAAGCCCCGTCCAAGGTGACCTTGAATACTTTCAGGGATGGGACACCCACAACTTCTCTGGGCAACCTGTTCCAGTGTTCCAGCACTCCCACAGTAAAAAAGGCCTTCCTTTCATCTAATATGTGTAGGAAATCATAAATCTAGGCATAGAAGCTTGGAGTGCAAATTTGAAATTCTTTGGATTTGAAGCACATTTTATATGAATACTGACTTACAGATGACTAAAAGATGTTGATGGGCATTTGAGCTGACAAGTTTTGAAAAAGTGCACGGAAATTAAAATTGAAACCACTAAAATTAAAAACTCCTTGCCATTTTCTTTTTCCTCTCCTATTCAAAATTGCATATGTCAGATATCAGTGCTTCATGCAAACCTCTCAGATGCTCTCAGAGAAAAAGCTTTTCTTTCAGACTAAGTTGCGGTTGACGTAGAACACTAGCAGGAGTGAAAGATTTTCTGGGCATCGGGGCAGCCCGTTCTCCTTGGATTTGTGTGCAGAATGCATTTTATCCAAACTGGAAAATAGATCCCAGCTCTGTTCTATTCATCATTCTTACTTCATCAGGCCAGAAGATTCTGTGAAAAGTAGCCTGTGGACCTTGAAGACAGCGCATGTGAACCAGATGAGAGGTGATAGAGAAGTTGAGGGAGAGAAGAAAGAGCATGAGGCTGAAACCAGAAAGTATTTCTCCACGTGATCATGGAAGATTGCAGGAGCCACTTGGTACTATCAAACCAGCCCAACTTGGCACTGGTGCCACCTTGGGTCTGGGAGCCATGTTGCATATCGTGCATTTTAAGGAGCCAGCTGGCCACACCCAGCCATATGCCCCCAAACACAAACCAAGGCCCTTTTCTCTGGCAAACAAAACTCAGCTGCCCTGCTTCTGGATGGCAGATTGCAGGAACCACTTGGTACTATCAAACCAGCCCAACTTGGCACTGGTGCCACCATGGGTCTGGTCACCATCCTGCCTATTGTAGCTTTTCAGGAGCCAGCCGGTCACTCTCAGCCATAGGCCCCCAAACACAAACCTCGGCCCGTTTCCCTGGCAAACCAAAGTAAGCTGCCCCGCTTCTGGATGGCAGATTGCAGGAGCTACTTAGTACTATCAAATCAGCCCGACTTGGCACAGGTGTCACCTTGGATCTGGGAACCATCCTGTGTATCGTGGATTTTCAGGGGCCAGCCAGCCACTCTCAGCCATATGCCCCCAAAAACAAACCACGGACCTTTTCTCTGGCAAACAAAACTCAACTGCCCCTCTTCTGGATGGCAAATTTTAGGACGCACTTTGTACTACGAAAACCGCCCGACGTGGCACTGGTGCCACCTTGTGTCAGGGAACCATCCTGCATATCGAGCTTTTTAAGGAGCCAGCCGGCCAGGCCCAGCCATATACCCCCAAAAACAAACCACGGACCATTTCTCATGGAAACAAAAATCCGCTGCCCCGCGTCTGGATGGCAGATTGCAGGAGCCACTTTGCACCATCAAACCAGCCCGACTTGGCACTGGTGCCACCTTGGGTCTGGGAACAATCCTGCGTATCGTACATATTCAGGAACCAGCCGAACACTCCCAGCCACAGGCCCCCAAACACAAACAACGGCCCATTTCCCTGGCAAACAAAACTCAGCTGCCCCGCTTCTGGATGGCAGTTTGCAGGAGCCACTTGGGACTATCAAACCAGCCCAACTTGGCACTGGTGCCACCTTGGGTCTGGGAACCATCCTGCGTATCGTGGATTCTAAGGAGCCAGCCGGCCACTCCCAGCCACAGGCCCCCAAACACAAACAACGGCGCTGTTCCCTGGAAAACAAAACACGCCTGCCAACTTTTTGATGGAGTTTGCAGGAGCCACTTGGTACTATCAAACCAGCCCGACTTGGCACTGGTGCCACCTTGGGTCTGGGAAACATCCTGCGTATCGTGGATTCTTAGGAGCCAGCCGGCCACTCCTAGCCACAGGCCCCCGGACAAAAACCTAGGCCTATTTCTCTGGCAAACAAAAGTAAGCTGCCCCGCTTCTGGATGGCAGATTGCAGGAGACACTTGGTACTATCAAACCAGCCCAACTTGGCACTGGTGCCACCTTGGATCTGGGAACCATGCTGTGTATCGTGGATATTCAGGGGCCAGCCGGCCACTCTCAGCCATATGTCCCCAAACAGAAACCTCGGCCCGTTTCTCTGGCAAACAAAACTCAACTGCCCCTCTTCTGGATGGCAAATTGCAGGATGAACTTGATACTAAAACCGCAGGCCGACTTGGTAGTGGTGACACCTTGGACCTGGGAACCATCATGCGTATCGAGCATTTTAAGGAGCCAGCCGGCCACTCCCAGCAATATGCCCCCAAAAACAATCCACGGAATTTTTCACTGGCAAACAAAAATCAGCTGCCCCGCTTCTGGATGGCAGATTGCAGGAGCCACTTTGCACCATCAAACCAGCCCGACTTGGCACTGGTGCCACCTTGCATCTGGGAACCATGCTGCCTAGCGTGGATTTTCAGGAGCCAGCCGGCCACTCTCAGCCATAGGCCCCCAAACAAAACCCACGGCCCGTTTCCCTGGCAAACAAAATTAAGCTGCCCCGCTTCTGGATGGCAGATTGCAGGACGCACTTGGTAGTATCAAACCAGCCCGACTTGGCACTGGTGCCACCTTGGGTCTGGGAACCATCCTGCGTATTGTGGGTTCAAAGGAGCCAGCCGGCCACTCCCAGCCACAGGCCCCCAAATACAAACAACGGCGCTGTTCCCTGCAAAACAAAACTCGCCTGACAACTTTTTGATGGCCGATTGCAGGAGCCACTTGGTACTATCAAACCAGCCCAACTTGGCACTGGTGCCACCATGGGTCTGGTCACCATCCTGCCTATCATAGCTTTTCAGGAGCCAGCCGGTCACTCCCAGCCATAGGTCCCCAGTCACAAACCTCGGCCCGTTTCCCTGGCAAACAAAAGGAAGCTGCCCCGCTTCTGGATGGCAGATTGCAGGAGCCACTTGGTACTATCAAACCAGCCCAACTTGGCACTGGTGCCACCTCTGGTCTGGGAACCATGCTGCGTAACACAGATTCTACGGCGCCAGTCGGCCACTCCCAGCCACAAGCTCCCAAACACAAACAACGGCGCTATTCTCTGGCAAACAAAACTCCACTGCCCCTCTTCTGGATGGCAAATTGCAGGACGCACTTGGTACTATAAAAACAGCCCGACTTGGCACTGGTGCCACCTTGGGTCTGGGAACCATCCTGCGTATGGTGGATTCTGAGGAGCCAGCCGGCCACTCCCAGCCACAGGTCCCCAAACAAATTCAACGGCGCTGTTCCCTGGAAAACAAAACACGTCTGCCAACATTTTGATGGAGTTTGCAGGAGCCACTTGGTACTATCAAACCAGCCCGACTTGGCACTGGTGCCACCTTGGGTCTGGGAAACATCCTGCGTATCGTGGATTCTAAGGAGCCAGCCGGCCACTCCTAGCCACAGGCCCCCAGACAAAAACCTAGGCCTATTTCTCTGGCAAACAAAAGTAAGCTGCCCCGCTTCTGGATGGCAGATTGCAGGAGACACTTGGGACTATCAAACCAGCCCAACTTGGCACTGGTGCCACCTTGGATCTGGGAACCATGCTGTGTATCGTGGATATTCAGGGGCCACCCGGCCACTCTCAGCCATATGTCCCCAAACAGAAACCTCGGCCCGTTTCTCTGGCAAACAAAACTCAACTGCCCCTCTTCTGGATGGCAAATTGCAGGATGAACTTGATACTAAAACCGCAGGCCGACTTGGTAGTGGTGACACCTTGGGCCTGGGAACCATCATGCGTATCCAGCATTTTAAGGAGCCAGCCGGCCACTCCCAGCAATATGCCCCCAAAAACAATCCACGGAATTTTTCTCTGGCAAACAAAAATCAGCTGCCCCGCTTCTGGATGGCAGATTGCAGGAGCCACTTTGCACCATCAAACCAGCCCGACTTGGCACTGGTGCCACCTTGCATCTGGGAACCATGCTGCCTAGCGTGGATTTTCAGGAGCCAGCCGGCCACTCTCAGCCATAGGCCCCCATACAAAACCCACGGCCCGTTTCCCTGGCAAACAAAATTAAGCTGCCCCGCTTCTGGATGGCAGATTGCAGGACGCACTTGGTAGTATCAAACCAGCCCGACTTGGCACTGGTGCCACCTTGGGTCTGGGAACCATGCTGCGTATCATGGATTTTCAGGAGCCAGCCGTCCACTGCCAGCCACAGGCCCCGAAACACAAACAACAGCCTTTTTCTCTGGCAAACAAAATTCAGCTGCCCCGCTTCTGGATGGCAGATTGCAGGAACCACTTGGTACTAACAAACCAGCCCGACTTGGCACTGGTGCCACCTTGGGTCTGGGAACCATCCTGCGTATCGTGGATTCTAAGGAGCCAGCTGGCCACTCCCAGCCACAGGCCCCAAAACACACACAACGGTGCTTTTCCCTGGAAAACAAAACTCGCCTGCCAAACATTTGATGGCAGATTGCAGGAGCCACTTGGTACTATCAAACCAGCCCAACTTGGCACTGGTGCCACCATGGGTCTGGTCACCATCCTGCCTATCGTAGCTTTTCAGGTGCCAGCCAGCCACCCCCAGCCAGAGGCCCCTAGACAAATATTTCGGCCCGTTTCCCTGGCAAACAAAAGTAAGCTACCCCGCTTCTGGATGGCAGATTGCAGGAGCCACTTTGCACCATCAAACCAGCCCAACTTGGCACTGGTGCCACCTCTGGTCTGGGAACCATCCTGCGTATCGTGGGTTCTAAGGAGCCAGCCGGCCACTCCCAGCCACAGGCCCCCAAACACAAACAACGGCGCTTTTCCCTGGAAAACAAAACTCGCCTGCCAACTTTTTGATGGCAGATTGCCGGAGCCACTTGGTACTATCAAACCAGCCCAACTTGGCACTGGTGCCACCATGGGTCTGGTCACCATCCTGCCTATCGTAGCTTTTCAGGAGCCAGCCGGTCACTCCCAGCCATAGGCCCCCAAACACAAACCTCGGCCCGTTTCCCTGGCAAACAAAAGTAAGCTGCCCCGCTTCTGCATGGCAGATTGCAGGAGCTATTTAGTACTATCAAACCAGCCCGACTTGGCACTGGTGACACCTCTGGTCTGGGAACCATCCTGCCTATCGTGGATTTTCAGGGGCCAGCCGGCCACTCTCAGCCATATGCCCCCAAAAACAAACCACGGCCCTTTTCTCTGGCAAACAAAACTCAACTGCCCCTCTTCTGGATGGCAAATTTTAGGACGCACTTTGTACTACGAAAACCGCCCGACGTGGCACTGGTGCCACCTTGTGTCAGGGAACCATCCTGCATATCGAGCTTTTTAAGGAGCCAGCCGGCCACGCCCAGCCATATACCCCCAAAAACAAACCACGGACCATTTCTCATGGAAACAAAAATCCGCTGCCCCGCGTCTGGATGGCAGATTGCAGGAGCCACTTTGCACCATCAAACCAGCCCGACTTGGCACTGGTGCCACCTTGGGTCTGGGAACAATCCTGCATATCGTGGATTCTAAGGAGCCAGCCGGCCACTCCCAGCCACAGGCCCCCAAACACAAACAACGGCGCTTTTCCCTGGAAAACAAAACTCGCCTGCCAGCTTTTTGATGGCAGATTGCAGGAGCCACTTGGTACTATCAAATCATCCCAACTTGGCACTGGTGCCACTATGGGTCTGGGAACCATCCTGCCTATTGTAGCATTTCAGGAGCCAGCCGGTCACTCCCAGCCATAGTCCCCCAGACACAAACCTCGGACCGTTTCCCTGGCAAACAAAATTAAGCTGCCCCGATTCTGGATGGCAGATTGCAGGAGCCACTTGGTAGTGTCAAACCAGCCCGACTTGGCACTGGTGCCACCTTGGGTCTGGGAACCATCCTGCGTATCGTGGATTCTAAGCAGCCACCCGGCCACTCTGAGCCACAGGCGCCCAAACACAAACAACGGCGCTTTTCCCTGGAAAACAAAACTCGCCTGCCAACATTTTGATGGCAGATTGCAGGAGCCACTTGGTGCTATCAAACCAGCCCAACTTGGCACTGGTGCCACCATGGGTCTGGTCACCATCCTGCCTATCGTAGCTTTTCAGGAGCCAGCCGGTCACTCCCAGCCATAGACCCCCAGACACAAACCTCGGCCCGTTTCCCTGGCAAACAAAAGTAAGCTGCCCCGCTTCTGGATGGCAGATTGCAGGAGCTACTTAGTACTATCAAATCAGCCCGACTTGGCACAGGTGCCACCTTGGATCTGGGAACCATCCTGTGTATCGTGGATTTTCAGGGGCCAGCCAGCCACTCTCAGCCATATGCCCCCAAAAACAAACCACGGACCTTTTCTCTGGCAAACAAAACTCAACTGCCCCTCTTCTGGATGGCAAATTTTAGGACGCACTTTGTACTACGAAAACCGCCCGACGTGGCACTAGTGCCACCTTGTGTCAGGGAACCATCCTGCATATCGAGCTTTTTAAGGAGCCAGCCGGCCAGGCCCAGCCATATACCCCCAAAAACAAACCACGGACCATTTCTCATGGAAACAAAAATCCGCTGCCCCGCGTCTGGATGGCAGATTGCAGGAGCCACTTTGCACCATCAAACCAGCCCGACTTGGCACTGGTGCCACCTTGGGTCTGGGAAACATCCTGCGTATCGTACATATTCAGGAACCAGCCGAACACTCCCAGCCACAGGCCCCCAAACACAAACAACGGCCCATTTCCCTGGCAAACAAAACACAGCTGCCCCGCTTCTGGATGGCAGTTTGCAGGAGCCACTTGGGACTATCAAACCAGCCCGACTTGGCACTGGTGCCACCTTGGGTCTGGGAACCATCCTGCGTATGGTGGATTCTAAGGAGCCAGCCGGCCACTCCCAGCCACAGGCCCCCAACAAAAACCACGGCCCTTTTTTCTGGCAAACAAAACTTAGCTGCCTCACTTCTGGATGGCAGATTGCAGGAGCCACTTGGTGTAATCAAACCAGCCCAACTTGGCACTGGTGCCACCTTGGGTCTGGGAACCATCCTGCGTATCGTGGATTCTAAGGAGCCAGCCGGCCACTCCCAGCCACAGGCCCCCAAACACAAACAACGGCGCTGTTCCCTGGAAAACAAAACACGCCTGCCAACTTTTTGATGGAGTTGGCAGGAGCCACTTGGTACTATCAAACCAGCCCGACTTGGCACTGGTGCCACCTTGGGTCTGGGAAACATCCTGCGTATCGTGGATTCTAAGGAGCCAGCCGGCCACTCCTAGCCACAGGCCCCCAGACAAAAACCTAGGCCTATTTCTCTGGCAAACAAAAGTAAGCTGCCCCGCTTCTGGATGGCAGATTGCAGGAGACACTTGGTACTATCAAACCAGCCCAACTTGGCACTGGTGCCACCTTGGATCTGGGAACCATGCTGTGTATCGTGGATATTCAGGGGCCAGCCGGCCACTCTCAGCCATATGTCCCCAAACAGAAACCTCGGCCCGTTTCTCTGGCAAACAAAACTCAACTGCCCCTCTTCTGGATGGCAAATTGCAGGATGAACTTGATACTAAAACCGCAGGCCGACTTGGTAGTGGTGACACCTTGGGCCTGGGAACCATCATGCGTATCGAGCATTTTAAGGAGCCAGCCGGCCACTCCCAGCAATATGCCCCCAAAAACAATCCACGGAATTTTTCTCTGGCAAACAAAAATCAGCTGCCCCGCTTCTGGATGGCAGATTGCAGGAGCCACTTTGCACCATCAAACCAGCCCGACTTGGCACTGGTGCCACCTTGCATCTGGGAACCATGCTGCCTAGCGTGGATTTTCAGGAGCCAGCCGGCCACTCTCAGCCATAGGCCCCCATACAAAACCCACGGCCCGTTTCCCTGGCAAACAAAATTAAGCTGCCCCGCTTCTGGATGGCAGATTGCAGGACGCACTTGGTAGTATCAAACCAGCCCGACTTGGCACTGGTGCCACCTTGGGTCTGGGAACCATGCTGCGTATTGTGGGTTCAAAGGAGCCAGCCGGCCACTCCCAGCCACAGGCCCCCAAATACAAACAACGGCGCTTTTCCCTGGAAAACAAAACTCGCCTGACAACTTTTTGATGGCAGATTGCAGGAGCCACTTGGTACTATCAAACCAGCCCAACTTGGCACTGGTGCCACCATGGGTCTGGTCACCATCCTGCCTATCGTAGCTTTTCAGGAGCCAGCCGGTCACTCCCAGCCATAGGTCCCCAGTCACAAACCTCGGCCCGTTTCCCTGGCAAACAAAAGTAAGCTGCCCCGCTTCTGCATGGCAGATTGCAGGAGCTATTTAGTACTATCAAACCAGCCCGACTTGGCACTGGTGACACCTCTGGTCTGGGAACCATGCTGCGTAACACAGATTCTAAGGCGCCAGTCGGCCACTCCCAGCCACAAGCCCCCAAACACAAACAACGGCGCTATTCTCTGGCAAACAAAACTCCACTGCCCCTCTTCTGGATGGCAAATTGCAGGACGCACTTGGTACTATAAAAACAGCCCGACTTGGCACTGGTGCCACCTTGGGTCTGGGAACCATCCTGCGTATCGATCTTTTTAATGAGACAGCCGGCCACTCCCAGCCATATGCCCCCAAACACAACCCACGGCCCTTTTCTCTGGCAAACAAAACTCAACTGCACCGCTTCTGGATGGCAGATTGCAGGAGCCACTTGGTACTATCAAACCAGCCCGACTTGGCACTGGTGCCACCTTGGGTCTGGGAACCATCCAGCCTATCGTGGATTTTAAGGAGCCAGCCGGCTACTCCCAGCCACAGGCCCCCAACAAAAACCACGGCCCTTTTTTCTGGCAAACAAAACTTAGCTGCCTCACTTCTGGATGGCAGATTGCAGGAGCCACTTGGTGTAATCAAACCAGCCCGACTTGGCACTGGTGCCACCTTGGGTCTGGGAACCATCCTGCGTATCGTGGATTCTAAGGAGCCAGCCGGCCACTCCCAGCCACAGGTCCCCAAACAAAATCAACGGCGCTGTTCCCTGGAAAACAAAACACGTCTGCCAACATTTTGATGGAGTTTGCAGGAGCCACTTGGTACTATCAAACCAGCCCGACTTGGCACTGGTGCCACCTTGGGTCTGGGAAACATCCTGCGTATTGTGGATTCTAAGGAGCCAGCCGGCCACTCCTAGCCACAGGCCCCCAGACAAAAACCTAGGCCTATTTCTCTGGCAAACAAAAGTAAGCTGCCCCGCTTCTGGATGGCAGATTGCAGGAGACACTTGGGACTATCAAACCAGCCCAACTTGGCACTGGTGCCACCTTGGATCTGGGAACCATGCTGTGTATCGTGGATATTCAGGGGCCACCCGGCCACTCTCAGCCATATGTCCCCAAACAGAAACCTCGGCCCGTTTCTCTGGCAAACAAAACTCAACTGCCCCTCTTCTGGATGGCAAATTGCAGGATGAACTTGATACTAAAACCGCAGGCCGACTTGGTAGTGGTGACACCTTGGGCCTGGGAACCATCATGCGTATCGAGCATTTTAAGGAGCCAGCCGGCCACTCCCAGCAATATGCCCCCAAAAACAATCCACGGAATTTTTCTCTGGCAAACAAAAATCAGCTGCCCCGCTTCTGGATGGCAGATTGCAGGAGCCACTTTGCACCATCAAACCAGCCCGACTTGGCACTGGTGCCACCTTGCATCTGGGAACCATGCTGCCTAGCGTGGATTTTCAGGAGCCAGCCGGCCACTCTCAGCCATAGGCCCCCATACAAAACCCACGGCCCGTTTCCCTGGCAAACAAAATTAAGCTGCCCCGCTTCTGGATGGCAGATTGCAGGACGCACTTGGTAGTATCAAACCAGCCCGACTTGGCACTGGTGCCACCTTGGGTCTGGGAACCATCCTGCGTATTGTGGGTTCAAAGGAGCCAGCCGGCCACTCCGAGCCACAGGCCCCCAAATACAAACAACGGCGCTTTTCCCTGGAAAACAAAACTCGCCTGACAACTTTTTGATGGCAGATTGCAGGAGCCACTTGGTACTATCAAACCAGCCCAACTTGGCACTGGTGCCACCATGGGTCTGGTCACCATCCTGCCTATCGTAGCTTTTCAGGAGCCAGCCGGTCACTCCCAGCCATAGGTCCCCAGTCACAAACCTCGGCCCGTTTCCCTGGCAAACAAAAGTAAGCTGCCCCACTTCTGGATGGCAGATTGCAGGAGCCACTTGGTACTATCAAACCAGCCCAACTTGGCACTGGTGCCACCTCTGGTCTGGGAACCATGCTGCGTAACACAGATTCTAAGGCGCCAGTCGGCCACTCCCAGCCACAAGCCCCCAAACACAAACAACGGCGCTATTCTCTGGCAAACAAAACTCCACTGCCCCTCTTCTGGATGGCAAATTGCAGGACGCACTTGGTACTATAAAAACAGCCCGACTTGGCACTGGTGCCACCTTGGGTCTGGGAACCATCCTGCGTATCGATCTTTTTAATGAGACAGCCGGCCACTCCCAGCCATATGCCCCCAAACACAACCCACGGCCCTTTTCTCTGGCAAACAAAACTCAACTGCACCGCTTCTGGATGGCAGATTGCAGGAGCCACTTGGTACTATCAAACCAGCCCGACTTGGCACTGGTGCCACCTTGGGTCTGGGAACCATCCAGCCTATCGTGGATTTTAAGGAGCCAGCCGGCTACTCCCAGCCACAGGCCCCCAACAAAAACCACGGCCCTTTTTTCTGGCAAACAAAACTTAGCTGCCTCACTTCTGGATGGCAGATTGCAGGAGCCACTTGGTGTAATCAAACCAGCCCGACTTGGCACTGGTGCCACCTTGGGTCTGGGAACCATCCTGCGTATCGTGGATTCTAAGGAGCCAGCCGGCCACTCCCAGCCACAGGTCCCCAAACAAAATCAACGGCGCTGTTCCCTGGAAAACAAAACACGTCTGCCAACATTTTGATGGAGTTTGCAGGAGCCACTTGGTACTATCAAACCAGCCCGACTTGGCACTGGTGCCACCTTGGGTCTGGGAAACATCCTGCGTATCGTGGATTCTAAGGAGCCAGCCGGCCACTCCTAGCCACAGGCCCCCAGACAAAAACCTAGGCCTATTTCTCTGGCAAACAAAAGTAAGCTGCCCCGCTTCTGGATGGCAGATTGCAGGAGACACTTGGGACTATCAAACCAGCCCAACTTGGCACTGGTGCCACCTTGGATCTGGGAACCATGCTGTGTATCGTGGATATTCAGGGGCCACCCGGCCACTCTCAGCCATATGTCCCCAAACAGAAACCTCGGCCCGTTTCTCTGGCAAACAAAACTCAACTGCCCCTCTTCTGGATGGCAAATTGCAGGATGAACTTGATACTAAAACCGCAGGCCGACTTGGTAGTGGTGACACCTTGGGCCTGGGAACCATCATGCGTATCCAGCATTTTAAGGAGCCAGCCGGCCACTCCCAGCAATATGCCCCCAAAAACAATCCACGGAATTTTTCTCTGGCAAACAAAAATCAGCTGCCCCGCTTCTGGATGGCAGATTGCAGGAGCCACTTTGCACCATCAAACCAGCCCGACTTGGCACTGGTGCCACCTTGCATCTGGGAACCATGCTGCCTAGCGTGGATTTTCAGGAGCCAGCCGGCCACTCTCAGCCATAGGCCCCCATACAAAACCCACGGCCCGTTTCCCTGGCAAACAAAATTAAGCTGCCCCGCTTCTGGATGGCAGATTGCAGGACGCACTTGGTAGTATCAAACCAGCCCGACTTGGCACTGGTGCCACCTTGGGTCTGGGAACCATGCTGCGTATCATGGATTTTCAGGAGCCAGCCGTCCACTGCCAGCCACAGGCCCCGAAACACAAACAACAGCCTTTTTCTCTGGCAAACAAAATTCAGCTGCCCCGCTTCTGGATGGCAGATTGCAGGAACCACTTGGTACTAACAAACCAGCCCGACTTGGCACTGGTGCCACCTTGGGTCTGGGAACCATCCTGCGTATCGTGGATTCTAAGGAGCCAGCTGGCCACTCCCAGCCACAGGCCCCAAAACACACACAACGGTGCTTTTCCCTGGAAAACAAAACTCGCCTGCCAAACATTTGATGGCAGATTGCAGGAGCCACTTGGTACTATCAAACCAGCCCAACTTGGCACTGGTGCCACCATGGGTCTGGTCACCATCCTGCCTATCGTAGCTTTTCAGGAGCCAGCCGGTCACTCCCAGCCATAGGTCCCCAGTCACAAACCTCGGCCCGTTTCCCTGGCAAACAAAAGTAAGCTGCCCCACTTCTGGATGGCAGATTGCAGGAGCCACTTGGTACTATCAAACCAGCCCAACTTGGCACTGGTGCCACCTCTGGTCTGGGAACCATGCTGCGTAACACAGATTCTAAGGCGCCAGTCGGCCACTCCCAGCCACAAGCCCCCAAACACAAACAACGGCGCTATTCTCTGGCAAACAAAACTCCACTGCCCCTCTTCTGGATGGCAAATTGCAGGACGCACTTGGTACTATAAAAACAGCCCGACTTGGCACTGGTGCCACCTTGGGTCTGGGAACCATCCTGCGTATCGATCTTTTTAATGAGACAGCCGGCCACTCCCAGCCATATGCCCCCAAACACAACCCACGGCCCTTTTCTCTGGCAAACAAAACTCAACTGCACCGCTTCTGGATGGCAGATTGCAGGAGCCACTTGGTACTATCAAACCAGCCCGACTTGGCACTGGTGCCACCTTGGGTCTGGGAACCATCCAGCCTATCGTGGATTTTAAGGAGCCAGCCGGCTACTCCCAGCCACAGGCCCCCAACAAAAACCACGGCCCTTTTTTCTGGCAAACAAAACTTAGCTGCCTCACTTCTGGATGGCAGATTGCAGGAGCCACTTGGTGTAATCAAACCAGCCCGACTTGGCACTGGTGCCACCTTGGGTCTGGGAACCATCCTGCGTATCGTGGATTCTAAGGAGCCAGCCGGCCACTCCCAGCCACAGGTCCCCAAACAAAATCAACGGCGCTGTTCCCTGGAAAACAAAACACGTCTGCCAACATTTTGATGGAGTTTGCAGGAGCCACTTGGTACTATCAAACCAGCCCGACTTGGCACTGGTGCCACCTTGGGTCTGGGAAACATCCTGCGTATCGTGGATTCTAAGGAGCCAGCCGGCCACTCCTAGCCACAGGCCCCCAGACAAAAACCTAGGCCTATTTCTCTGGCAAACAAAAGTAAGCTGCCCCGCTTCTGGATGGCAGATTGCAGGAGACACTTGGGACTATCAAACCAGCCCAACTTGGCACTGGTGCCACCTTGGATCTGGGAACCATGCTGTGTATCGTGGATATTCAGGGGCCACCCGGCCACTCTCAGCCATATGTCCCCAAACAGAAACCTCGGCCCGTTTCTCTGGCAAACAAAACTCAACTGCCCCTCTTCTGGATGGCAAATTGCAGGATGAACTTGATACTAAAACCGCAGGCCGACTTGGTAGTGGTGACACCTTGGGCCTGGGAACCATCATGCGTATCCAGCATTTTAAGGAGCCAGCCGGCCACTCCCAGCAATATGCCCCCAAAAACAATCCACGGAATTTTTCTCTGGCAAACAAAAATCAGCTGCCCCGCTTCTGGATGGCAGATTGCAGGAGCCACTTTGCACCATCAAACCAGCCCGACTTGGCACTGGTGCCACCTTGCATCTGGGAACCATGCTGCCTAGCGTGGATTTTCAGGAGCCAGCCGGCCACTCTCAGCCATAGGCCCCCATACAAAACCCACGGCCCGTTTCCCTGGCAAACAAAATTAAGCTGCCCCGCTTCTGGATGGCAGATTGCAGGACGCACTTGGTAGTATCAAACCAGCCCGACTTGGCACTGGTGCCACCTTGGGTCTGGGAACCATGCTGCGTATCATGGATTTTCAGGAGCCAGCCGTCCACTGCCAGCCACAGGCCCCGAAACACAAACAACAGCCTTTTTCTCTGGCAAACAAAATTCAGCTGCCCCGCTTCTGGATGGCAGATTGCAGGAACCACTTGGTACTAACAAACCAGCCCGACTTGGCACTGGTGCCACCTTGGGTCTGGGAACCATCCTGCGTATCGTGGATTCTAAGGAGCCAGCTGGCCACTCCCAGCCACAGGCCCCAAAACACACACAACGGTGCTTTTCCCTGGAAAACAAAACTCGCCTGCCAAACATTTGATGGCAGATTGCAGGAGCCACTTGGTACTATCAAACCAGCCCAACTTGGCACTGGTGCCACCATGGGTCTGGTCACCATCCTGCCTATCGTAGCTTTTCAGGTGCCAGCCAGCCACCCCCAGCCAGAGGCCCCTAGACAAATATTTCGGCCCGTTTCCCTGGCAAACAAAAGTAAGCTACCCCGCTTCTGGATGGCAGATTGCAGGAGCCACTTTGCACCATCAAACCAGCCCAACTTGGCACTGGTGCCACCTCTGGTCTGGGAACCATCCTGCGTATCGTGGGTTCTAAGGAGCCAGCTGGCCACTCCCAGCCACAGGCCCCCAAACACAAACAACGGCGCTTTTCCCTGGAAAACAAAACTCGCCTGCCAACTTTTTGATGGCAGATTGCCGGAGCCACTTGGTACTATCAAACCAGCCCAACTTGGCACTGGTGCCACCATGGGTCTGGTCACTATCCTGCCTATCGTAGCTTTTCAGGAGCCAGCCGGTCACTCCCAGCCTTAGGCCCCCAAACACAAACCTCGGCCCGTTTCCCTGGCAAACAAAAGTAAGCTGCCCCGCTTCTGCATGGCAGATTGCAGTAGCTATTTAGTACTACCAAACCAGCCCGACTTGGCACTGGTGACACCTCTGGTCTGGGAACCATCCTGCCTATCGTGGATTTTCAGGGGCCAGCCGGCCACTCTCAGCCATATGCCCCCAAAAACAAACCACGGCCCTTTTCTCTGGCAAACAAAACTCAACTGCCCCTCTTCTGGATGGCAAATTTTAGGACGCACTTTGTACTACGAAAACCGCCCGACGTGGCACTGGTGCCACCTTGTGTCAGGGAACCATCCTGCATATCGAGCTTTTTAAGGAGCCAGCCGGCCACGCCCAGCCATATACCCCCAAAAACAAACCACGGACCATTTCTCATGGAAACAAAAATCCGCTGCCCCGCGTCTGGATGGCAGATTGCAGGAGCCACTTTGCACCATCAAACCAGCCCGACTTGGCACTGGTGCCACCTTGGGTCTGGGAACAATCCTGCATATCGTGGATTCTAAGGAGCCAGCCGGCCACTCCCAGCCACAGGCCCCCAAACACAAACAACGGCGCTTTTCCCTGGAAAACAAAACTCGCCTGCCAGCTTTTTGATGGCAGATTGCAGGAGCCACTTGGTACTATCAAATCATCCCAACTTGGCACTGGTGCCACTATGGGTCTGGGAACCATCCTGCCTATTGTAGCATTTCAGGAGCCAGCCGGTCACTCCCAGCCATAGTCCCCCAGACACAAACCTCGGACCGTTTCCCTGGCAAACAAAATTAAGCTGCCCCGATTCTGGATGGCAGATTGCAGGAGCCACTTGGTAGTGTCAAACCAGCCCGACTTGGCACTGGTGCCACCTTGGGTCTGGGAACCATCCTGCGTATCGTGGATTCTAAGCAGCCACCCGGCCACTCTGAGCCACAAGCGCCCAAACACAAACAACGGCGCTTTTCCCTGGAAAACAAAACTCGCCTGCCAACATTTTGATGGCAGATTGCAGGAGCCACTTGGTGCTATCAAACCAGCCCAACTTGGCACTGGTGCCACCATGGGTCTGGTCACCATCCTGCCTATCGTAGCTTTTCAGGAGCCAGCCGGTCACTCCCAGCCATAGACCCCCAGACACAAACCTCGGCCCGTTTCCCTGGAAAACAAAAGTAAGCTGCCCCGATTCTGGATGGCAGATTGCAGGAGCCACTTGGTACTATCAAATCAGCCCAACTTGGCACTGGTGCCACCATGGGTCTGGTAAACATCCTGCCTATCGTAGTTTTTCAGGAGCCAGCCGGTCACTCCCTGCCATAGGCCCCCAGACACAAACCTCGGCCCGTTTCCCTGGCAAACAAAAGTAAACTGCCCCGCTTTTGGATGGCAGATTGCAGGATGCATTTGGTACTATCAAACCTGCCCGACTTGGCCCTCGTGCCACCTTGGCTCTGGGAACCATGCTGCGTAACGTAGATTCTACGAGGACAGGCGGCCACTCCCAGCCACAGGCCTCTAAACAAAAACAACGGCGCTTTTCCCTGGAAAACAAAACTCGCCTGCCAAATTTTTAATGGCAGATTGCAGGAGCCACTTGGTACTATCAAACAAGCCCAACTTGGTACTGGTGCCACCATGGGTCTGGTCACCATCCTGCCTATCGTAGCTTTTCAGGAGCCAGCCGGTCACTCCCAGCCATAGGCCCCCAGACAAATATCTCGGCCCGTTTCCCTGGCAAATAAAAGTAAGCTGCCCCGCTTCTGGATGGCAGATTACAGCAGCCACATGGTACTATCAAACCAGGCCAACATGGCACTGGTGCCACCTTGGCTCTGGGAACCATCCTGCCTATCGTGGATTTTCAGGCGCCAGCCGGCCACTCTCAGCCATATGCCCCCAAACACAAACCACGGCCCTTTTCTCTGGTAAACAAAACTCAACTGCCCCTCTTCTGGATGGCAAATTGCAGGACGCACTTGGTACTACGAAAACAGCCCGACTTGGCAGTGATGCCACCTTGGGTCAGGGAACAATCCTGCGTATCGATCTTTTTAAGGAGCCAGCCGGCAACGTCCAGCCATATACCCCCCAAAAAAAACCACGGAACTTTTCTCCAGCAAACAAAAATCCGCTGCCCCGCGTCTGAATGGCAGATTTCAGGAGCTATTTAGTATTATCAAACCAGCCCGACTTGGCACTGGTGCCACCATGAGTCTGGTAACCATCCTGCCTATCGTAGCTTTTCAGTAGCCAGCCGGTCACTCCCAGCCATAGGCCCCCAGACACAAACCTCGGCCCGTTTCCCTGGGAAACAAAAGTAAGCTGACCCGCTTCTGGATGGCAGATTGCAGGAGCCACTTGGTACTATCAAACCAGCCCAACTTGGCACTGATGCCACCTTGGGTCTGGGAACCATCCTGCGTATCCTGGGTTCAAAGGAGGCAGCCGGCCACTCCCAGCCACAGGCCTCTAAACAAGAACAACGGCGCTTTTCCCTGGAAAACAAAAGTCGCCTGACAACTTTTTGATGGCAGATTGCAGGAGCCACTTGGTACTATCAAACCAGCCCAACTTGGCACTGGTGCCACCATGGGTCTGGTCACCATCCTGCCTATCGTAGCTTTTCAGGAGCCAGCCGCTCACTCCCAGCCATAGGCCCCCAGACAAATATCTCGGCCCGTTTCCCTGGCAAACAAAAGTAAGCAGCCCCGCTTCTGGATGGCAGATTGCAGGAGCCACATGGTACTATCAAACCAGGCCAACATGGCACTGGTGCCACCTCTGGTCTGGGAACCATCCTGCGTATCGTGGATTCTAAGGAGCCAGCTGGCCACTCCCAGCCACAGGCCCCCAAACACAAACAACGGTGCTTTTCCCTGGAAAACAAAACTCACCTGCCAACTTTTTGATGGCAGATTGCAGGAGCCACTTGGTACTATCAAACCAGCCCAACTTGGCACTGGTGCCACCATGGGTCTGGTCACCATCCTGCCTATCGTAGCTTTTCAGGAGCCAGCCGGTCACTCCCAGCCATAGGCCCCCAGACACAAAGCTCTACCCGTTTCCCTGGCAAACAAAAGTAAGCTACCCCGCTTCTGGATGGCAGATTGCAGGAGTCACTTTGCACCATCAAACCAGCCCGACTTGGCACTGGTGCCACCTCTGGTCTGGGACCCATCCTGCGTATCGTGGATTCTAAGGAGACAGCTGGCCACTCCCAGCCACAGGCCCCCAAACACAAACAACGGCGCTTTTCCCTGGAAAACAAAACTCGCTTGCCAACTTTTTGATGGCAGATTGCAGGAGCCACTTGGTACTATCAAACCACCCCAACTTGGCAACAAGTTGTTCCTGCAATCTGACATCCAGAAGCGGGGCAGCTTACTTTTGTTTGCCAGGGAAATGGACCGTTGTTTGTGTTTGGAGGCGTATGGCTGTGAGTGGCCGACTGGCTCCTTAAAATCCACGATAGGCAGGATGGTTCCCAGACCCAAGGTGGCACCAGTGCCAAGTCGGGCTGGTTTGATAGTACAAAGTGGCTCCTGCAATCTGCCATCCAGAAGCGGGGCAGCTTACTTTTGTTTGCCAGGGAAACGGGCCGGGCTTTCTGTCTCGGGGCCTATGGCAGGGAGTGACCGCCTGGCTCCTGAAAAGCTACGATAGGCAGGATGGTGACCAGACCCATGGTGGCACCAGTGCCAAGTTGGGCTGGTTTGATAGTACCAAGTGGCTCCTGCAATCTGCCATCAAAAAGTTGGCAGGCGAGTTTTGTTTTCCAGGGAAAAGCGCCATTGTGTGTGTTTGGGGACCTGTGGTTGGGAGTGCCCGGCTGGCTCCTTAGAAACCACAATACGCAGCATGGTTACCAGACAAGAGGTGCCACCAGTGCCAAGTTGTGCTGGTTTGATACTACCAAGTGGTTCCTGCAATCTGCCATCCAGAAGCGGGGCAGCTTACTTTTGTTTGCCACGGAAACGGGCCGTTGTTTGTGTTTGGGGGCCTGTGGCTGGGAGTGGCCGACTGGCTCCTTAGAATCCACGATACGCAGGATGGGTCCCAGACCAGAGGTGACACCAGTGCCAAGTCGGGCTGGTTTGATAGTACCAAGTGGCTCCTGCAATCTGCCATCCAGAAGCGGGGCAGCTTACTTTTGTTTGCCAGGGAAACGGGCCGAGGTTTGTGACTGGGGACCTATGGCTGGGAGTGACCGGCTGGCTCCTGAAAAGTTACGATAGGCAGGATTGTGACCAGACCCATGGTGGCACCAGTGCCAAGTTGGGCTGGTTTGATAGTACCAAGTGGCTCCTGTAATCTGCCATCAAATAGTTGGTAGGCGAGTTTTGTTTTCCAGGGAAAAGCGCAGATGTTTGTGTTTGGGGGCCTGTGGTAGGGAGTGGCCGGCTGGCTAATTAGAATCCACGATACGCAGCATGGTTCCCAGACCAGAGGTGGCACCAGTGCCAAGACGGGCTAGTTTGATGGTGCAAAGTGGCTCCTGCAATCTGGCATCCAGAAGCGGGGTAGCTTACTTTTGTTTGCCAGGGAAACGGGCCGAGCTTTTTGTCTGGGGGCCTATGGCGGGGAGTGACCGGCTGGCTCCTGAAAAGATAAGATAGGCAGGATGGTGACCAGACCCATGGTGGCACCAGTGCCAAGTTGGGCTGATTTGATAAAACCAAGTGGCTCCTGCAATCTGCCATCAAAAAGTTGGCAGGAGAGTTTTGTTTTCCAGGGAAAAGCGCCGTTGTTTGTGTTTGGGGGCCTGTGGCTGGGAGTGGCCGGCTGGCTCCTTAGAATCCACGATACGCAGCATGGTATCCAGACCCAAGGTGGCACCAGTGCCAAGTTTTGCTGGTTTGATAGTACCAAGTGGTTCCTGCAATCTGCCATCCAGAAGCAGGGCAGCTTACTTTTGTTTGCCAGGGAAACGGGCCGTGGTTTTTGTCTGGGGGCCTATGGCTGGGAGTGACCGGCTGGCTCCTGAAAAGCTACGATAGGCAGGATGGTGACCAGACCCATGGTGGCACCAGTCCCAAGTTGGGCTGATTTGATAGTACCAAGTGGCTCCTGCAATCTGCCGTCAAAATTTGGCAGGCGAGTTTTTATTTTCCAGGGAAAAGCGCCGTTGTTTGTGTTTGGGGGCCTGTGGCTGGGAGTGGCCGGCCGGCTGCTTAGAATCCACGATACGCAGGATGGTTCCCAGACCCAAGGTGGCACCAGTGCCAAGTTTTGCTGGTTTGATAGTACCAAGTGGTTCCTGCAATCTGCCATCCAGAAGCAGGGCAGCTTACTTTTGTTTGCCAGGGAAACGGGCCGAGGTTTTTGTCTGGGGGCCTATGGCTGGGAGTGACCGGCTGGCTCCTGAAAAGCTACGATAGGCAGGATGGTGACCAGACCGATGGTGGCACCAGTGCCAAGTCGGGCTGGTTTGATAATACTAAATAGCTCCTGCAATCTGCCATCCAGACGCGGGGCAGCGGATTTTTGCTTGCTGGAGAAAAGTTCCGTGGGTTTTCTTTGGGGGTATATGGCTGGACGTTGCCGGCTGACTCCTTAAAAACATCGATACGCAGGATGGTTCCCTGACCCAAGGTGGCATCACTGCCAAGTCGGGCTGTTTTCGTAGTACCAAGTGGCTCCTGCAATTTGCCATCCAGAAGAGGGGCAGTTGAGTTTTGTTTACCAGAGAAAAGGGCCGTGGTTTGTGTTTTGGGGCATATGGCTGAGAGTGGCCGGCTGGCGCCTGAAAATCCACGATAGGCAGGATGGTTCCCAGAGCCAAGGTGGCACCAGTGCCATGTTGGCCTGGTTTGATAGTACCATGTGGCTCCTGCAATCTGCCATCCAGAAGCGGGGCAGCTTACTTTTGTTTGCCAGGGAAACGGGCCGAGGTATCTGTCTGGGGGCCTATGGCTGGGAGTGACCGGCTGGCTCCTGAAAAGCTACGATAGGCAGGATGGTGACCAGACCCATGGTGGCACCAGTGCCAAGTTGGGCTGGTTTGATAGTACCAAGTGGCTCCTGCAATCTGCCATCAAAAAGTTGGCAGGCGAGTTTTGTTTTCCAGGGTAACGCGCCGTTGTTTTTGTTTAGAGGCCTGTGGCTGGGAGTGTCCGCCTGTCCTTTTAGAATCTACGTTACGCAGCATGGTTCCCAGAGCCAAGGTGGCACCAGTGCCAAGTTGGGCTGGTTTGATAGTAGCAAGTGGTTCCTGCAATCTGCCATCCAGAAGAGGGGCAGCTTACTTTTGTTTGCCAGGGAAACGGGCCGAGGTATTTCTCTGGGGGCCTATGGCAGGGAGTGACCGGCCGGCTCCTGAAAAGCTAAGATAGGCAGGATGTTTACCAGACCCATGATGGCACCAGTGCCAAGTTGGGCTAATTTGATACTACCAAGTGGCTCCTGCAATCTGCCATCCAGAATCGGGGGTGCTTACTTTTGTTTTCCAGGGAAAAGGGCCGACGTTTGTGTTTGGGGGTTTATGGCTGGGAGTGACCGGCTGGCTCCTGAAAAGCTACGATAGGCAGGATGGTGACCAGACCCATGGTGGCACCAGTGCCAAGTTGGGCTGGTTTGATAGTACCAAGTGGCTCCTGCAATCTGCCATCAAAAAGCTGGCAGGCGAGTTTTGTTTTCCAGGGAAAAGCGCCGTTGTTTGTATTTGGGGGCCTGTGGCTGGGAGTGGCCGCCTGGCGCCTTAGAATCTACGTTACGCAGCATGGTTCCCAGACCCAAAGTGGCACCAGTGTCAAGTTGGGCTGGTTTGATAGTACCAAGTGGCTCCTGCAATCTGCCATCCAGAAGCGGGTTAGCTTACTTTTGTTTGCCAGGGAAACGGGCAGAGATTTCTGTCTGGGGGCCTATGGTTGGGAGTAACCGGCTGGCTCCTGAAAAGCTACGATAGGCAGGATGGTTCCCAGATCCAAGATGGCACCAGTGCCAAGTCGGGGTGGTTTGATGGTGCAACGTGGCTCCTGCAATCTGCCATCCTGACGCGGGGCAGCGGATTTTTGTTTCCAAGAGAAATGGTCCGTGGTTTGTTTTTGGGGCTATATGGCTGGGCGTGGCCTGCTGGCTCCTTAAAAACTACGATAGGCAGGATGGTTCCCTGACCCAAGGTGGCACCAGTGCCAAGTCGGGCGGTTTTCGTAGTACAAAGTGCGTCCTAAAATTTGCCATCCAGAAGAGGGGCAGTTGAGTTTTGTTTACCAGAGAAAAGGGCCGTGGTTTGTTTTTGGGGGCATATGGCTGATAGTGGCCGTCTGGCGCCTGAAAATCCACGATAGGCAGGATGGTTCCCAGACCAGAGGTGGCACCAGTGCCAAGTCGGGCTGGTTTGATAGTACTAAATAGCACCTGCAATCTGCCATGCAGAAGCGGGGCAGCTTACTTTTGTTTGCCAGGGAAACGGGCCGAGGTTTGTGTCTGGGGGCCTATGGCTGAGAGTGACCGGCTGGCTCCTGAAAAGCTACGATAGGCAGGATGGTTACCAGACCCATGGTGGCACCAGTGCCAAGTTGGGCTGGTTTGATAGTACCAAGTGGCTCCTGCAATCTGCCATCAAAAAGTTGTCAGGCGAGTTTTGTTTTCCAGGGAAAAGCGCCGTTGTTTGTGTTTGGGGGACTGTTGGTGGGAGTGGCCGGCTGGCTCCTTAGAACACACGATACGCAGGATGGTTCCCAGACCCAAGGTGGAACCAGTGCCACGTCGGGCTGGTTTGATGGTGAAAAGTGGCTCCTGCAATCTGCCATCCTGAAGCGGGGTAGCTTACTTTTGTGTGCCAGGGAAACGGGCCGAGGTTTATGACTGGGGGCCAAGGGCTAGGAGTGACCGGCTGGCTCCTGAAAAGCAACAATAGGCAGGATGGTTCCCAGACCCAAGGTGGCACCAGTGCCAAGTTGGGCTGGTTTGATGGTACCAACTGGCTCCTGCAATCTGCCATCTAAAAGTTGTCAGGCGAGTTTTGTTTTCCAGGGAAAAGCGCCGTTGATTTTGTTTGGAGGCCTGTGGCTGGCAGTGGCTGCCTGTCGTCTTAGAATCCGGGTTACGCAGCATGGTTCCCAGAGCCAAGGTGGCACCAGTGCCAAGTTGGGCTGGTTTGATGGTGCAAAGTGGCTCCTGCAATCTGCCATCCACAAGTGCGGTAGCTTACTTTTGTGTGCCAGGGAAACAGGCCGAGGTTTGTGTCTGGGGGCCTATGGCTGGGAGTGACCAGCTGGCTCCTGAAAAGCTACGATAGGCAGGATGGTGACCAGACCCATGGTGGCACCAGTGCCAGGTTGGGCTGGTTTGATAGTACCAAGTGGCTCCTGCAATCTGCCATCAAAATGTTGGCAGGCGAGTTTTGTTTTCCAGGGAAAAGCGCCGTTGTGTGTGTTTTGGGGCCTGTGGCTGGGAGTGGCCAGCTGGCTCCTTAGAATCCACGATACGCAGGATGGTTCCCAGACCCAAGGTGGCACCAGTGCCAAGTCGGGCTGGTTTGTTAGTACCAAGTGGTTCCTGCAATCTGCCATCCAGAAGCGGGGCAGCTGAATTTTGTTTGCCAGAGAAAAAGGCTGTTGTTTGTGTTTCGGGGCCTGTGGCTGGCAGTGGACGGCTGGCTCCTGAAAATCCATGATACGCAGCATGGTTCCCAGACCCAAGGTGGCACCAGTGCCAAGTAGGGCTGGTTTCATAGTACCCAGTGGCTCCTGCAATCTGCCATCCAGAAGAGGGGCAGTTGAGTTTTGTTTTCCAGAGAAAAGGGCCGTGGTTTGTGTTTGGGGCCTATGGCTGAGAGTGACCGGCTGGCTCCTGAAAAGCTACGATAGGCAGGATGGTGACCAGACCCATGGTGGCACCAGTGCCAAGTCGGGCTGGTTTGATAATACTAAATAGCTCCTGCAATCTGCCATCCAGACGCGGGGCAGCGGATTTTTGCTTGCTGGAGTAAAGTTCCGTGGGTTTTTTTGGGGGGTATATGGCTGGACGTTGCCGGCTGACTCCTTAAAAACATCGATACGCAGGATGGTTCCCTGACCCAAGGTGGCATCACTGCCAAGTCGGGCTGTTTTCGTAGTACCAAGTGCGTCCTGCAATTTGCCATCCAGAAGAGGGGCAGTTGAGTTTTGTTTATCAGAGAAAAGGGCCGTGGTTTGTGTTTGGGGGCATATGGCTGAGAGTGGCCGGCTGGCGCCTGAAAATCCACGATAGGCAGGATGGTTCCCAGAGCCAAGGTGGCACCAGTGCCATGTTGGCCTGGTTTGATAGTACCATGTGGCTCCTGCAATCTGCCATCCAGAAGCGGGGCAGCTTACATTTGTTTGCCAGGGAAACGGGCCGAGGTATTTGTCTGGGGGCCTATGGCTGGGAGTGACCGGCTGGCTCCTGAAAAGCTACGATAGGCAGGATGGTGACCAGACCCATGGTGGCACCAGTGCCAAGTTGGGCTGGTTTGATAGTACCAAGTGGCTCCTGCAATCTGCCATCCAGAAGCGGGGTAGCTTACTTTTGTTTGCCAGGGAAACGGGCAGAGCTTTCTGTCTGGGGGCCTATGGTTGGGAGTAACCGGCTGGCTCCTGAAAAGCTACAATAGGCAGGATGGTTCCCAGATCCAAGATGGCACCAGTGCCAAGTCGGGGTGGTTTGATGGTGCAAAGTGGCTCCTGCAATCTGCCATCCTGACGCGGGGCAGCGGATTTTTGTTTCCAAGAGAAATGGTCCGTGGTTTGTTTTTGGGGCTATATGGCTGGGCGTGGCCTGCTGGCTCCTTAAAAATCTACGATAGGCAGGATGGTTCCCTGACCCAAGGTGGCACCAGTGCCAAGTCGGGCGGTATTCGTAGTACAAAGTGCGTCCTAAAATTTGCCATCCAGAAGAGGGGCAGTTGAGTTTTGTTTGCCAGAGAAAAGGTCCGTGGTTTGTTTTTGGGGGCATATGGCTGATAGTGGCCGTCTGGCCCCTGAAAATCCACGATAGGCAGGATGGTTCCCAGACCAGAGGTGGCACCAGTGCCAAGTCGGGCTGGTTTGATAGTACTAAATAGCACCTGCAATCTGCCATGCAGAAGCGGGGCAGCTTACTTTTGTTTGCCAGGGAAACGGGCCGAGGTTTGTGTCTGGGGGCCTATGGCTGGGAGTGACCGCCTGGCTCCTGAAAAGCTACGATAGGCAGGATGGTGACCAGACCCATGGTGGCACCAGTGCCAAGTTGGGCTGGTTTGATAGTACCAAGTGGCTCCTGCAATCTGCCATCAAAAAGTTGGCAGGCCAGTTTTGTTTTCCAGGGAAAAGCGCCGTTGTTTGTGTTTGGGGGACTGTGGGTGGGAGTGGCCGGCTGGCTCCTTAGAACACACCATACGCAGGATGGTTCCCAGACCCAAGGTGGAACCAGTGCCACGTCGGGCTGGTTTGATGGTGAAAAGTGGCTCCTGCAATCTGCCATCCTGAAGCGGGGTAGCTTACATTTGTGTGCCAGGGAAACGGGCCGAGGTTTATGACTGGGGGCCTAGGGCTAGAAGTGACCGGCTGGCTCCTGAAAAGCAACAATAGGCAGGATGGTTCCCAGACCCAAGGTGGCACCAGTGCCAAGTTGGGCTGGTTTGATGGTACCAACTGGCTCCTGCAATCTGCCATCTAAAAGTTGTCAGGCGAGTTTTGTTTTCCAGGGAAAAGCGCCGTTGATTTTGTTTGGAGGCCTGTGGCTGGCAGTGGCTGCCTGTCGTCTTAGAATCCGGGTTACGCAGCATGGTTCCCAGAGCCAAGGTGGCACCAGTGTCAAGTTGGGCTGGTTTGATAGTACCAAGTGGCTCCTGCAATCTGCCATCCAGAAGCGGGGCAGCTTACTTTTGTTTGCCAGGGAAACGGGCCGAGGTATTTGTCTGGGGACCTATGGCTGGGAGTGACCGGCTGGCTCCTGAAAAGCTACGATAGGCAGGATGGTTCCCTGACCCAAGGTGGCACCAGTGCCAAGTCGGGCGGTTTTCGTAGTACAAAGTGCGTCCTAAAATTTGCCATCCAGAAGAGGGGCAGTTGAGTTTTGTTTACCAGAGAAAAGGGCCGTGGTTTGTTTTTGGGGGCATATGGCTGATAGTGGCCGTCTGGCCCCTGAAAATCCACGATAGGCAGGATGGTTCCCAGACCAGAGGTGGCACCAGTGCCAAGTCGGGCTGGTTTGATAGTACTAAATAGCACCTGCAATCTGCCATGCAGAAGCGGGGCAGCTTACTTTTGTTTGCCAGGGAAACGGGCCGAGGTTTGTGTCTCAGGGCCTATGGCTGGGATTGACCGCCTGGCTCCTGAAAAACTACGATAGGCATGATGGTGACCAGACCCATGGTGGCACCAGTGCCAAGTTGGGCTGGTTTGATAGTACCAAGTGGCTCCTGCAATCTGCCATCAAAAAGTTGGCAGGCCAGTTTTGTTTTCCAGGGAAAAGCGCCGTTGTTTGTGTTTGGGGGACTGTGGCTGGGAGTGGCCGGCTGGCTCCTTAGAACACACGATACGCAGGATGGTTCCCAGACCCAAGGTGGCACCAGTGCCACGTCGGGCTGGTTTGATAGCACCAAGTGGCTCCTGCAATCTGCCATCCAGAAGCGGGGCAGCTTACTTTTGTTTGCCAGGGAAACGGACCGAGGTTTTTTTCTGGGGGCCTATGGCTGGGAGTGACCGGCTGGCTCCTGAAAAGCTACGATAGGCAGGATGGTGACCAGACCCATGGTGGCACCAGTGCCAAGTTGGGCTGGTTTGATAGTACCAAGTGGCTCCTGCAATCTGCCATCAAAAAGTTGGCAGGCGAGTTTTGTTTTCCAGGGAAAAGCGCCGTTGTGTGTATTTTGGGGCCTGTGGCTGGGAGTGGCCAGCTGGCTCCTTAGAATCCACGATACGCAGGATGGTTCCCAGACCCAAGGTGGCACCAGTGCCAAGTCAGGCTGGTTTGTTAGTACCAAGTGGTTCCTGCAATCTGCCATCCAGAAGCGGGGCAGCTGAATTTTTTTTGCCAGAGAAAAAGGCTGTTGTTTGTGTTTCGGGGCCTGTGGCTGGCAGTGGACGGCTGGCTCCTGAAAATCCATGATACGCAGCATGGTTCCCAGACCCAAGGTGGCACCAGTGCCAAGTAGGGCTAGTTTCATAGTACCCAGTGGCTCCTGCAATCTGCCATCCAGAAGAGGGGCAGTTGAGTTTTGTTTTCCAGAGAAAAGGGCCGTGGTTTGTGTTTGGGGCCTATGGCTGAGAGTGACCGGCTGGCCCCTGAAAATCCACGATAGGAAGGATGGTTCCCAGATCCAAGGTGGCACCAGTGCCATGTTGTGCTGGTGTGATAGTCCCAAGTGGCTCCTGCAATCTGCCATCCAGAAGTGGGGCAGCTGAATTTTGTTTGCCAGAGAAAAAGGCTGTGGTTTTTGTTTGGGGGCCTATGGCTGGGAGTGGCCGGCTGGCTCCTGAAAATCCATGATACGCAGCATGGTTCCCAGACCCAAGGTGGCACCAGTGCCAAGTGGGGCTGGTTTCACAGTGTCAAGTGCCTCCTGCAATCTCGCATCCAGAAGCGGGGCAGCTGAGTTTTGTTTGCCTGAGAAACGGGCCGTTGTTTTTGATTGGGGTCTGTGGCCGAGAATGTTCAGCTGGCTCCTGACAATCCACAATACGCAGGATGGTTCCCAGACCCAAGGTCGCACCAGTGCCAAGTCTTGCTGGTTTGATAGTACCAAGTGGCTCCTGCAATCTGCCATCCAGAAGCGGTGCAGCTGAGTTTTGTTTGCCAGAGGAAAGGGCCGTGGGTTGTGTTTGGGGGCATATGGCTGGGAGTGGCCGGCTGTCTCATTAAAAAGATCGATACGCAGGATGGTTCCCAGACCCAAGGTGGCACCAGTGCCAAGTCGGGCTGTTTATATAGTACCAAGTGCGTCCTGAAATTTGCCATCCAGAAGAGGGGCAGTGGAGTTTTGTTTGCCAGAGAATAGCGCCGTTGTTTGTGTTTGGGGGCTTGTGGCTGGGAGTGGCCGACTGGCGCCTTAGAATCTGTGTTACGCAGCATGGTTCCCAGACCAGAGGTGGCACCAGTGCCAAGTTGGGCTGGTTTGATAGTACCAAGTGGCTCCTGCAATCTGCCATCCAGAAGCGGGGCAGCTTACTTTTGTTTGCCAGGGAAACGGGCCGAGGTTTGTGTCTGGGGGCCTATGGCTGGGAGTGACCGCCTGGCTCCTGAAAAGCTACGATAGGCAGGATGGTGACCAGACCCATGGTGGCACCAGTGCCAAGTTGGGCTGATTTGATAGTACCAAGTGGCTCCTGCAATCTGCCATGAAAAAGTTGGCAGGCGAGTTTTGTTTTCCAGGGAAAAGCGCCGTTGTTTCTGTTTGGGGGCCTGTGGCTGGGAGTGGCCGGCTGGCTCCTTAGAATCCACGATACGCAGGATGGTTCCCAGACCAGAGGTGGCACCAGTGCCAAGTCGGGCTGGTTTGATGGTGAAAAGTGGCTCCTGCAATCTGCCATCCAGAAGCGGGGCAGCTTACATTTGTTTGCCAGGGAAACGGGCCGAGGTATTTGTCTGGGGGCCTATGGCTGGGAGTGACCGGCTGGCTCCTGAAAAGCTACGATAGGCAGGATGGTGACCAGACCCATGGTGGCACCAGTGCCAAGTTGGGCTGGTTTGATAGTACCAAGTGGCTCCTGCAATCTGCCATCCAGAAGCGGGGTAGCTTACTTTTGTTTGCCAGGGAAACGGGCAGAGCTTTCTGTCTGGGGGCCTATGGTTGGGAGTAACCGGCTGGCTCCTGAAAAGCTACAATAGGCAGGATGGTTCCCAGATCCAAGATGGCACCAGTGCCAAGTCGGGGTGGTTTGATGGTGCAAAGTGGCTCCTGCAATCTGCCATCCTGACGCGGGGCAGCGGATTTTTGTTTCCAAGAGAAATGGTCCGTGGTTTGTTTTTGGGGCTATATGGCTGGGCGTGGCCTGCTGGCTCCTTAAAAAGCTACGATAGGCAGGATGGTTCCCTGACCCAAGGTGGCACCAGTGCCAAGTCGGGCGGTATTCGTAGTACAAAGTGCGTCCTAAAATTTGCCATCCAGAAGAGGGGCAGTTGAGTTTTGTTTACCAGAGAAAAGGTCCGTGGTTTGTTTTTGGGGGCATATGGCTGATAGTGGCCGTCTGGCCCCTGAAAATCCACGATAGGCAGGATGGTTCCCAGACCAGAGGTGGCACCAGTGCCAAGTCGGGCTGGTTTGATAGTACTA
Organism: Melospiza melodia melodia; assembly: GCF_035770615.1. Lineage (NCBI taxonomy): Eukaryota > Metazoa > Chordata > Aves > Passeriformes > Passerellidae > Melospiza > Melospiza melodia. The sequence continues at coordinate 33,768,733 of NC_086199.1, read as the reverse complement.
AATAGCACCTGCAATCTGCCATGCAGAAGCGGGGCAGCTTACTTTTGTTTGCCAGGGAAACGGGCCGAGGTTTGTGTCTGGGGGCCTATGGCTGGGAGTGACCGCCTGGCTCCTGAAAAGCTACGATAGGCAGGATGGTGACCAGACCCATGGTGGCACCAGTGCCAAGTTGGGCTGGTTTGATAGTACCAAGTGGCTCCTGCAATCTGCCATCAAAAAGTTGGCAGGCCAGTTTTGTTTTCCAGGGAAAAGCGCCGTTGTTTGTGTTTGGGGGACTGTGGGTGGGAGTGGCCGGCTGGCTCCTTAGAACACACCATACGCAGGATGGTTCCCAGACCCAAGGTGGAACCAGTGCCACGTCGGGCTGGTTTGATGGTGAAAAGTGGCTCCTGCAATCTGCCATCCTGAAGCGGGGTAGCTTACATTTGTGTGCCAGGGAAACGGGCCGAGGTTTATGACTGGGGGCCTAGGGCTAGAAGTGACCGGCTGGCTCCTGAAAAGCAACAATAGGCAGGATGGTTCCCAGACCCAAGGTGGCACCAGTGCCAAGTTGGGCTGGTTTGATGGTACCAACTGGCTCCTGCAATCTGCCATCTAAAAGTTGTCAGGCGAGTTTTGTTTTCCAGGGAAAAGCGCCGTTGATTTTGTTTGGAGGCCTGTGGCTGGCAGTGGCTGCCTGTCGTCTTAGAATCCGGGTTACGCAGCATGGTTCCCAGAGCCAAGGTGGCACCAGTGTCAAGTTGGGCTGGTTTGATAGTACCAAGTGGCTCCTGCAATCTGCCATCCAGAAGCGGGGCAGCTTACTTTTGTTTGCCAGGGAAACGGGCCGAGGTATTTGTCTGGGGACCTATGGCTGGGAGTGACCGGCTGGCTCCTGAAAAGCTACGATAGGCAGGATGGTTCCCTGACCCAAGGTGGCACCAGTGCCAAGTCGGGCGGTTTTCGTAGTACAAAGTGCGTCCTAAAATTTGCCATCCAGAAGAGGGGCAGTTGAGTTTTGTTTACCAGAGAAAAGGGCCGTGGTTTGTTTTTGGGGGCATATGGCTGATAGTGGCCGTCTGGCCCCTGAAAATCCACGATAGGCAGGATGGTTCCCAGACCAGAGGTGGCACCAGTGCCAAGTCGGGCTGGTTTGATAGTACTAAATAGCACCTGCAATCTGCCATGCAGAAGCGGGGCAGCTTACTTTTGTTTGCCAGGGAAACGGGCCGAGGTTTGTGTCTCAGGGCCTATGGCTGGGATTGACCGCCTGGCTCCTGAAAAACTACGATAGGCATGATGGTGACCAGACCCATGGTGGCACCAGTGCCAAGTTGGGCTGGTTTGATAGTACCAAGTGGCTCCTGCAATCTGCCATCAAAAAGTTGGCAGGCCAGTTTTGTTTTCCAGGGAAAAGCGCCGTTGTTTGTGTTTGGGGGACTGTGGCTGGGAGTGGCCGGCTGGCTCCTTAGAACACACGATACGCAGGATGGTTCCCAGACCCAAGGTGGCACCAGTGCCACGTCGGGCTGGTTTGATAGCACCAAGTGGCTCCTGCAATCTGCCATCCAGAAGCGGGGCAGCTTACTTTTGTTTGCCAGGGAAACGGACCGAGGTTTTTTTCTGGGGGCCTATGGCTGGGAGTGACCGGCTGGCTCCTGAAAAGCTACGATAGGCAGGATGGTGACCAGACCCATGGTGGCACCAGTGCCAAGTTGGGCTGGTTTGATAGTACCAAGTGGCTCCTGCAATCTGCCATCAAAAAGTTGGCAGGCGAGTTTTGTTTTCCAGGGAAAAGCGCCGTTGTGTGTATTTTGGGGCCTGTGGCTGGGAGTGGCCAGCTGGCTCCTTAGAATCCACGATACGCAGGATGGTTCCCAGACCCAAGGTGGCACCAGTGCCAAGTCAGGCTGGTTTGTTAGTACCAAGTGGTTCCTGCAATCTGCCATCCAGAAGCGGGGCAGCTGAATTTTTTTTGCCAGAGAAAAAGGCTGTTGTTTGTGTTTCGGGGCCTGTGGCTGGCAGTGGACGGCTGGCTCCTGAAAATCCATGATACGCAGCATGGTTCCCAGACCCAAGGTGGCACCAGTGCCAAGTAGGGCTAGTTTCATAGTACCCAGTGGCTCCTGCAATCTGCCATCCAGAAGAGGGGCAGTTGAGTTTTGTTTTCCAGAGAAAAGGGCCGTGGTTTGTGTTTGGGGCCTATGGCTGAGAGTGACCGGCTGGCCCCTGAAAATCCACGATAGGAAGGATGGTTCCAAGATCCAAGGTGGCACCAGTGCCATGTTGTGCTGGTGTGATAGTCCCAAGTGGCTCCTGCAATCTGCCATCCAGAAGTGGGGCAGCTGAATTTTGTTTGCCAGAGAAAAAGGCTGTGGTTTTTGTTTGGGGGCCTATGGCTGGGAGTGGCCGGCTGGCTCCTGAAAATCCATGATACGCAGCATGGTTCCCAGACCCAAGGTGGCACCAGTGCCAAGTGGGGCTGGTTTCACAGTGTCAAGTGCCTCCTGCAATCTCGCATCCAGAAGCGGGGCAGCTGAGTTTTGTTTGCCTGAGAAACGGGCCGTTGTTTTTGATTGGGGTCTGTGGCCGAGAATGTTCAGCTGGCTCCTGACAATCCACAATACGCAGGATGGTTCCCAGACCCAAGGTCGCACCAGTGCCAAGTCTTGCTGGTTTGATAGTACCAAGTGGCTCCTGCAATCTGCCATCCAGAAGCGGTGCAGCTGAGTTTTGTTTGCCAGAGGAAAGGGCCGTGGGTTGTGTTTGGGGGCATATGGCTGGGAGTGGCCGGCTGTCTCATTAAAAAGATCGATACGCAGGATGGTTCCCAGACCCAAGGTGGCACCAGTGCCAAGTCGGGCTGTTTATATAGTACCAAGTGCGTCCTGAAATTTGCCATCCAGAAGAGGGGCAGTGGAGTTTTGTTTGCCAGAGAATAGCGCCGTTGTTTGTGTTTGGGGGCTTGTGGCTGGGAGTGGCCGACTGGCGCCTTAGAATCTGTGTTACGCAGCATGGTTCCCAGACCAGAGGTGGCACCAGTGCCAAGTTGGGCTGGTTTGATAGTACCAAGTGGCTCCTGCAATCTGCCATCCAGAAGCGGGGCAGCTTACTTTTGTTTGCCAGGGAAACGGGCCGAGGTTTGTGTCTGGGGGCCTATGGCTGGGAGTGACCGCCTGGCTCCTGAAAAGCTACGATAGGCAGGATGGTGACCAGACCCATGGTGGCACCAGTGCCAAGTTGGGCTGATTTGATAGTACCAAGTGGCTCCTGCAATCTGCCATGAAAAAGTTGGCAGGCGAGTTTTGTTTTCCAGGGAAAAGCGCCGTTGTTTCTGTTTGGGGGCCTGTGGCTGGGAGTGGCCGGCTGGCTCCTTAGAATCCACGATACGCAGGATGGTTCCCAGACCAGAGGTGGCACCAGTGCCAAGTCGGGCTGGTTTGATGGTGAAAAGTGGCTCCTGCAATCTGCCATCCAGAAGCGGGATAACTTACTTTTGTTTGCCAGGGAAACGGGCCGAGGTTTTTGTTTGGGGGCCTATGGCTGGGAGTGACCGGCTGGCTCCTGAAAAGCTACGATAGGCAGGATGGTGACCAGACCCATGGTGGCACCAGTGCCAAGTTGGGCTGGTTTGATAGTACCAAGTGGCTCCTGCAATCTGCCATCCAGAAGCGGGGTAGCTTACTTTTGTTTGCCAGGGAAACGGGCAGAGCTTTCTGTCTGGGGGCCTATGGTTGGGAGTAACCGGCTGGCTCCTGAAAAGCTACAATAGGCAGGATGGTTCCCAGATCCAAGATGGCACCAGTGCCAAGTCGGGGTGGTTTGATGGTGCAAAGTGGCTCCTGCAATCTGCCATCCTGACGCGGGGCAGCGGATTTTTGTTTCCAAGAGAAATGGTCCGTGGTTTGTTTTTGGGGCTATATGGCTGGGCGTGGCCTGCTGGCTCCTTAAAAAGCTACGATAGGCAGGATGGTTCCCTGACCCAAGGTGGCACCAGTGCCAAGTTGGGCGGTATTCGTAGTACAAAGTGCGTCCTAAAATTTGCCATCCAGAAGAGGGGCAGTTGAGTTTTGTTTACCAGAGAAAAGGGCCGTGGTTTGTTTTTGGGGGCATATGGCTGATAGTGGCCGTCTGGCCCCTGAAAATCCACGATAGGCAGGATGGTTCCCAGACCAGAGGTGGCACCAGTGCCAAGTCGGGCTGGTTTGATAGTACTAAATAGCACCTGCAATCTGCCATGCAGAAGCGGGGCAGCTTACTTTTGTTTGCCAGGGAAACGGGCCGAGGTTTGTGTCTGGGGGCCTATGGCTGGGAGTGACCGCCTGGCTCCTGAAAAGCTACGATAGGCAGGATGGTGACCAGACCCATGGTGGCACCAGTGCCAAGTTGGGCTGGTTTGATAGTACCAAGTGGCTCCTGCAATCTGCCATCAAAAAGTTGGCAGGCCAGTTTTGTTTTCCAGGGAAAAGCGCCGTTGTTTGTGTTTGGGGGACTGTGGGTGGGAGTGGCCGGCTGGCTCCTTAGAACACACGATACGCAGGATGGTTCCCAGACCCAAGGGGGAACCAGTGCCACGTCGGGCTGGTTTGATGGTGAAAAGTGGCTCCTGCAATCTGCCATCCTGAAGCGGGGTAGCTTACATTTGTGTGCCAGGGAAACGGGCCGAGGTTTATGACTGGGGGCCTAGGGCTAGAAGTGACCGGCTGGCTCCTGAAAAGCAACAATAGGCAGGATGGTTCCCAGACCCAAGGTGGCACCAGTGCCAAGTTGGGCTGGTTTGATGGTACCAACTGGCTCCTGCAATCTGCCATCTAAAAGTTGTCAGGCGAGTTTTGTTTTCCAGGGAAAAGCGCCGTTGATTTTGTTTGGAGGCCTGTGGCTGGCAGTGGCTGCCTGTCGTCTTAGAATCCGGGTTACGCAGCATGGTTCCCAGAGCCAAGGTGGCACCAGTGTCAAGTTGGGCTGGTTTGATAGTACCAAGTGGCTCCTGCAATCTGCCATCCAGAAGCGGGGCAGCTTACTTTTGTTTGCCAGGGAAACGGGCCGAGGTATTTGTCTGGGGACCTATGGCTGGGAGTGACCGGCTGGCTCCTGAAAAGCTACGATAGGCAGGATGGTTCCCTGACCCAAGGTGGCACCAGTGCCAAGTCGGGCGGTTTTCGTAGTACAAAGTGCGTCCTAAAATTTGCCATCCAGAAGAGGGGCAGTTGAGTTTTGTTTACCAGAGAAAAGGGCCGTGGTTTGTTTTTGGGGGCATATGGCTGAGAGTGGCCGTCTGGCCCCTGAAAATCCACGATAGGCAGGATGGTTCCCAGACCAGAGGTGGCACCAGTGCCAAGTCGGGCTGGTTTGATAGTACTAAATAGCACCTGCAATCTGCCATGCAGAAGCGGGGCAGCTTACTTTTGTTTGCCAGGGAAACGGGCCGAGGTTTGTGTCTCAGGGCCTATGGCTGGGATTGACCGCCTGGCTCCTGAAAAACTACGATAGGCATGATGGTGACCAGACCCATGGTGGCACCAGTGCCAAGTTGGGCTGGTTTGATAGTACCAAGTGGCTCCTGCAATCTGCCATCAAAAAGTTGGCAGGCCAGTTTTGTTTTCCAGGGAAAAGCGCCGTTGTTTGTGTTTGGGGGACTGTGGCTGGGAGTGGCCGGCTGGCTCCTTAGAACACACGATACGCAGGATGGTTCCCAGACCCAAGGTGGCACCAGTGCCACGTCGGGCTGGTTTGATAGCACCAAGTGGGTCCTGCAATCTGCCATCCAGAAGCGGGGCAGCTTACTTTTGTTTTCCAGGGAAACGGACCGAGGTTTTTTTCTGGGGGCCTATGGCTGGGAGTGACCGGCTGGCTCCTGAAAAGCTACGATAGGCAGGATGGTGACCAGACCCATGGTGGCACCAGTGCCAAGTTGGGCTGGTTTGATAGTACCAAGTGGCTCCTGCAATCTGCCATCAAAAAGTTGGCAGGCGAGTTTTGTTTTCCAGGGAAAAGCGCCGTTGTGTGTATTTTGGGGCCTGTGGCTGGGAGTGGCCAGCTGGCTCCTTAGAATCCACGATACGCAGGATGGTTCCCAGACCCAAGGTGGCACCAGTGCCAAGTCAGGCTGGTTTGTTAGTACCAAGTGGTTCCTGCAATCTGCCATCCAGAAGCGGGGCAGCTGAATTTTTTTTGCCAGAGAAAAAGGCTGTTGTTTGTGTTTCGGGGCCTGTGGCTGGCAGTGGACGGCTGGCTCCTGAAAATCCATGATACGCAGCATGGTTCCCAGACCCAAGGTGGCACCAGTGCCAAGTAGGGCTAGTTTCATAGTACCCAGTGGCTCCTGCAATCTGCCATCCAGAAGAGGGGCAGTTGAGTTTTGTTTTCCAGAGAAAAGGGCCGTGGTTTGTGTTTGGGGCCTATGGCTGAGAGTGACCGGCTGGCCCCTGAAAATCCACGATAGGAAGGATGGTTCCCAGATCCAAGGTGGCACCAGTGCCATGTTGTGCTGGTGTGATAGTCCCAAGTGGCTCCTGCAATCTGCCATCCAGAAGTGGGGCAGCTGAATTTTGTTTGCCAGAGAAAAAGGCTGTGGTTTTTGTTTGGGGGCCTATGGCTGGGAGTGGCCGGCTGGCTCCTGAAAATCCATGATACGCAGCATGGTTCCCAGACCCAAGGTGGCACCAGTGCCAAGTGGGGCTGGTTTCACAGTGTCAAGTGCCTCCTGCAATCTCGCATCCAGAAGCGGGGCAGCTGAGTTTTGTTTGCCTGAGAAACGGGCCGTTGTTTTTGATTGGGGTCTGTGGCCGAGAATGTTCAGCTGGCTCCTGACAATCCACAATACGCAGGATGGTTCCCAGACCCAAGGTCGCACCAGTGCCAAGTCTTGCTGGTTTGATAGTACCAAGTGGCTCCTGCAATCTGCCATCCAGAAGCGGTGCAGCTGAGTTTTGTTTGCCAGAGGAAAGGGCCGTGGGTTGTGTTTGGGGGCATATGGCTGGGAGTGGCCGGCTGTCTCATTAAAAAGATCGATACGCAGGATGGTTCCCAGACCCAAGGTGGCACCAGTGCCAAGTCGGGCTGTTTATATAGTACCAAGTGCGTCCTGAAATTTGCCATCCAGAAGAGGGGCAGTGGAGTTTTGTTTGCCAGAGAATAGCGCCGTTGTTTGTGTTTGGGGGCTTGTGGCTGGGAGTGGCCGACTGGCGCCTTAGAATCTGTGTTACGCAGCATGGTTCCCAGACCAGAGGTGGCACCAGTGCCAAGTTGGGCTGGTTTGATAGTACCAAGTGGCTCCTGCAATCTGCCATCCAGAAGCGGGGCAGCTTACTTTTGTTTGCCAGGGAAACGGGCCGAGGTTTGTGTCTGGGGGCCTATGGCTGGGAGTGACCGCCTGGCTCCTGAAAAGCTACGATAGGCAGGATGGTGACCAGACCCATGGTGGCACCAGTGCCAAGTTGGGCTGATTTGATAGTACCAAGTGGCTCCTGCAATCTGCCATGAAAAAGTTGGCAGGCGAGTTTTGTTTTCCAGGGAAAAGCGCCGTTGTTTCTGTTTGGGGGCCTGTGGCTGGGAGTGGCCGGCTGGCTCCTTAGAATCCACGATACGCAGGATGGTTCCCAGACCAGAGGTGGCACCAGTGCCAAGTCGGGCTGGTTTGATGGTGAAAAGTGGCTCCTGCAATCTGCCATCCAGAAGCGGGATAACTTACTTTTGTTTGCCAGGGAAACGGGCCGAGGTTTTTGTTTGGGGGCCTATGGCTGGGAGTGACCGGCTGGCTCCTGAAAAGCTACGATAGGCAGGATGGTGACCAGACCCATGGTGGCACCAGTGCCAAGTTGGGCTGGTTTGATAGTACCAAGTGGCTCCTGCAATCTGCCATCAAAATGTTGGCAGGCGAGTTTTGTTTTCCAGGGAAAAGTGCCGTTGTTTGTGTTTTTTGGGCCTGTGGCTGGGAGTGGCCGGCTGGCTCCTTAGAATCCACGATACGCAGGATGGTTCCCAGACCAGAGGTCGCACCAGTGCCAAGTCGGGGTGGTTTGATGGTGCAAAGTGGCTCCTGCAATCTGCCATCCAGAAGCGGGGTAGCTTACTTTTGTTTACCAGGGAAACGGGCCGAGTTTTGTGTCTGGGGGCATATGGCTGCGAGTGACCGGCTGGCTCCTGAAAAGCTACGATAGGCAGGATGGTGACCAGACCCATGGTGGCACCAGTGCCAAGTTGGGCTGGTTTGATAGTACCAAGTGGCTCCTGCAATCTGCCATCAAAAAGTTGGCAGGCGAGTTTTGTTTTCCAGGGAAAAGCGCCATTGTTTGTGTCTGGGGGCCTGTGGCTGGGAGTGGCCGGCTGGCTCCTTACAATGAACGATACGCAGGATGGTTCCCAGACCCAAGGTGGCACCAGTGCCAAGTCGGGCTAGTTTGATGGTGCAAAGTGGCTCCTGCAATCTGCCATCCAGAAGCGGGGTAGCTTACTTTTGTTTGCCAGGGAAACGGGCCGAGGTTTTTCTCTGGGGGCCTATGGCTGGGAGGGACCGGCTGGCTCCTGAAAAGCTACGATAGGCAGGATGGTGACCAGACCCATGGTGGCACCAGTGCCAAGTTGGGCTGATTTGATAGTAGCAAGTGGCTCCTGCAATCTGCCATCAAAATGTTGGCAGGCGAGTTTTGTTTTCCAGGGAAAAGCGCCGTTGTTTGTGTTTGGTGGCCTGTGGCTGGGAGTGACCGGCTGGCTCCTTAGAATCCACGATACGCAGGATGGTTCCCAGACCCAAGGTGGCACCAGTGCCAAGTTGGGCTGGTTTGATAGTACCAAGTGGTTCCTGCAATCTGCCATCCAGAAGCGGGGCAGCTTACTTTTGTTTGCCAGGGAAACGGGCCGAGGTTTTTCTCTGGGGGCCTATGGCTTGGAGTGACCGGCTAGGTCCTGAAAAGCTACGATAGGCAGGATGGTGACCAGATCCATGGTGGCACCAGTGCCAAGTTGGGCTGGTTTGATAGTACCAAGTGGCTCCTGCAATCTGCCATCAAAAAGTTGGCAGGCGAGTTTTGTTTTCCAGGGAAAAGCGCTGTGGTTTGTGTTTGGGGGCCTGTGGCTGGGAGTGGCCGGCTGGCTCCTTAGAATCCACGATACGCAGGATGGTTCCCAGACCAGAGGTGGCACCAGTGCCAAGTCGGGCTGGTTTGATGGTGAAAAGTGGCTCCTGCAATCTGCCATCCAGAAGCGGGATAACTTACTTTTGTTTGCCAGGGAAACGGGCCAAGGGTTTTGTCTGGGGGCCTATGGCTGGGAGTGACCGGCTGGCTCCTGAAAAGCTACGATAGGCAGGATGGTGACCAGACCCATGGTGGCACCAGTGTCAAGTTGGGCTGGTTTGATAGTACCAAGTGGCTCCTGCAATCTTCCATGATCACGTGGAGAAATACTTTCTGGTTTCAGCCTCATGCTCTTTCTTCTCTCCCTCAACTTCTCTATCACCTCTCATCTGGTTCACATGCGCTGTCTTCAAGGTCCACAGGCTACTTTTCACAGAATCTTCTGGCCTGATGAAGTAAGAATGATGAATAGAACAGAGCTGGGATCTATTTTCCAGTTTGGATAAAATGCATTCTGCACACAAATCCAAGGAGAACGGGCTGCCCCGATGCCCAGAAAATCTTTCACTCCTGCTAGTGTTCTACGTCAACCGCAACTTAGTCTGAAAGAAAAGCTTTTTCTCTGAGAGCATCTGAGAGGTTTGCATGAAGCACTGATATCTGACATATGCAATTTTGAATAGGAGAGGAAAAAGAAAATGGCAAGGAGTTTTTAATTTTAGTGGTTTCAATTTTAATTTCCGTGCACTTTTTCAAAACTTGTCAGCTCAAATGCCCATCAACATCTTTTAGTCATCTGTAAGTCAGTATTCATATAAAATGTGCTTCAAATCCAAAGAATTTCAAATTTGCACTCCAAGCTTCTATGCCTAGATTTATGATTTCCTACACATATTAGATGAAAGGAAGGCCTTTTTTACTGTGGGAGTGCTGGAACACTGGAACAGGTTGCCCAGAGAAGTTGTGGGTGTCCCATCCCTGAAAGTATTCAAGGTCACCTTGGACGGGGCTTGGAGCAGCAACAAAGGAGAAGCTTGATGGTAGAGAAACAAAGTCGGACTATAGAAGAAACTCGGATTGAAGTATAGGATCAAGTTTTCTCTCAGCTCTTGGGGTAAATTCAAAGTTGTACAAAATGACATTTATCTGTGCTATTCACTACTGTAACAGAAAGTTTCATGAAAACTGTACAGAAGATAGTAAATTTTAAAAGAGATAAGAATTACAGCATAAAATCCATGGGATAGGTTACAACATGAGACACTCTCTAAGAGAAAATCTCTTTGTTTCAGCACTTCATCGGGGTAAGATTTCATGAAGTGCCAAAGAAGGCGGCAAAATATCATTCGGGACATTATTTACTGGAATTCAGCCTGGCCATTAGTAGGAACTGCCTTTGAACATATCATGTAGATATACCACACACACTTTCCCTTCACTGAAAAATTACTGTTTACAACAAATAAGCAATTGACGATCAAAATTGATTGAAAGCATCTTAAACATGTCAAGTATTTCATTGTAGATGATCTGTGATCCAAATGCTTCTTCCACCTTCGAGAGGGACAGAAGAATTCTTCCATATCATGATGGTTTAAAATTGTATCAACCAATGTTTTCTGCTGAAAAGATATCATCTATTTTTTTCTATTTTTGGAAGAAAATATTCCTAGACATACAACAGGTGAGAACTAAGTAATTTTAAAGAAACAAATGAAATGAAAATATTCTGTAAATAGAATGAAATGAAAAGCTGTGTTTTAAATAGGAGCTAAATATTAAACAGAATTTTTGTACCAGGCATTTGAATTACTGCACCAGCTCTTTTGCCCATCAAGAGAGGCATTTAGCATTTCAGTCTTTTCCAAGGTGTTCATGATCTGCTATGCTGATCTCTGTGTGTGCCTAGGTGTGTGTGGAGGGGGGGGCATATGAAGGGGAGTGTGTATGTTTGCTTTACAATTGTTGTGGCAGATTCATGCCTCAGCTCCACATTTTGTTTTAAAAAGGTCACACCGAGTGGATATGAAGTTTACTATCAACAAGAGATCGATTCCCAAATCATCCATTTGACTCTCCCTTATAAATCATGTGCTTTGTTGCATATTTTATCAAATATACTTTCAAGCCAGATGGAGGAAGGAGGATGTGGGAATCCCTCCACCATCTTGCAACTTTTATGTAAGTAGGTTTTCAAGAAAATCATCATTTCTCTTTTAAATATGTCTGGAACAGGTATGATGGTAGTGTCAACCTGTTGGAGTTTTTGTTGCTGGAAGAAGTTGTACAAAAGGATTGGTTTTTACATTGACCAGTTACTGAATCAAGCGCAGGAATACATTGGAAATTTAGCTGGGGGTTCCTTTTCCCAGCAGACTACTTCTAGAACGAGCTTGTACACTGAAGCTGACTCTTTTGCTCTCTTTTTGTTTCTTTCCTATTTTCTTGGCTTCTTTGCCACTATCTAGACAATTTTGGAACTTTGTTCCCAACTAAAATGGTTTCAATAGTCTGATTGTGATCATACATTTTTACAAGGAATTTTTAAAATCTTTCCTCGAGTCCAGAAAGTCAAGGACTTAGATCTTTTTCTTCCCTTATCAATATTGCCATGAAATTGATAAATAAAGACCAACTCTTTATTTTTGTTTTTAACCCACGTAGATAATTCCCATCCATTAATCCATTTTGTGGACCAATAGCTGCCATTCTGATGGAAGCTGTCACTTCTTAACAATAGGCATTCTGTGACTATGTTGACTGCACTTTGGGTGAAGATCCTAACTGGTCTTAGATATACATAGGGAGAAATTTGCTCAGCCAGTGTCAGTCTTAAGCATGCGTATCAGAAGATCTTTCTAGAGCTGGGAATTTTCCCATGAAAGGGATTCAGTTAGGGAAGAGACACTTGTGCCAGAGTTTTACATTCTTCTTGAACACTGCTTAAGGAACTTAGATGCCATGTCCATTTGGATCTCTGTCTGCACAGAACTTTGTCATGCCAGCGCTTTGAAATGCATCTTGAAGAGAATTCACTAGCACAGAATGAAAGAGAGTGGAAGGGGTTGGTGGGGCTAACCAGGCCCAACCCCCCTGCCTAAACCAGGATACCTAGAGCCTCTTGCCCAGGATTCTATCTGGGTGTACTTTTAATGTCTTCAAAGATCCAGGCTCCACAATCTTTCTGGGCAGTCTGTGCCGTGGTTCAGTCACCCTGACAGTAAAGAAACATTTACTGATGTTCAAAGGCAATCTCCTGTATTTCAGTGTGTGCCCACTGCCTCTTGTCTTTTCCCTCAGCATCACTGAAAAGACACGGATTCCCTCCCCTTTGCACTATTGCTTCCATATGTATGTGTGATGCCATGTAGAGGTATGTCAAAAACCTCCCTGAAGCCCAGGCAGATAATATTCCCTTCATCTACCAGTCAAGTTGATTCATCAGAGGAGTTTAAAGTGATGTTCAGCATGAAATTCCCCTGAAAAATCATGCTAACTACATTATTTGGTCATCTGTCATGTGCCTGGCAAGGATTTCCAGGAAGAGCTGCTTCATCAACTTCCTGGGGATAAAAAAGAGGCTGGCTGGTTTGTACTATGGCGAGTCCTCTTAATTGCCTTTTTTGAAGATGGGTGTCATTTGCTAACATCCACTCTTTAGCTCCTCTTCTCATCTACACCTCGGCAAAAAGCTTTTCCACTATGTCTGGCTAGGAAAAACTGTGCCAGCACAGAAAACATCTCCCATCGTGTTCTAGAAGTTGCACGGATGTCTGCCAAGTGTTTGGCAGGAAGAAAAGAAAAGTTGTCCAAAACAGCTTCCAATCGAATGTTCCTGTGATTGGAAAAGTCAGGAGAGTGCAAAGGTACTGTTTTCTATCAGTTGGCAAGGTGCGCACACAATCCCAGTGTTGTACAGCTTGTTTCTTCACCTTCCCGAAGCTGCCGCTCTCGCCGGCTGCCGGAGCCCAAGAAGCGGCTTCTTCGCGCAAAGACGATTGTGCCGCTCACAGTGCTCCCCTTAGCGCGGCTTCTGCCGAAAGACGCCCGGCAGCGGCTCTTACCTCCGGAGAGCATCCTACCTTCGTCTTTAGCTCCTCTTCTCATCTACACCTCGGCAAAACGCTTTTCCACTATGTCTGGCTAGGAAAAACTGTGCCAGCACAGAAAACATCTCCCATCGTGTTCTAGAAGTTGCACGGATGTCTGCCAAGTGTTTGGCAGGAAGAAAAGAAAAGTTGTCCAAAACAGCTTCCAATCGAATGTTCCTGTGATTGGAAAAGTCAGGAGAGTGCAAAGGTACTGTTTTCTATCAGTTGGCAAGGTGCGCACACAATCCCAGTGTTGTACAGCTTGCTTCTTCACCTTCCCGAAGCTGCCGCTCTCGCCGGCTGCCGGAGCCCAAGAAGCGGCTTCTTCGCGCAAAGACGATTGTGCCGCTCACAGTGCTCTCCTTAGCGCGGCTTCTGCCGAAAGACGCCCGGCAGCGGCTCTTACCTCCGGAGAGCATCCTACCTTCGTCTTTCGCGTCTTTTGTAGTCTACATCTTAGCAAAACGCTTTTCCACTATGTCTGGCTAGGAAAAACTGTGCCAGCACAGAAAACATCTCCCATCGTGTTCTAGAAGTTGCACGGATGTCTGCCAAGTGTTTGGCAGGAAGAAAAGAAAAGTTGTCCAAAACAGCTTCCAATCGAATGTTCCTGTGATTGGAAAAGTCAGGAGAGTGCAAAGGTACTGTTTTCTATCAGTTGGCAAGGTGCGCACACAATCCCAGTGTTGTACAGCTTGCTTCTTCACCTTCCCGAAGCTGCCGCTCTCGCCGGCTGCCGGAGCCCAAGAAGCGGCTTCTTCGCGCAAAGACGATTGTGCCGCTCACAGTGCTCTCCTTAGCGCGGCTTCTGCCGAAAGACGCCCGGCAGCGGCTCTTACCTCCGGAGAGCATCCTACCTTCGTCTTTCGCGTCTTTTGTAGTCTACATCTTAGCAAAACGCTTTTCCACTATGTCTGGCTAGGAAAAACTGTGCCAGCACAGAAAACATCTCCCATCGTGTTCTAGAAGTTGCACGGATGTCTGCCAAGTGTTTGGCAGGAAGAAAAGAAAAGTTGTCCAAAACAGCTTCCAATCGAATGTTCCTGTGATTGGAAAAGTCAGGAGAGTGCAAAGGTACTGTTTTCTATCAGTTGGCAAGGTGCGCACACAATCCCAGTGTTGTACAGCTTGCTTCTTCACCTTCCCGAAGCTGCCGCTCTCGCCGGCTGCCGGAGCCCAAGAAGCGGCTTCTTCGCGCAAAGACGATTGTGCCGCTCACAGTGCTCTCCTTAGCGCGGCTTCTGCCGAAAGACGCCCGGCAGCGGCTCTTACCTCCGGAGAGCATCCTACCTTCGTCTTTCGCGTCTTATGTAGTCTACACCTCGGCAAAACGCTTTTCCACTATGTCTGGCTAGGAAAAACTGTGCCAGCACAGAAAACATCTCCCATCGTGTTCTAGAAGTTGCACGGATGTCTGCCAAGTGTTTGGCAGGAAGAAAAGAAAAGTTGTCCAAAACAGCTTCCAATCGAATGTTCCTGTGATTGGAAAAGTCAGGAGAGTGCAAAGGTACTGTTTTCTATCAGTTGGCAAGGTGCGCACACAATCCCAGTGTTGTACAGTTTGCTTCTTCACCTTCCCGAAGCTGCCGCTCTCGCCGGCTGCCGGAGCCCAAGAAGCGGCTTCTTCGCGCAAAGACGATTGTGCCGCTCACAGTGCTCTCCTTAGCGCGGCTTCTGCCGAAAGACGCCCGGCAGCGGCTCTTACCTCCGGAGAGCATCCTACCTTCGTCTTTCGCGTCTTTTGTAGTCTACATCTTAGCAAAACGCTTTTCCACTATGTCTGGCTAGGAAAAACTGTGCCAGCACAGAAAACATCTCCCATCGTGTTCTAGAAGTTGCACGGATGTCTGCCAAGTGTTTGGCAGGAAGAAAAGAAAAGTTGTCCAAAACAGCTTCCAATCGAATGTTCCTGTGATTGGAAAAGTCAGGAGAGTGCAAAGGTACTGTTTTCTATCAGTTGGCAAGGTGCGCACACAATCCCAGTGTTGTACAGCTTGTTTCTTCACCTTCCCGAAGCTGCCGCTCTCGCCGGCTGCCGGAGCCCAAGAAGCGGCTTCTTCGCGCAAAGACGATTGTGCCGCTCACAGTGCTCTCCTTAGCGCGGCTTCTGCCGAAAGACGCCCGGCAGCGGCTCTTACCTCCGGAGAGCATCCTACCTTCGTCTTTCGCGTCTTTTGTAGTCTACATCTTAGCAAAACGCTTTTCCACTATGTCTGGCTAGGAAAAACTGTGCCAGCACAGAAAACATCTCCCATCGTGTTCTAGAAGTTGCACGGATGTCTGCCAAGTGTTTGGCAGGAAGAAAAGAAAAGTTGTCCAAAACAGCTTCCAATCGAATGTTCCTGTGATTGGAAAAGTCAGGAGAGTGCAAAGGTACTGTTTTCTATCAGTTGGCAAGGTGCGCACACAATCCCAGTGTTGTACAGCTTGCTTCTTCACCTTCCCGAAGCTGCCGCTCTCGCCGGCTGCCGGAGCCCAAGAAGCGGCTTCTTCGCGCAAAGACGATTGTGCCGCTCACAGGGCTCTCCTTAGCGCGGCTTCTGCCGAAAGACGCCCGGCAGCGGCTCTTACCTCCGGAGAGCATCCTACCTTCGTCTTTCGCGTCTTTTGTAGTCTACATCTTAGCAAAACGCTTTTCCACTATGTCTGGCTAGGAAAAACTGTGCCAGCACAGAAAACATCTCCCATCGTGTTCTAGAAGTTGCACGGATGTCTGCCAAGTGTTTGGCAGGAAGAAAAGAAAAGTTGTCCAAAACAGCTTCCAATCGAATGTTCCTGTGATTGGAAAAGTCAGGAGAGTGCAAAGGTACTGTTTTCCATCAGTTGGCAAGGTGCGCACACAATCCCAGTGTTGTACAGCTTGTTTCTTCACCTTCCCGAAGCTGCCGCTCTCGCCGGCTGCCGGAGCCCAAGAAGCGGCTTCTTCGCGCAAAGACGATTGTGCCGCTCACAGTGCTCCCCTTAGCGCGGCTTCTGCCGAAAGACGCCCGGCAGCGGCTCTTACCTCCTGAGAGTGGCAGCTTCGGGAAGGTGAAGAAGCAAGCTGTACAACACTGGGATTGTGTGCGCACCTTGCCAACTGATTCAAAACAGTACCTTTGCACTCTCCTGACTTTTCCAATCACAGGAATATTCGATTGGAAGCTGTTTTGGACAACTTTTCTTTTCTTCCTCCCAAACACTTGGCAGACATATCTGCAACTTCTAGAAAACGATGGGAGATGTTTTCTGGGCTGGCACGGTTTTTCCTAGCCAGACATAGTGGAAAAGCGTTTTGCTAAGATGTAGACTACATAAGACGCGAAAGACGAAGGTAGGATGCTCTCCGGAGGTAAGAGCCGCTGCCGGGCGTCTTTCGGCAGAAGCCGCGCTAAGGAGAGCACTGTGAGCGGCACAATCGTCTTTGCGCGAAGAAGCCGCTTCTTGGGCTCCGGCAGCCGGCGAGAGCGGCAGCTTCGGGAAGGTGAAGAAGCAAGCTGTACAACACTGGGATTGTGTGCGCACCTTGCCAACTGATAGAAAACAGTACCTTTGCACTCTCCTGACTTTTCCAATCACAGGAACATTCGATTGGAAGCTGTTTTGGACAACTTTTCTTTTCTTCCTGCCAAACACTTGGCAGACATCCGTGCAACTTCTAGAACACGATGGGAGATGTTTTCTGTGCTGGCAGAGTTTTTCCTAGCCAGACATAGTGGAAAAGCGTTTTGCTAAGATGTAGACTACAAAAGACGCGAAAGACGAAGGTAGGATGCTCTCCGGAGGTAAGAGCCGCTGCCGGGCGTCTTTCGGCAGAAGCCGCGCTAAGGAGAGCACTGTGAGCGGCACAATCGTCTTTGCGCGAAGAAGCCGCTTCTTGGGCTCCGGCAGCCGGCGAGAGCGGCAGCTTCGGGAAGGTGAAGAAGCAAGCTGTACAACACTGGGATTGTGTGCGCACCTTGCCAACTGATAGAAAACAGTACCTTTGCACTCTCCTGACTTTTCCAATCACATGAACATTCGATTGGAAGCTGTTTTGGACAACTTTTCTTTTCTTCCTGCCAAACACTTGGCAGACATCCGTGCAACTTCTAGAACACGATGGGAGATGTTTTCTGTGCTGGCACAGTTTTTCCTAGCCAGACATAGTGGAAAAGCGTTTTGCCGAGGTGTAGACTACAAAAGACGCGAAAGACGAAGGTAGGATGCTCTCCGGAGGTAAGAGCCGCTGCCGGGCGTCTTTCGGCAGAAGCCGCGCTAAGGAGAGCCCTGTGAGCGGCACAATCGTCTTTGCGCGAAGAAGCCGCTTCTTGGGCTCCGGCAGCCGGCGAGAGCGGCAGCTTCGGGAAGGTGAAGAAGCAAGCTGTACAACACTGGGATTGTGTGCGCACCTTGCCAACTGATAGAAAACAGTACCTTTGCACTCTCCTGACTTTTCCAATCACAGGAACATTCGATTGGAAGCTGTTTTGGACAACTTTTCTTTTCTTCCTGCCAAACACTTGGCAGACATCCGTGCAACTTCTAGAACACGATGGGAGATGTTTTCTGTGCTGGCACAGTTTTTCCTAGCCAGACATAGTGGAAAAGCGTTTTGCTAAGATGTAGACTACAAAAGACGCGAAAGACGAAGGTAGGATGCTCTCCGGAGGTAAGAGCCGCTGCCGGGCGTCTTTCGGCAGAAGCCGCGCTAAGGAGAGCACTGTGAGCGGCACAATCGTCTTTGCGCGAAGAAGCCGCTTCTTGGGCTCCGGCAGCCGGCGAGAGCGGCAGCTTCGGGAAGGTGAAGAAGCAAGCTGTACAACACTGGGATTGTGTGCGCACCTTGCCAACTGATAGAAAACAGTACCTTTGCACTCTCCTGACTTTTCCAATCACAGGAACATTCGATTGGAAGCTGTTTTGGACAACTTTTCTTTTCTTCCTGCCAAACACTTGGCAGACATCCGTGCAACTTCTAGAACACGATGGGAGATGTTTTCTGTGCTGGCACAGTTTTTCCTAGCCAGACATAGTGGAAAAGCGTTTTGCTAAGATGTAGACTACAAAAGACGCGAAAGACGAAGGTAGGATGCTCTCCGGAGGTAAGAGCCGCTGCCGGGCGTCTTTCGGCAGAAGCCGCGCTAAGGAGAGCACTGTGAGCGGCACAATCGTCTTTGCGCGAAGAAGCCGCTTCTTGGGCTCCGGCAGCCGGCGAGAGCGGCAGCTTCGGGAAGGTGAAGAAGCAAGCTGTACAACACTGGGATTGTGTGCGCACCTTGCCAACTGATAGAAAACAGTACCTTTGCACTCTCCTGACTTTTCCAATCACAGGAACATTCGATTGGAAGCTGTTTTGGACAACTTTTCTTTTCTTCCTGCCAAACACTTGGCAGACATCCGTGCAACTTCTAGAACACGATGGGAGATGTTTTCTGTGCTGGCACAGTTTTTCCTAGCCAGACATAGTGGAAAAGCGTTTTGCTAAGATGTAGACTACAAAAGACGCGAAAGACGAAGGTAGGATGCTCTCCGGAGGTAAGAGCCGCTGCCGGGCGTCTTTCGGCAGAAGCCGCGCTAAGGAGAGCCCTGTGAGCGGCACAATCGTCTTTGCGCGAAGAAGCCGCTTCTTGGGCTCCGGCAGCCGGCGAGAGCGGCAGCTTCGGGAAGGTGAAGAAGCAAGCTGTACAACACTGGGATTGTGTGCGCACCTTGCCAACTGATAGAAAACAGTACCTTTGCACTCTCCTGACTTTTCCAATCACAGGAACATTCGATTGGAAGCTGTTTTGGACAACTTTTCTTTTCTTCCTGCCAAACACTTGGCAGACATCCGTGCAACTTCTAGAACACGATGGGAGATGTTTTCTGTGCTGGCACAGTTTTTCCTAGCCAGACATAGTGGAAAAGCGTTTTGCTAAGATGTAGACGACAACAGAGGCTAAAGAGTGGATGTTAGCAAATGACACCCATCTTCAAAAAAGGCAATTAAGAGGACTCGCCATAGTACAAACCAGCCAGCCTCTTTTTTATCCCCAGGAAGTTGATGAAGCAGCTCTTCCTGGAAATCCTTGCCAGGCACATGACAGATGACCAAATAATGTAGTTAGCATGATTTTTCAGGGGAATTTCATGCTGAACATCACTTTAAACTCCTCTGATGAATCAACTTGACTGGTAGATGAAGGGAATATTATCTGCCTGGGCTTCAGGGAGGTTTTTGACATACCTCTACATGGCATCACACATACATATGGAAGCAATAGTGCAAAGGGGAGGGAATCAGTGTCTTTTCAGTGATGCTGAGGGAAAAGACAAGAGGCAGTGGGCACACACTGAAATACAGGAGATTGCCTTTGAACATCAGTAAATGTTTCTTTACTGTCAGGGTGACTGAACCACGGCACAGACTGCCCAGAAAGATTGTGGAGCCTGGATCTTTGAAGACATTAAAAGTACACCCAGATAGAATCCTGGGCAAGAGGCTCTAGGTATCCTGGTTTAGGCAGGGGGGTTGGGCCTGGTTAGCCCCACCAACCCCTTCCACTCTCTTTCATTCTGTGCTAGTGAATTCTCTTCAAGATGCATTTCAAAGCGCTGGCATGACAAAGTTCTGTGCAGACAGAGATCCAAATGGACATGGCATCTAAGTTCCTTAAGCAGTGTTCAAGAAGAATGTAAAACTCTGGCACAAGTGTCTCTTCCCTAACTGAATCCCTTTCATGGGAAAATTCCCAGCTCTAGAAAGATCTTCTGATACGCATGCTTAAGACTGACACTGGCTGAGCAAATTTCTCCCTATGTATATCTAAGACCAGTTAGGATCTTCACCCAAAGTGCAGTCAACATAGTCACAGAATGCCTATTGTTAAGAAGTGACAGCTTCCATCAGAATGGCAGCTATTGGTCCACAAAATGGATTAATGGATGGGAATTATCTACGTGGGTTAAAAACAAAAATAAAGAGTTGGTCTTTATTTATCAATTTCATGGCAATATTGATAAGGGAAGAAAAAGATCTAAGTCCTTGACTTTCTGGACTCGAGGAAAGATTTTAAAAATTCCTTGTAAAAAATGTATGATCACAATCAGACTATTGAAACCATTTTAGTTGGGAACAAAGTTCCAAAATTGTCTAGATAGTGGCAAAGAAGCCAAGAAAATAGGAAAGAAACAAAAAGAGAGCAAAAGAGTCAGCTTCAGTGTACAAGCTCGTTCTAGAAGTAGTCTGCTGGGAAAAGGAACCCCCAGCTAAATTTCCAATGTATTCCTGCGCTTGATTCAGTAACTGGTCAATGTAAAAACCAATCCTTTTGTACAACTTCTTCCAGCAACAAAAACTCCAACAGGTTGACACTACCATCATGCCTGTTCCAGACATATTTAAAAGAGAAATGATGATTTTCTTGAAAACCTACTTACATAAAAGTTGCAAGATGGTGGAGGGATTCCCACATCCTCCTTCCTCCATCTGGCTTGAAAGTATATTTGATAAAATATGCAACAAAGCACATGATTTATAAGGGAGAGTCAAATGGATGATTTGGGAATCGATCTCTTGTTGATAGTAAACTTCATATCCACTCGGTGTGACCTTTTTAAAACAAAATGTGGAGCTGAGGCATGAATCTGCCACAACAATTGTAAAGCAAACATACACACTCCCCTTCATATGCCCCCCCCTCCACACACACCTAGGCACACACAGAGATCAGCATAGCAGATCATGAACACCTTGGAAAAGACTGAAATGCTAAATGCCTCTCTTGATGGGCAAAAGAGCTGGTGCAGTAATTCAAATGCCTGGTACAAAAATTCTGTTTAATATTTAGCTCCTATTTAAAACACAGCTTTTCATTTCATTCTATTTACAGAATATTTTCATTTCATTTGTTTCTTTAAAATTACTTAGTTCTCACCTGTTGTATGTCTAGGAATATTTTCTTCCAAAAATAGAAAAAAATAGATGATATCTTTTCAGCAGAAAACATTGGTTGATACAATTTTAAACCATCATGATATGGAAGAATTCTTCTGTCCCTCTCGAAGGTGGAAGAAGCATTTGGATCACAGATCATCTACAATGAAATACTTGACATGTTTAAGATGCTTTCAATCAATTTTGATCGTCAATTGCTTATTTGTTGTAAACAGTAATTTTTCAGTGAAGGGAAAGCGTGTGTGGTATATCTACATGATATGTTCAAAGGCAGTTCCTACTAATGGCCAGGCTGAATTCCAGTAAATAATGTCCCGAATGATATTTTGCCGCCTTCTTTGGCACTTCATGAAATCTTACCCCGATGAAGTGCTGAAACACAGAGATTTTCTCTTAGAGAGTGTCTCATGTTGTAACCTATCCCATGGATTTTATGCTGTAATTCTTATCTCTTTTAAAATTTACTATCTTCTGTACAGTTTTCATGAAACTTTCTGTTACAGTAGTGAATAGCACAGATAAATGTCATTTTGTACAACTTTGAATTTACCCCAAGAGCTGAGAGAAAACTTGATCCTATACTTCAATCCGAGTTTCTTCTATAGTCCAACTTTGTTTCTCTACCATCAAGCTTCTCCTTTGTTGCTGCTCCAAGCCCCGTCCAAGGTGACCTTGAATACTTTCAGGGATGGGACACCCACAACTTCTCTGGGCAACCTGTTCCAGTGTTCCAGCACTCCCACAGTAAAAAAGGCCTTCCTTTCATCTAATATGTGTAGGAAATCATAAATCTAGGCATAGAAGCTTGGAGTGCAAATTTGAAATTCTTTGGATTTGAAGCACATTTTATATGAATACTGACTTACAGATGACTAAAAGATGTTGATGGGCATTTGAGCTGACAAGTTTTGAAAAAGTGCACGGAAATTAAAATTGAAACCACTAAAATTAAAAACTCCTTGCCATTTTCTTTTTCCTCTCCTATTCAAAATTGCATATGTCAGATATCAGTGCTTCATGCAAACCTCTCAGATGCTCTCAGAGAAAAAGCTTTTCTTTCAGACTAAGTTGCGGTTGACGTAGAACACTAGCAGGAGTGAAAGATTTTCTGGGCATTGGGGCAGCACGTTCTCCTTGGATTTGTGTGCAGAATGCATTTTATCCAAACTGGAAAATATATCCCAGCTCTGTTCTATTCATCATTCTTACTTCATCAGGCCAGAAGATTCTGTGAAAAGTAGCCTGTGGACCTTGAAGACAGCGCATGTGAACCAGATGAGAGGTGATAGAGAAGTTGAGGGAGAGAAGAAAGAGCATATGGCTGAAACCAGAAAGTATTTCTCCACGTGATCATGGAAGATTGCAGGAGCCACTTGGTACTATCAAACCAGCCCGACTTGGCACTGGTGCCACTATGGGTCTGGGAGCCATGTTGCATATCGTGCATTTTAAGGAGCCAGCTGGCCACACCCAGCCATATGCCCCCAAACACAAACCAAGGCCCTTTTCTCTGGCAAACAAAACTCAGCTGCCCTGCTTCTGGATGGCAGATTGCAGGAGCCACTTGGTACTATCAAACCAGCCCAACTTGGCACTGGTGCCACCTTGGCTCTGGGAACCATCCTGCCTATTGTAGCTTTTCAGGAGCCAGCCGGTCACTCCCAGCCATAGGCCCCCAAACAGAAACCTCGGCCCGTTTCCCTGGCAAACAAAAGTAAGCTGCCCCGCTTCTGGATGGCAGATTGCAGGAGCTACTTAGTACTATCAAATCAGCCCGACTTGGCACAGGTGCCACCTTGGATCTGGGAACCATCCTGTGTATCGTGGATTTTCAGGGGCCAGCCGGCCACTCTCAGCCATATGCCCCCAAACACAAACCACGGACCTTTTCTCTGGCAAACAAAAATCAGCTGCCCCACTTCTGGATGGCAGATTGCAGGAGCCACTTGGGACTATCACACCAGCACAACATGGCACTGCTGCCACCTTGGATCTGGGAACAATCCTGCGTATCGTACATATTCAGGAACCAGCCGAACACTCCCAGCCACAGGCCCCCAAACACAAACAACGGCCCATTTCCCTGGCAAACAAAACTCAGCTGCCCCGCTTCTGGTGTGGCAGTTTGCAGGAGCCCCTTGGGACTATCAAAGCAGCCCGACTTGGTAATGGTACCATCTTGGATCTGGGAACCATCCGGCGTATCGTGGATTTTCAGGGGCCAGCCGGTCATTCCCAGCCATATGCTCCCAAACACAAACCTCGGCCCTTTTCTCTGGCAAACAAAACTCAACTGCCCCTCTTCTGGATGGCAAATTGCAGGACGCACTTGGTACTACAAAAAGAGCCCGACTTGGCAGTGGTGCCACCTTGGCTCTGGGAACCATCCTGCGTATCGAGCATTTTAAGGAGCCAGCCGGCAATTCCCAGCCGTATGCCCCAAAAAGAAACCACGGACCTTTTCTCTGGCAAAAAAAACTCAGCTGTCCCGCTTCTGGATGGCAGATTGCAGGAGTCACTTTGAACCATACAACCAGCCTTACTTGGCACTGGTGCCACCTTGTATCTGGGAACCATCCTGCCTATCGTTGATTTTCAGGGGCCAGCCTACCACTCTCGGCCATAGGCCCCCAAACACAAACCACAGCCCTTTTCTCTAGCAAACAAAATTTAGCTGCCCCGCTTCTGGATGGCAAATTGCAGGAGCCACTGGGTACTACAAAAACAGCCCGACTTGGCACTGGTGCCACCTTGCGTCTGGTTACCATGCGGCGTATCGTGCATTTTAAGGAGCCAGGTGGCCACTCCCAGCCATATGCCCCCAAACACAACCCACGGCCCTTTTCTCTGGCAAACAAAACTCAGCTGCCCCGCTTCTGGATGGCAGAGTGCAGGAGACACTTGGTACTATCAAACCAGCCCGACTTGGCACTGGTGCCACCTTTGGTCTGGGAACCATCCTGCGTATTGTGGATTGTCAGGAGACAGCCGACCACTCTCGGCCACAGACCCCAATCAAAAACAAAGGTCCGTTTCCCTGGCAAAAAAAACTCAGCTGCCCCGCTTCTGGATGGGAGATTGCAGGAGGCACTTGACACTGTCAAACGAGCCCCACTTTGTACTGGTGCCACCTTGGGTCTGGGAACCATGCTGCGTATCGTGGATTTTCAGGAGCCAGCCGGCCACTGCCAGCCACAGGCCCCCAAACAAAAACCACAGCCTTTTTCTCTGGCAAACAAAACTCAGCTGCCCCGCTTCTGGATGGCAGATTGCAGGAGCCACTTGGTACTATCAAACCAGCCCAACTTGGCACTGGTGCCACCTTGGGTCTGGGAACCATCCTGCCTATCGTGGATTTTAAGGAGCCAGCCGGCTACTCCCAGCCACAGGCCCCCAACAAAAACCACGGCCCTTTATTCTCGCAAACAAAACTTAGCTGCCTCACTTCTGGATGGCAGATTGCAGGAGTCACTTGGTGTAATCAAACCAGCCCGACTTGGCACTGGTGCCACCTTGGGTCTGGGAACCATCCTGCGTATCGTGGATTCTAAGGAGCCAGCCGGCCACTCCCAGCCACAGGCCCCCAAACAAAATCAACGGCGCTTTTCCCTGGAAAACAAAACACGCCTGCCAACTTTTTGATGGAGTTTGCAGGAGCCACTTGGTACTATCAAACCAGCCCAACTTGGCACTGGTGCCACCATGGGTCTGGTAAACATCCTGCGTATCGTGGATTCTTAGGAGCCAGCCGGCCACTCCTAGCCACAGGCCCCCAGACAAAAACCTAGGCCTATTTCTCTGGCAAACAAAAGTAAGCTGCCCCGCTTCTGGATGGCAGATTGCAGGAGACACTTGGGACTATCAAACCAGCCCAACTTGGCACTGGTGCCACCTTGGATCTGGGAACCATGCTGTGTATCGTGGATTTTCAGGGGCCAGCCGGCCACTCTCAGCCATATGCCCCCAAACAGAAACCTCGGCCCATTTCCGTGGCAAACAAAACTCAACTGCCCCTCTTCTGGATGGCAAATTGCAAGATGAACTTGATACTAAAACCGCAGGCCGACTTGGTAGTGGTGACACCTTGGGCCTGGGAACCATCATGCGTATCGAGCATTTTAAGGAGCCAGCCGGCCACTCCCAGCAATATGCCCCCAAAAACAATCCACGGAATTTTTCTCTGGCAAACAAAAATCAGCTGCCCCGCTTCTGGATGGCAGATTGCAGGAGCCACTTTGACGCATCAAACCAGCCCGACTTGGCACTGGTGCCACCTTGCATCCTGGAACCATGCTGCCTAGCGTGGATTTTCAGGGGCCAGCCGGCCACTCTCAGCTATATGCCCCCAAACAAAACCCACGGCCCGTTTCCCTGGCAAACAATAGTAAGCTGCCCCGCTTCTGGATGGCAGATTGCAGGAACCACTTGGTAGTATCAAACCAGCCCGACTTGGCACTGGTGCCACCTTGGGTCTGGGAACCATCCTGCGTATCGTGGATTCTAAGGAGCCAGCCGGCCACTCCCAGCCACAGGCCCCCAAATACAAACAACGGCGCTTTTCCCTGGAAAACAAAACTCGCCTGCCAACTTTTTGATGGCAGATTGCAGGAGCAACTTGGTACTATCAAACCAGCCCAACTTGGCACTGGTGCCACCATGGGTCTGGTAACCATCCTGCCTATTGTAGCTTTCCAGGAGCCAGCCGGTCACTCCCAGCCATAGGCCCCCAGTCACAAACCTCGGCCCGTTTCCCTGGCAAACAAAAGTAAGCTGCCCCGCTTCTGGATGGCAGATTGCAGGAGCCACTTGGTACTATCAAACCAGCCCGACTTGGCACTGGTGCCACCTTGGGTCTGGGAACCATGCTGCGTATCGCAGTTTCTAAGGCGCCAGTCGGCCACTCCCAGCCACAAGAACCCAAACACAAACAACGGCGCTTTTCTCTGGCAAACAAAACTCAACTGCCCCTCTTCTGGATGGCAGATTGCAGGACGCACTTGGTACTATCAAACCAGCACGACTTGGCACTGGTGCCACCTTGGGTCTGGGAACCAACCTGCGTATTGTGGATTGTCAGGAGCCAGCTGGACACTCTCGGCCACAGACCCCAATCAAAAACAACGGCCCGTTTCACAGGCAAACAAAACTCAGCTGCCCCGCTTCTGGATGGGAGATTGCAGGAGGCACTTGACACTGTGAAACCAGCCCCACTTGGCACTGGTGCCACCTTGGGTCTGGGAACCATGCTGCGTATCATGGATTTTCAGGAGCCAGCCGGCCACTCCCAGCCATAGGCCCCCAAACAAAAACCACAGCCTTTTTCTCTGGCAAACAAAATTCAGCTGCCCCACTTCTGGATGGCAGATTGCAGGAGCCACTTGGGACTATCACACCAGCACAACATGGCACTGGTGCCACCTTGGATCTGGGAATCATCCTTCCTATCGTGGATTTTCAGGGGCCGGCCGGTCACTCTCAGCCATAGGCCCCAAACACAAACCACGGCCCTTTTCTCTGGAAAACAAAACTCAACTGCCCCTCTTCTGGATGGCAGATTGCAGGAGCCACTGGGTACTATGAAACCAGCCCTACTTGGCACTGGTGCCACCTTGGGTCTGGGAACCATGCTGCGTATCATGGATTTTCAGGAGCCAGCCGTCCACTGCCAGCCACAGGCCCCGAAACACAAACAACAGCCTTTTTCTCTGGCAAACAAAATTCAGCTGCCCCGCTTCTGGATGGCAGATTGCAGGAACCACTTGGTACTAACAAACCAGCCCGACTTGGCACTGGTGCCACCTTGGGTCTGGGAACCATCCTGCGTATCGTGGATTCTAAGGAGCCAGCTGGCCACTCCCAGCCACAGGCCCCAAAACACACACAACGGCGCTTTTCCCTGGAAAACAAAACTCGCCTGCCAACTTTTTGATGGCAGATTGCAGGAGCCACTTGGTACTATCAAACCAGCCCAACTTGGCACTGGTGCCACCATGGGTCTGGTCACCATCCTGCCTATCGTAGCTTTTCAGGAGCCAGCTGGTCACTCCCTGCCATAGGCCCCGAGACACAAAGCTCGGCCCGTTTCCCTGGCAAACAAAAGTAAGCTGCCCCGCTTCTGGATGGCAGATTGCAGGAGCCACTTGGTGCTATCAAACCAGCCCGACTTGGCACTGGTACCACCTTGGGTCTGGGAACCATCCTGCCTATCGTGGATTTTAAGGAGCCAGCCGACTACTCCCAGCCACAGGCCCCCAACAAAAACCACGGCCCTTTTTTCTGGCAAACAAAACTTAGCTGCCTCACTTATGGATGGCAGATTGCAGGAGCCACTTGGTGTAATCAAACCAGCCCGACTTGGCACTGGTATCACCTTGGGTCTGGGAACCATCCTGCGTATCGTGGATTCTAAGGAGCCAGCCGGCCACTCCCAGCCACAGGCCCCCAAACAAAATCAACGGCGCTGTTCCCTGGAAAACAAAACACGCCTGCCAACTTTTTGATGGAGTTTGCAGGAGCCACTTGGTACTATCAAACCAGCCCAACTTGGCACTGGTGCCACCATGGGTCTGGTAAACATCCTGCGTATCGTGGATTCTTAGGAGCCAGCAGGCCACTCCTAGCCACAGGCCCCCAAACAAAAACCTAGGCCTATTTCTCTGGCAAACAAAAGTAAGCTGCCCCGCTTCTGGATGGCAGATTGCAGGAGACACTTGGGACTATCAAACCAGCCCAACTTGGCACTGGTGCCACCTTGGATCTGGGAACCATGTTGTGTATCGTGGATTTTCAGGGGCCAGCCGGCCACTCTCAGCCATATGTCCCCAAACAGAAACCTCGGCCCGTTTCTCTGGCAAACAAAACTCAACTGCCCCTCTTCTGGATGGCAAATTGCAGGATGAACTTGATACTAAAACCGCAGGCCGACTTGGTAGTGGTGACACCTTGGGCCTGGGAACCATCATGCGTATCGAGCATTTTAAGGAGCCAGCCGGCCACTCCCAGCAATATGCCCCCAAAAACAATCCACGGAATTTTTCTCTGGCAAACAAAAATCAGCTGCCCCGCTTCTGGATGGCAGATTGCAGGAGCCACTTTGCACCATCAAACCAGCCCGACTTGGCACTGGTGCCACCTTGCATCTGGGAACCATGCTGCCTAGCGTGGATTTTCAGGGACCAGCGGGCCACTCTCAGCTATATGCCCCCAAACAAAACCCACGGCCCGTTTCCCTGGCAAACAAAAGTAAGCTGCCCTGCTTCTGGATGGCAGATTGCAGGAACCACTTGGTAGTATCAAACCAGCCCGACTTGGCACTGGTGCCACCTTGGGTCTGGGAACCATCCTGCGTATCGTGGATTCTAAGGAGCCAGCCGGCCACTCCCAGCCACAGGCCCCCAAACACAAACAACGGCGCTTTTCCCTGGAAAACAAAACTCGCCTGCCAACTTTTTGATGGCAGATTGCAGGAGCAACTTGGTACTATCAAACCAGCCCAACTTGGCACTGGTGCCACCATGGGTCTGGTCACCATCCTGCCTATTGTAGCTTTCCAGGAGCCAGCCGGTCACTCCCAGCCATAGGCCCCCAAACACAAACCTCGGCCCGTTTCCCTGGCAAACAAAAGTAAGCTGCCCCGCTTCTGGATGGCAGATTGCAGGAGCCACGTGGTACTATCAAACCAGCCCAACTTGGAACTGGTGCCACCTTGGGTCTGGGAACCATCCTGCATATTGTGGATTGTCAGGAGCCAGCTGAACATTCTCGGCCACAGACCCCAATCAAAAACAACGGCCCGTTTCACAGGCAAACAAAACTCAGCTGCCCCGCTTCTGGATGGGAGATTGCAGGAGGCACTTGACACTGTGAAACCAGCCCCACTTGGCACTGGTGCCACCTTGGGTCTGGGAACCATGCTGCGTATCATGGATTTTCAGGAGCCAGCCGGCCACTCCCAGCCATAGGCCCCCAAACAAAAACCACAGCCTTTTTCTCTGGCAAACAAAATTCAGCTGCCCCACTTCTGGATGGCAGATTGCAGGAGCCACTTGGGACTATCACACCAGCACAACATGGCACTGGTGCCACCTTGGATATGGGAACCATCCTTCCTATCGTGGATTTTCAGGGGCCAGCCGGTCACTCTCAGCCATAGGCCCCAAACACAAACCACGGCCCTTTTCTCTGGAAAACAAAACTCAACTGCCCCTCTTCTGGATGGCAGATTGCAGGAGCCAGTGGGTACTATGAAACTAGTCCTACTTGGCACTGGTGCCACCTTGGGTCTGGGAACCATGCTGCGTATCATGGATTTTCAGGAGCCAGCCGTCCACTGCCAGCCACAGGCCCCGAAACACAAACAACAGCCTTTTTCTCTGGCAAACAAAATTCAGCTGCCCCGCTTCTGGATGGCAGATTGCAGGAACCACTTGGTACTAACAAACCAGCCCGACTTGGCACTGGTGCCACCTTGGGTCTGGGAACCATCCTGCGTATCGTGGATTCTAAGGAGCCAGCTGGCCACTCCCAGCCACAGGCCCCAAAATACACACAACGGCGCTTTTCCCTGGAAAACAAAACTCGCCTGCCAACTTTTTGATGGCAGATTGCAGGAGCCACTTGGTACTATCAAACCAGCCCAACTTGGCACTGGTGCCACCATGGGTCTGGTCACCATCCTGCCTATCGTAGCTTTTCAGGAGCCAGCCGGTCACTCCCAGCCATAGGCCCCCAGAAAAAAACCTCGGTCCGTTTCCCTGGAAAACAAAAGTAAGCTGCCCCGCTTCTGGATGGCAGATTGCAGGAGCCACTTGGTGCTATCAAACCAGCCCGACTTGGCACTGGTGCCACCTTGGGTCTGGGAACCATCCTGCGTATCCTGTGTTCTAAGGAGCCAGCCGGCCACTCCCAGCCACAGTCCCCCAACAAAAACCACGGCCCTTTTTTCTGGCAAACAAAACTTAGCTGCCTCACTTATGGATGGCAGATTGCAGGAGCCACTTGGTGTAATCAAACCAGCCCGACTTGGCACTGGTGTCACCTTGGGTCTGGGAACCATCCTGCGTATCGTGGATTCTAAGGAGCCAGCCGGCCACTCCCAGCCACAGGCCCCCAAACAAAATCAACGGCGCTGTTCCCTGGAAAACAAAACACGCCTGCCAACTTTTTGATGGAGTTTGCAGGAGCCACTTGGTACTATCAAACCAGCCCAACTTGGCACTGGTGCCACCATGGGTCTGGTAAACACCCTGCGTATCGTGGATTCTTAGGAGCCAGCAGGCCACTCCTAGCCACAGGCCCCCAAACAAAACCTAGGCCTATTTCTCTGGCAAACAAAAGTAAGCTGCCCCGCTTCTGGATGGCAGATTGCAGGAGACACTTGGGACTATCAAACCAGCCCAACGTGGCACTGGTGCCACCTTGGATCTGGGAACCATGCTGTGTATCGTGGATTTTCAGGGGCCAGCCGGCCACTCTCAGCCATATGTCCCCAAACAGAAACCTCGGCCCGTTTCTCTGGCAAACAAAACTCAACTGCCCCTCTTCTGGATGGCAAATTGCAGGGTGAACTTGATACTAAAACCGCAGGCCGACTTGGTAGTGGTGACACCTTGGGCCTGGGAACCATCATGCGTATCGAGCATTTTAAGGAGCCAGCCGGCCACTCCCAGCAATATGCCCCCAAAAACAATCCACGGAATTTTTCTCTGGCAAACAAAAATCAGCTGCCCCGCTTCTGGATGGCAGATTGCAGGAGCCACTTTGCACCATCAAACCAGCCCGACTTGGCACTGGTGCCACCTTGCATCTGGGAACCATGCTGCCTAGCGTGGATTTTCAGGGGCCAGCGGGCCACTCTCAGCTATATGCCCCCAAACAAAACCCACGGCCCGTTTCCCTGGCAAACAAAAGTAAGCTGCCCTGCTTCTGGATGGCAGATTGCAGGAACCACTTGGTAGTATCAAACCAGCCCGACTTGGCACTGGTGCCACCTTGGGTCTGGGAACCATCCTGCGTATCGTGGATTCTAAGGAGCCAGCCGGCCACTCCCAGCCATATGCCCCCAAACACAAACAACGGCGCTTTTCCCTGGAAAACAAAACTCGCCTGCCAACTTTTTGATGGCAGATTGCAGGAGCAACTTGGTACTATCAAACCAGCCCAACTTGGCACTGGTGCCACCATGGGTCTGGTCACCATCCTGCCTATTGTAGCTTTCCAGGAGCCAGCCGGTCACTCCCAGCCATAGGCCCCCAAACACAAACCTCGGCCCGTTTCCCTGGCAAACAAAAGTAAGCTGCCCCGCTTCTGGATGGCAGATTGCAGGAGCCACTTGGTACAATCAAACCAGCCCAACTTGGAACTGGTGCCACCTTGGGTCTGGGAACCATGCTGCGTATCGCAGATTCTAAGGCGCCAGTCGGCCACTCCCAGCCACAAGCCCCCAAACACAAACAACGGCGCTTTTCTCTGGCAAACAAAACTCAACTGCCCCTCTTCTGGATGGCAAATTGCAGGACGCACTTGGTACTATAAAAACAGCCCGACTTGGCACTGGTGCCACCTTGGGTCTGGGAACCATCCTGCGTATCGATCTTTTTAATGAGACAGCCGGCCACTCCCAGCCATATGCCCCCAAACACAACCCACGGCCCTTTCCTCTGGCAAACAAAACTCAGCTGCACCGCTTCTGGATGGCAGATTGCAGGAGCCACGTGGTACTATCAAACCAGCAAGACTTGGCACTGGTGCCACCTTGGGTCTGGGAACCATCCTGCATATTTTGGATTGTCAGGAGCCAGCTGAACATTCTCGGCCACAGACCCCAATCAAAAACAACGGCCCGTTTCACAGGCAAACAAAACTCAGCTGCCCCGCTTCTGGATGGGAGATTGCAGGAGGCACTTGACACTGTGAAACCAGCCCCACTTGGCACTGGTGCCACCTTGGGTCTGGGAACCATGCTGCGTATCATGGATTTTCAGGAGCCAGCCGGCCACTCCCAGCCATAGGCCCCCAAACAAAAACCACAGCCTTTTTCTCTGGCAAACAAAATTCAGCTGCCCCACTTCTGGATGGCAGATTGCAGGAGCCACTTGGGACTATCACACCAGCACAACATGGCACTGCTGCCACCTTGGATCTGGGAACCATCCTTCCTATCGTGGATTTTCAGGGGCCAGCCGGTCACTCTCAGCCATAGGCCCCAAACACAAACCACGGCCCTTTTCTCTGGAAAACAAAACTCAACTGCCCCTCTTCTGGATGGCAGATTGCAGGAGCCAGTGGGTACTATGAAACTAGCCCTACTTGGCACTGGTGCCACCTTGGGTCTGGGAACCATGCTGCGTATCATGGATTTTCAGGAGCCAGCCGTCCACTGCCAGCCACAGGCCCCGAAACACAAACAACAGCCTTTTTCTCTGGCAAACAAAATTCAGCTGCCCCGCTTCTGGATGGCAGATTGCAGGAACCACTTGGTACTAACAAACCAGCCCGACTTGGCACTGGTGCCACCTTGGGTCTGGGAACCATCCTGCGTATCGTGGATTCTAAG
This sequence comes from Melospiza melodia melodia, assembly GCF_035770615.1. Lineage (NCBI taxonomy): Eukaryota > Metazoa > Chordata > Aves > Passeriformes > Passerellidae > Melospiza > Melospiza melodia. The sequence goes on along the minus strand of NC_086199.1, from coordinate 33,736,138 downwards.
GAGCCAGCTGGCCACTCCCAGCCACAGGCCCCAAAATACACACAACGGCGCTTTTCCCTGGAAAACAAAACTCGCCTGCCAACTTTTTGATGGCAGATTGCAGGAGCCACTTGGTACTATCAAACCAGCCCAACTTGGCACTGGTGCCACCATGGGTCTGGTCACCATCCTGCCTATCGTAGCTTTTCAGGAGCCAGCCGGTCACTCCCAGCCATAGGCCCCCAGAAAAAAACCTCGGTCCGTTTCCCTGGCAAACAAAAGTAAGCTGCCCCGCTTCTGGATGGCAGATTGCAGGAGCCACTTGGTGCTATCAAACCAGCCCGACTTGGCACTGGTGCCACCTTGGGTCTGGGAACCATCCTGCGTATCCTGTGTTCTAAGGAGCCAGCCGGCCACTCCCCAGCCACAGTCCCCCAACAAAAACCACGGCCCTTTTTTCTGGCAAACAAAACTTAGCTGCCTCACTTATGGATGGCAGATTGCAGGAGCCACTTGGTGTAATCAAACCAGCCCGACTTGGCACTGGTGTCACCTTGGGTCTGGGAACCATCCTGCGTATCGTGGATTCTAAGGAGCCAGCCGGCCACTCCCAGCCACAGGCCCCCAAACAAAATCAACGGCGCTGTTCCCTGGAAAACAAAACACGCCTGCCAACTTTTTGATGGAGTTTGCAGGAGCCACTTGGTACTATCAAACCAGCCCAACTTGGCACTGGTGCCACCATGGGTCTGGTAAACATCCTGCGTATCGTGGATTCTTAGGAGCCAGCAGGCCACTCCTAGCCACAGGCCCCCAAACAAAACCTAGGCCTATTTCTCTGGCAAACAAAAGTAAGCTGCCCCGCTTCTGGATGGCAGATTGCAGGAGACACTTGGGACTATCAAACCAGCCCAACGTGGCACTGGTGCCACCTTGGATCTGGGAACCATGCTGTGTATCGTGGATTTTCAGGGGCCAGCCGGCCACTCTCAGCCATATGTCCCCAAACAGAAACCTCGGCCCGTTTCTCTGGCAAACAAAACTCAACTGCCCCTCTTCTGGATGGCAAATTGCAGGGTGAACTTGATACTAAAACCGCAGGCCGACTTGGTAGTGGTGACACCTTGGGCCTGGGAACCATCATGCGTATCGAGCATTTTAAGGAGCCAGCCGGCCACTCCCAGCAATATGCCCCCAAAAACAATCCACGGAATTTTTCTCTTGCAAACAAAAATCAGCTGCCCCGCTTCTGGATGGCAGATTGCAGGAGCCACTTTGCACCATCAAACCAGCCCGACTTGGCACTGGTGCCACCTTGCATCTGGGAACCATGCTGCCTAGCGTGGATTTTCAGGGGCCAGCGGGCCACTCTCAGCTATATGCCCCCAAACAAAACCCACGGCCCGTTTCCCTGGCAAACAAAAGTAAGCTGCCCTGCTTCTGGATGGCAGATTGCAGGAACCACTTGGTAGTATCAAACCAGCCCGACTTGGCACTGGTGCCACCTTGGGTCTGGGAACCATCCTGCGTATCGTGGATTCTAAGGAGCCAGCCGGCCACTCCCAGCCATATGCCCCCAAACACAAACAACGGCGCTTTTCCCTGGAAAACAAAACTCGCCTGCCAACTTTTTGATGGCAGATTGCAGGAGCAACTTGGTACTATCAAACCAGCCCAACTTGGCACTGGTGCCACCATGGGTCTGGTCACCATCCTGCCTATTGTAGCTTTCCAGGAGCCAGCCGGTCACTCCCAGCCATAGGCCCCCAAACACAAACCTCGGCCCGTTTCCCTGGCAAACAAAAGTAAGCTGCCCCGCTTCTGGATGGCAGATTGCAGGAGCCACTTGGTACAATCAAACCAGCCCAACTTGGAACTGGTGCCACCTTGGGTCTGGGAACCATGCTGCGTATCGCAGATTCTAAGGCGCCAGTCGGCCACTCCCAGCCACAAGCCCCCAAACACAAACAACGGCGCTTTTCTCTGGCAAACAAAACTCAACTGCCCCTCTTCTGGATGGCAAATTGCAGGACGCACTTGGTACTATAAAAACAGCCCGACTTGGCACTGGTGCCACCTTGGGTCTGGGAACCATCCTGCGTATCGATCTTTTTAATGAGACAGCCGGCCACTCCCAGCCATATGCCCCCAAACACAACCCACGGCCCTTTCCTCTGGCAAACAAAACTCAGCTGCACCGCTTCTGGATGGCAGATTGCAGGAGCCACGTGGTACTATCAAACCAGCAAGACTTGGCACTGGTGCCACCTTGGGTCTGGGAACCATCCTGCATATTGTGGATTGTCAGGAGCCAGCTGAACATTCTCGGCCACAGACCCCAATCAAAAACAACGGCCCGTTTCACAGGCAAACAAAACTCAGCTGCCCCGCTTCTGGATGGGAGATTGCAGGAGGCACTTGACACTGTGAAACCAGCCCCACTTGGCACTGGTGCCACCTTGGGTCTGGGAACCATGCTGCGTATCATGGATTTTCAGGAGCCAGCCGGCCACTCCCAGCCATAGGCCCCCAAACAAAAACCACAGCCTTTTTCTCTGGCAAACAAAATTCAGCTGCCCCACTTCTGGATGGCAGATTGCAGGAGCCACTTGGGACTATCACACCAGCACAACATGGCACTGCTGCCACCTTGGATCTGGGAACCATCCTTCCTATCGTGGATTTTCAGGGGCCAGCCGGTCACTCTCAGCCATAGGCCCCAAACACAAACCACGGCCCTTTTCTCTGGAAAACAAAACTCAACTGCCCCTCTTCTGGATGGCAGATTGCAGGAGCCAGTGGGTACTATGAAACTAGTCCTACTTGGCACTGGTGCCACCTTGGGTCTGGGAACCATGCTGCGTATCATGGATTTTCAGGAGCCAGCCGTCCACTGCCAGCCACAGGCCCCGAAACACAAACAACAGCCTTTTTCTCTGGCAAACAAAATTCAGCTGCCCCGCTTCTGGATGGCAGATTGCAGGAACCACTTGGTACTAACAAACCAGCCCGACTTGGCACTGGTGCCACCTTGGGTCTGGGAACCATCCTGCGTATCGTGGATTCTAAGGAGCCAGCTGGCCACTCCCAGCCACAGGCCCCAAAATACACACAACGGCGCTTTTCCCTGGAAAACAAAACTCGCCTGCCAACTTTTTGATGGCAGATTGCAGGAGCCACTTGGTACTATCAAACCAGCCCAACTTGGCACTGGTGCCACCATGGGTCTGGTCACCATCCTGCCTATCGTAGCTTTTCAGGAGCCAGCCGGTCACTCCCAGCCATAGGCCCCCAGAAAAAAACCTCGGTCCGTTTCCCTGGCAAACAAAAGTAAGCTGCCCCGCTTCTGGATGGCAGATTGCAGGAGCCACTTGGTGCTATCAAACCAGCCCGACTTGGCACTGGTGCCACCTTGGGTCTGGGAACCATCCTGCGTATCCTGTGTTCTAAGGAGCCAGCCGGCCACTCCCAGCCACAGTCCCCCAAACACAAACAACGGCGCTTTTCCCTGGAAAACAAAACTGACCTGCCAACTTTTTGATGGCAGATTGCAGGAGCAACTTGGTACTATCAAACCAGCCCAACTTGGCACTGGTGCCACCATGGGTCTGGTCACCATCCTGCCTATCATAGCTTTTCAGGAGCCAGCCGGTCACTCCCAGCCATAGGTCCCCAGACAAATACCTCGGCCCGTTTCCCTGGCAAACAAAAGTAAGCTGCCCCGCTTCTGGATGGCAGATTGCAGGAGCCACTTGGTACAATCATACCAGCCCAACTTGACACTGGTGCCACCTTGGCTCTGGGAACCATGCTGCGTAACCCGGATTCTAAGACGACAGGCAGCCACTGCCAGCCACAGGCCTCCAAACAAAATCAACGGCGCTTTTCCCTGGAAAACAAAACTCGCCTGACAACTTTTAGATGGCAGATTGCAGGAGCCAGTTGGTACCATCAAACCAGCCCAACTTGGCACTGGTGCCACCTTGGGTCTGGGAACCATCCTGCCTATTGTTGCTTTTCAGGAGCCAGCCGGTCACTTCTAGCCATAGGTCCCCAGTCACAAACCTCGGCCCGTTTCCCTGGCACACAAATGTAAGCTACCCCGCTTCAGGATGGCAGATTGCAGGAGCCACTTTTCACCATCAAACCAGCCCGACGTGGCACTGGTGCCACCTTGGGTCTGGGAACCATCCTGCGTATCGTGTGTTCTAAGGAGCCAGCCGGCCACTCCCAGCCACAGTCCCCCAAACACAAACAACGGCGCTTTTCCCTGGAAAACAAAACTGGCCTGCCAACTTTTTGATGGCAGATTGCAGGAGCCACTTGGTACTATCAAACCAGCCCAACTTGGCACTGGTGCCACCATGGGTCTGGTCACCATCCTGCCTAACGTAGCTTTTCAGGAGCCAGGCGGTCACTCCCAGCCATAGGCCCCCAGACACAAACCTCGGCCCGTTTCCCTGGCAAACAAAAGTAAGCTGCCCCGCTTCTGCATGGCAGATTGCAGGTGCTATTTAGTACTATCAAACCAGCCCGACTTGGCACTGGTGCCACCTCTGGTCTGGGAACCATCCTGCCTATCGTGGATTTTCAGGCGCCAGACGGCCACTATCAGCCATATGCCCCCAAAAACAAACCACGGCCCTTTTCTCTGGTAAACAAAACTCACCTGCCCCTCTTCTGGATGGCAAATTTTAAGACGCACTTTGTACTACGAAAACCGCCCGACTTGGCACTGGTGCCACCTTGGGTCAGGGAACCATCCTGCCTATCGTAGCTTTTCAGGAGCCAGCCGGTCACTCCCAGCCATAGGTCCCCAGACAAATACCTCGGCCCGTTTCCCTGGCAAACAAAAGTAAGCTGCCCCGCTTCTGGATGGCAGATTGCAGGAGCCACTTGGTACTATCAAACCAGCCCAACTTGACACTGGTGCCACCTTGGCTCTGGGAACCATGCTGCGTAACCCGGATTCTAAGACGACAGGCAGCCACTGCCAGCCACAGGCCTCCAAACAAAATCAACGGCGCTTTTCCCTGGAAAACAAAACTCGCCTGACAACTTTTAGATGGCAGATTGCAGGAGCCAGTTGGTACCATCAAACCAGCCCAACTTGGCACTGGTGCCACCTTGGGTCTGGGAATCATCCTGCCTATTGTTGCTTTTCAGGAGCCAGCCGGTCACTTCTAGCCCTAGGCCCCCAGTCATAAACCTCGGCCCGTTTCCCTGGCACACAAATGTAAGCTACCCCGCTTCAGGATGGCAGATTGCAGGAGCCACTTTTCACCATCAAACCAGCCCGACGTGGCACTGGTGCCACCTTGGGTCTGGGAACCATCCTGCGTATCGTGTGTTCTAAGGAGCCAGCCGGCCACTCCCACCCACAGTCCCCCAAACACAAACAACGGCGCTTTTCCCTGGAAAACAAAACTGGCCTGCCAACTTTTTGATGGCAGATTGCAGGAGCCACTTGGTACTATCAAACCAGCCCAACTTGGCACTGGTGCCACCATGGGTCTGGTCACCATCCTGCCTATCGTAGCTTTTCAGGAGCCAGGCGGTCACTCCCAGCCATAGGCCCCCAGACACAAACCTCGGCCCGTTTCCCTGGCAAACAAAAGTAAGCTGCCCCGCTTCTGCATGGCAGATTGCAGGTGCTATTTAGTACTATCAAACCAGCCCGACTTGGCACTGGTGCCACCTCTGGTCTGGGAACCATCCTGCCTATCGTGGATTTTCAGGGGCCAGACGGCCACTATCAGCCATATGCCCCCAAAAACAAACCACGGCCCTTTTCTCTGGTAAACAAAACTCAACTGCCCCTCTTCTGGATGGCAAATTTTAGGACGCACCTTGTACTACGAAAACCGCCCGACTTGGCACTGGTGCCACCTTGGGTCAGGGAACCATCCTGCCTATCGTAGCTTTTCAGGAGCCAGCCGGTCACTCCCAGCCATAGGTCCCCAGACAAATACCTCGGCCCGTTTCCCTGGCAAACAAAAGTAAGCTGCCCCGCTTCTGGATGGCAGATTGCAGGAGCCACTTGGTACTATCAAACCAGCCCAACTTGACACTGGTGCCACCTTGGCTCTGGGAACCATGCTGCGTAACCCGGATTCTAAGACGACAGGCAGCCACTGCCAGCCACAGGCCTCCAAACAAAATCAACGGCGCTTTTCCCTGGAAAACAAAACTCGCCTGACAACTTTTAGATGGCAGATTGCAGGAGCCAGTTGGTACCATCAAACCAGCCCAACTTGGCACTGGTGCCACCTTGGGTCTGGGAACCATCCTGCCTATTGTTGCTATTCAGGAGCCAGCCGGTCACTTCTAGCCCTAGGCCCCCAGTCATAAACCTCGGCCCGTTTCCCTGGCACACAAATGTAAGCTACCCCGCTTCTGGATGGCAGATTGCAGGAGCCACTTTTCACCATCAAACCAGCCCGACGTGGCACTGGTGCCACCTTGGGTCTGGGAACCATCCTGCGTATCGTGTGTTCTAAGGAGCCAGCCGGCCACTCCCACCCACAGTCCCCCAAACACAAACAACGGCGCTTTTCCCTGGAAAACAAAACTGGCCTGCCAACTTTTTGATGGCAGATTGCCGGAGCCACTTGGTACTATCAAACCAGCCCAACTTGGCACTGGTGCCACCATGGGTCTGGTAACCATCCTGCCTATCGTAGCTTTTTAAGGAGCCAGCAGGCCACGCCCAGCCATATAGCCCCAAAAACAAACCACGGACCATTTCTCTTGGAAACAAAAATCCGCTGCCCCGCGTCAGGATGGCAGATTGCAGGAGCCACTTTGCACCATCAAACCACCCCGACTTGGCACTGGTGCCATCTTGGATCTGGGAACCATCCTGCCTATCGTAGCTTTTCAGGAGCCAGCCGGTTACTCCCAACCATAGGCCCCCAGACAGAAATCTCTGCCCCTTTCCCTGGCAAACAAAAGTAAGCTACCCCGCTTCTGGATGGCAGATTGCAGGAGCCACTTGGTACTATCAAACCAGCCCAACTTGGCACTGGTGCCACCATGGGTCTGGTCACCATCCTGCCTATCGTAGCTTTTCAGGAGCCAGGCGGTCACTCACAGCCATAGGCCCCCAGACAAATACCTCGGGCGTTTCCCTGGCAAACAAATGTAAGCTGCCCCGCTTCTGGATGGCAGATTGCAGGAGCCACATGGTACTATCAAACCAGGCCAACATGGCACTGGTGCCACCTTGGCTCTGGGAACCATCCTGCCTATCGTGGATTTTCAGGCGCCAGCCGGCCACTCTCAGCCATATGCCCCCAAACACAAACCACGGCCCTTTTCTCTGGCAAACAAAAGTAAGCTGCCCCGCTTCTGGATGGCAGATTGCAGGAGCTATTTAGTACTATCAAACCAGCCCAACTTGACACTGGTGCCACCTTGGCTCTGGGAACCATGCTGCGTAACCCGGATTCTAAGACGACAGGCAGCCACTGCCAGCCACAGGCCTCCAAACAAAATCAACGGCGCTTTTCCCTGGAAAACAAAACTCGCCTGACAACTTTTAGATGGCAGATTGCAGGAGCCAGTTGGTACCATCAAACCAGCCCAACTTGGCACTGGTGCCACCTTGGGTCTGGGAATCATCCTGCCTATTGTTGCTTTTCAGGAGCCAGCCGGTCACTTCTAGCCCTAGGCCCCCAGTCATAAACCTCGGCCCGTTTCCCTGGCACACAAATGTAAGCTACCCCGCTTCAGGATGGCAGATTGCAGGAGCCACTTTTCACCATCAAACCAGCCCGACGTGGCACTGGTGCCACCTTGGGTCTGGGAACCATCCTGCGTATCGTGTGTTCTAAGGAGCCAGCCGGCCACTCCCACCAACAGTCCCCCAAACACAAACAACGGCGCTTTTCCCTGGAAAACAAAACTGGCCTGCCAACTTTTTGATGGCAGATTGCAGGAGCCACTTGGTACTATCAAACCAGCCCAACTTGGCACTGGTGCCACCATGGGTCTGGTCACCATCCTGCCTATCGTAGCTTTTCAGGAGCCAGGCGGTCACTCCCAGCCATAGGCCCCCAGACACAAACCTCGGCCCGTTTCCCTGGCAAACAAAAGTAAGCTGCCCCGCTTCTGCATGGCAGATTGCAGGTGCTATTTAGTACTATCAAACCAGCCCGACTTGGCACTGGTGCCACCTCTGGTCTGGGAACCATCCTGCCTATCGTGGATTTTCAGGGGCCAGACGGCCACTATCAGCCATATGCCCCCAAAAACAAACCACGGCCCTTTTCTCTGGTAAACAAAACTCAACTGCCCCTCTTCTGGATGGCAAATTTTAGGACGCACCTTGTACTACGAAAACCGCCCGACTTGGCACTGGTGCCACCTTGGGTCAGGGAACCATCCTGCCTATCGTAGCTTTTCAGGAGCCAGCCGGTCACTACCAGCCATAGGTCCCCAGACAAATACCTCGGCCCGTTTCCCTGGCAAACAAAAGTAAGCTGCCCCGCTTCTGGATGGCAGATTGCAGGAGCCACTTGGTACTATCAAACCAGCCCAACTTGACACTGGTGCCACCTTGGCTCTGGGAACCATGCTGCGTAACCCGGATTCTAAGACGACAGGCAGCCACTGCCAGCCACAGGCCTCCAAACAAAATCAACGGCGCTTTTCCCTGGAAAACAAAACTCGCCTGACAACTTTTAGATGGCAGATTGCAGGAGCCAGTTGGTACCATCAAACCAGCCCAACTTGGCACTGGTGCCACCTTGGGTCTGGGAACCATCCTGCCTATTGTTGCTATTCAGGAGCCAGCCGGTCACTTCTAGCCCTAGGCCCCCAGTCATAAACCTCGGCCCGTTTCCCTGGCACACAAATGTAAGCTACCCCGCTTCTGGATGGCAGATTGCAGGAGCCACTTTTCACCATCAAACCAGCCCGACGTGGCACTGGTGCCACCTTGGGTCTGGGAACCATCCTGCGTATCGTGTGTTCTAAGGAGCCAGCCGGCCACTCCCACCCACAGTCCCCCAAACACAAACAACGGCGCTTTTCCCTGGAAAACAAAACTGGCCTGCCAACTTTTTGATGGCAGATTGCCGGAGCCACTTGGTACTATCAAACCAGCCCAACTTGGCACTGGTGCCACCATGGGTCTGGTAACCATCCTGCCTATCGTAGCTTTTTAAGGAGCCAGCAGGCCACGCCCAGCCATATAGCCCCAAAAACAAACCACGGACCATTTCTCTTGGAAACAAAAATCCGCTGCCCCGCGTCAGGATGGCAGATTGCAGGAGCCACTTTGCACCATCAAACCACCCCGACTTGGCACTGGTGCCATCTTGGATCTGGGAACCATCCTGCCTATCGTAGCTTTTCAGGAGCCAGCCGGTTACTCCCAACCATAGGCCCCCAGACAGAAATCTCTGCCCGTTTCCCTGGCAAACAAAAGTAAGCTACCCCGCTTCTGGATGGCAGATTGCAGGAGCCACTTGGTACTACGAAAACAGCCCGACTTGGCAGTGATGCCACCTTGGGTCAGGGAACCATCCTGCGTATCGATGTTTTTAAGGAGTCAGCCGGCAACGTCCAGCCATATACCCCCAAAAAAAACCCACGGAACTTTTCTCCAGCAAGCAAAAATCCGCTGCCCCGCGTCTGGATGGCAGATTGCAGGAGCTATTTAGTATTATCAAACCAGCCCGACTTGGCACTGGTGCCGCCATGGGTCTGGTCACCATCCTGCCTATCGTAGCTTTTCAGGAGCCAGCCGGTCACTCTCAGCCATAGGCCCCAAACACAAACCACGGCCCTTTTCTCTGGAAAACAAAACTCAACTGCCCCTCTTCTGGATGGCAGATTGCAGGAGCCACTGGGTACTATGAAACCAGCCCTACTTGGCACTGGTGCCACCTTGGGTCTGGGAACCATGCTGCGTATCATGGATTTTCAGGAGCCAGCCGTCCACTGCCAGCCACAGGCCCCGAAACACAAACAACAGCCTTTTTCTCTGGCAAACAAAATTCAGCTGCCCCGCTTCTGGATGGCAGATTGCAGGAACCACTTGGTACTAACAAACCAGCCCGACTTGGCACTGGTGCCACCTTGGGTCTGGGAACCATCCTGCGTATCGTGGATTCTAAGGAGCCAGCTGGCCACTCCCAGCCACAGGCCCCAAAACACACACAACGGCGCTTTTCCCTGGAAAACAAAACTCGCCTGCCAACTTTTTGATGGCAGATTGCAGGAGCCACTTGGTACTATCAAACCAGCCCAACTTGGCACTTGTGCCACCATGGGTCTGGTCACCATCCTGCCTATCGTAGCTTTTCAGGAGCCAGGCGGTCACTCCCAGCCATAGGCCCCCAGACACAAACCTCGGCCTGTTTCCCTGGCACACAAAAGTAAGCTACCGCACTTCTGGATGGCAGATTGCAGGAGCCACTTTGCACCATCACACCAGCCCAACTTGGCACTGGTGCCACCTTGTCTCTGGGAACCATGCTGTGTAACCCGGATTCTAAGAAGACAGGCAGCCACTGCCAGCCACAGGCCTCCAAACAAAATCAACGGCGCTTTTCCCTGGAAAACAAAACTCGCCTGACAACTTTTAGATGGCAGATTGCAGGAGCCAGTTGGTACCATCAAACCAGCCCAACTTGGCACTGGTGCCACCTTGGGTCTGGGAACCATCCTGCCTATTGTTGCTTTTCAGGAGCCAGCCGGTCACTCCTAGCCCTAGGCCCCCAGTCATAAACCTCGGCCCGTTTCCCTGGCACACAAAAGTAAGCTACCCCGCTTCAGGATGGCAGATTGCAGGAGCCACTTTTCACCATCAAACCAGCCCGACGTGGCACTGGTGCCACCTTGGGTCTGGGAACCATCCTGCGTATCGTGTGTTCTAAGGAGCCAGCCGGCCACTCCCACCAACAGTCCCCCAAACACAAACAACGGCGCTTTTCCCTGGAAAACAAAACTCGCCTGACAACTTTTTGATGGCAGATTGCAGGAGCCACTTGGTACTATCAAACCAGCCCAACTTGGCACTGGTGCCACCATGGGTCTGGTCACCATCCTGCCTATCGTAGCTTTTCAGGAGCCAGCCGGTCACTCCCAGCCATAGGCCCCCAGACACAAACCTCGGCCCGTTTCCCTGGCAAACAAAAGTAAGCTGCCCCGCTTCTGCATGGCAGATTGCAGGTGCTATTTAGTACTATCAAACCAGCCCGACTTGGCACTGGTGCCACCTCTGGTCTGGGAACCATCCTGCCTATCGTGGATTTTCAGGCGCCAGACGGCCACTATCAGCCATATGCCCCCAAAAACAAACCACGGCCCTTTTCTCTGGTAAACAAAACTCAACTGCCCCTCTTCTGGATGGCAAATTTTAGGACGCACTTTGTACTACGAAAACCGCCCGACTTGGCACTGGTGCCACCTTGGATCAGGGAACCATCCTGCCTATCGTAGCTTTTTAAGGAGCCAGCAGGCCACGCCCAGCCATATAGCCCCAAAAACAAACCACGGACCATTTCTCTTGGAAACAAAAATCCGCTGCCCCGCGTCAGGATGGCAGATTGCAGGAGCCACGTTGCACCATCAAACCACCCCGACTTGGCACTGGTGCCATCTTGGATCTGGGAACCATCCTGCCTATCGTAGCTTTTCAGGAGCCAGCCGGTTTCTCCCAACCATAGGCCCCCAGACAGAAAGCTCTGCCCGTTTCCCTGGCAAACAAAAGTAAGCTACCCCGCTTCTGGATGGCAGATTGCAGGAGCCACTTGGTACTATCAAACCAGCCCAACTTGACACTGGTGCCACTTTGGGTCTGGGAACCATGCTGCGTAACGTAGATTCTAAGGCGCCAGGCGGCCACTCCCAGCCACAGGCCCCCAAATACAAACAACGGCGCATTTCCCTGGAAAACAAAACTCGCCTGCCAGCTTTTTGATGGCAGATTGCAGGAGCCACTTGGTACTATCAAATCATCCCAACTTGGCACTGGTGCCACTATGGGTCTGGGAACCATCCTGCCAATTGTACCATTTCAGGAGCCAGCCGGTCACTCCCAGCCATAGGCCCCCATCACAAACCTCGGACCGTTTCCCTGGCAAACAAAATTAAGCTGCCCCGATTCTGGATGGCAGATTGCAGGAGCCACTCGGTAGTGTCAAAACAGCCCGACTCGGCACTGGTGCCACCTTGGGTCTGGGAACCATCCTGCGTATCGTGGATTCTAAGCAGCCACCCGGCCACTCCGTGCCACAGGCGCCCAAACACAAACAACGGCGCTTTTCCCTGGAAAACAAAACTCGCCTGCCAACATTTTGATGGCAGATTGCAGGAGCCACTTGGTACTATCAAACCAGCCCAACTTGGCACTGGTGCCACCATGGGTCTGGTCACCATCCTGCCTATCGTAGCTTTTCAGGAGCCAGCCGGTCACTCCCAGCCATAAACCCCCAGACACAAACGTCGGCCCGTTTCCCTGGAAAACAAAAGTAAGCACCCCCGATCCTGGATGGCAGATTGCAGGAGCCACTTGGTAGTATCAAATTAGCCCAACTTGGCACTGGTGCCATCATGGGTCTGGTAAACATCCTGCCTATCTTAGCTTTTCAGGAGCCGGCCGGTCACTCCCTGCCATAGGCCCCCAGAGAAATACCTCGGCCCGTTTCCCTGGCAAACCAAAGTAAGCTGCCCCTCTTCTGGATGGCAGATTGCAGGAACCACTTGCTACTATCAAACCAGCCCAACTTGGCACTGGTGCCACCTTGGCTCTGGGAACCATGCTGCGTAACGTAGATTCTAAGAGGACAGGCGGACATTCCCAGCCACAGGCCTCTAAACAAAAACAACGGCGCGTTACCCTGGAAAACAAAACTCGCCTGCCAACTTTTTGATGGCAGATTGCAGGAGCCACTTGGTACTATCAAACCAGCCCAACTTGGCACTGGTGCCACCATGGGTCTGGTCACCATCCTGCCTATAGTAGCTTTTCAGGAGCCAGCCGGTCACTCCCAGCCATAGGCCCCCAGACAAATACCTCGGCCCGTTTCCCTGGCAAACAAAAGTAAGCTGCCCCGCTTCTGGATGGCAGATTGCAGGAGCCACATGGTACTATCAAACCAGGCCAACATGGCACTGGTGCCACCTTGGCTCTGGGAACCATCCTGCCTATCGTGGATTTTCAGGCGCCAGCCGGCCACTCTCAGCCATATGCCCCAAAACACAAACCACGGCCCTTTTCTCTGGTAAACAAAACTCAACTGCCCCTCTTCTGGATGGCAAATTGCAGGAGCCACTTGGTACTACGAAAACAGCCCGACTTGGCAGTGATGCCACCTTGGGTCAGGGAACCATCCTGCGTATCGATGTTTTTAAGGAGTCAGCCGGCAACGTCCAGCCATATACCTCCAAAAAAAACCCACGGAACTTTTCTCCAGCAAGCAAAAATCCGCTGCCCCGCGTCTGGATGGCAGATTGCAGGAGCCACTTGGTACTATGAAATCAGCCGAACATGGCACTGGTGCCACCATGGGTCTGGTCACCATCCTACCTATCGTAGCTTTTCAGGAGCCATCCGGTCACTCCCAGCCATAGGCCCCCAGACACAAACCTCGGCCCGTTTCCCTGGCAAACAAAAGTAAGCTGCCCCGCTTCTGCACGGTAGATTGCAGGAACCATTTGCTACAATCAAACCAGCCCAACTTGGCACTGGTGCCACCTCAGGTCTGGGAACCATCCTGCGTATTTTGGATTCTAAGGAGCCAGCTGGCCACTCCCAGCCACAGGCCCCCAAACACAAACAACGGAGCTCTTCCCTGGAAAACAAAACTTGCCTGCCAACATTTTGATGGCAGATTGCAGGAGCCACTTGGTACTATCAAACCAGCCCAACTTGGCACTGGTGCCACCATGGGTCTGGTCACCATCCTGCCTATCGTAGTTTTTCAGGAGCCAGCCGGTCACTCCCTGCCATAGGCCCCCAGACAAAACCTCGGCGCTTTTCCCTGGCAAACAAAAGTAAGCTGCCCCGCTTCTGGATGGCAGATTGCAGGACGCACTTGGTAGTATCAAACCAGCCCAACTTGGCACTGGTGCCACCTCAGGTCTGGGAACCATGCTGCGTATCGTGGATTCTAATTAGCCATCCGGCCACTCCCAGCCACAGGCCCCCAAACAAAAACAACGCCGCTTTTCCCTGGATAACAAATTCGCCTGCCAACTTTTTGATGGCAGATTGCAGGAGCCACTTGGTACTATCAAACCAGCCCAACTTGGCACTGGTGCCACCATGGGTCTGGTCACCATCCTGCCTATCGTAGCTTTTCAGGAGACAGCCGGTCACTCCCAGCCATAGGCCCCCAGACAAAAACCTCGGCCCTTTTCCCTGGCAAACAAAAGTAAGTTAACCCGCTTCTGGATGGCAGATTGCAGGAGCCGCTTTTCACCATCAAACTAGCCCGACTTGGCACTGGTGTCACCTCTGGTCTGGGAACCATCCTGCCTGTCGTGGATTCTAATTAGCCAGCCGGCCACTCCCAGCCACAGGCCCCCAAACACAAACAACGGAGCTTTTCCCTGGGAAACAAAACTCGCCTGCCAAGTTTTTGATGGCAGATTGCAGGAGCCACTTGGTACTATCAAACCAGCCCAACTTGGCACTGGTGCCACCATGGGTCTGGTCACCATCCTGCCTATCGTAGCCTTTCAGGAGCCAGGCGGTCACTCCCAGCCATAGGCCCCCAGACACAAACCTCGGCCCGTTTCCCTGGCAAACAAAAGTAAGCTGCCCCGCTTCTGGATGGCAGATTGCAGGAACCACTTGGTACTATCAAACCAGCCCAACTTGGGACTGGTGCCACCTTGGGTCTGGGAACCATGCTGTGTATCGTGGATTCTAAGGAGCCAGGCGGCCACTCCCAGCCACAGGCCCCCAAACACAAACAACGACGCTTTTCCCTGGAAAACAAAACTCGCCTGCCATCTTTTTGATGGCAGATTGCAGGAACCACTTGGTACTATCAAACCAGCCCAACTTGGCACTGGTGCCACCTTGGGTCTGGGAACCATGCTGCGTATCGTGGATTCTAAGGAGCCAGCCGGCCACTCCAGCCACAGGCCCGCAGACACAAACAACGGCGCTTTTCCCTGGAAAACAAAACTCGCCTGCCGACTTTTTGATGGCAGATTGCAGGAGCCACTTGGTACTATGAAATCAGCCGAACATGGCACTGGTGCCACCATGGGTCTGGTCACCATCCTGCCTATCGTAGCTTTTCAGTAGCCAGCCGGTCACTCCCAGCCATAGGCCCCCTGACACAAAGCTCGGCCCGTTTCCCTGGCAAACAAAAGTAAGCTGCCCCGCTTCTGGATGGCAGATTGCAGGACGCACTTGGTACTATAAAACCAGCCCGACTTGGCACTGGTGCCACCTCAGGTCTGGGAACCATCCTGCGTATCGTGGATTCTAAGGAGCCAGCCGGCCACTCCCAGCCACAGGCCCCCAAACACAAACAACGGCGCTTTTCCCTGGAAAACAAAACTCGCCTGCCGACATTTTGATGGCAGATTGCAGGAGCCACTTGGTACTATCAAACCAGCCCAACTTGGCACTGGTGCCACCATGGGTCTGGTCACCATCCTGCCTATCGTAGCTTTTCAGGAGCCAGCCGGTCACTCCCAGCCATAGTCCCCGAGACACAAAGCTCGGCCCGTTTCCCTGGCAAACAAAAGTAAGCTGCCCCGCTTCTGGATGGCAGATTGCAGGAGCCACTTTGCACCATCATACTAGCCCGACTTGGCACTGGTGCCACCTTGGGTCTGGGAACCATCCTGCGTATCGTGGATTCTAAGCAGCCAGCCGGCCACTCCCAGCCACAGGCCCCCAAACACAAACAACGGCGCTTTTCCCTGGAAAATAAAAACTCGCCTGGCAAATTTTGACGGCAGATTGCAGGAGCCACTTGGTACTATCAAATCAGCCCAACTTGGGACTGGTGCCACCATGGGTCTGGTCACCATCCTGCCTATCGTAGCTTTTCAGGAGCCAGCCGGTCACTCTCAGCCATAGGCCCCCAGACAAAAACCACGGCCCGTTTCCCTGGCAAACAAAAGTAAGCTGCCCTGCTTCTGGATGGCAGATTGCAGGAACCACTTGGTACTATCAAACCAGCAAAACTTGGCACTGGTGCCACCTTGGGTCTGGATACCATGCTGCGTATCGTGGATTCTAAGGAGCCAGCCGGCCACTCCCAGCCACAGGCCCCCAAACACAAACAACGGCGCTTTTCCCTGGAAAACAAAACTCTCCTGCCAACTTTTTGATGGCAGATTGCAGGAGCCACTTGGTTTTATCAAATCAGCCCAACTTGGCACTGGTGCCACCATGGGTCTGGTCACCATCCTGCCTATCTTAGCTTTTCAGGAGCCAGCCGCTCACTCCCCGCCATAGGCCCCCAGACAAAAAGCTCGGCCCGTTTCCCTGGCAAACAAAAGTAAGCTACCCCGCTTCTGGATGGCAGATTGCAGGAGCCACTTTGCACCATCAAACTAGCCCGTCTTGGCACTGGTGCCACCTCTGGTCTGGGAACCATCCTGCGTATCGTGGATTCTAATTAGCCAGCCGGCCACTCCCTACCACAGGCCCCCAAACAAAAACAACGGCGCTTTTCCCTGGAAAACAAAACTCGCCTACCAACTATTTGATGGCAGATTACAGGAGCCACTTGGTACTATCAAACCAGCCCAACTTGGCACTGGTGCCACCATGGGTCTGGTCACAATCCTGCCTATCGTAACTTTTCAGGAGCCAGCCGGTCACTCCCAGCCATAGGTCCCCAGTCACAAACCTCGGCCCGTTTCCCTGGCAAACAAAAGTAAGCTGCCCCGCTTCTGGATGGCAGATTGCAGGAGCCACTTGGTACTATCAAACCAGTCCGACTTGGCACTGGTGCCACCTCTGGTCTGGGACCCATCCGGCGTATCGTGGATTCTAAGGAGCCAGTCGGCCACTCCCAGCCACAGGCCCCCAAACACAAACAACGGCCCGTTTCCGTGGCAAACAAAAGTAAGCTGCCCCGCTTCTGGATGGCAGATTGCAGGAACCACTTGGTAGTATCAAACCAGCACAACTTGGCACTGGTGGCACATCTTGTCTGGTAACCATGCTGCGTATCGTGGTTTCTAAGGAGCTAGCCGGGCACTCCCAACCACAGGTCCCCAAACACAAACAATGGCGCTTTTCCCTGGAAAACAAAACTCGCCTGCCAACTTTTTGATGGCAGATTGCAGGAGCCACTTGGTACTATCAAACCAGCCCAACTTGGCACTGGTGCCACCATGGGTCTGGTCACCATCCTGCCTATCGTAGCTTTTCAGGAGCCAGCCGGTCACTCCCTGCCATAGGCCCCGAGACAGAAAGCCCGGCCCGTTTCCCTGGCAAACAAAAGTAAGCTGCCCCGCTTCTGGATGGCAGATTGCAGGAGCCACTTTGTACTATCAAACCAGCCCGACTTGGCACTGGTGCCACCTCTGGTCTGGGAACCATGCTGCGTATCGTGGATTTTAAGGAGCCCGTCGGCCACTCCCAGCCATATGCCTCCAAACACAAACAACGGTCCATTTCCCTGGCAAACAAAAGTAAGCTGCCCCGCTTCTGGATGTCAGATTGCAGGAACCACTTGTTGCCAAGTTGGGGTGGTTTGATAGTACCAAGTGGCTCCTGCAATCTGCCATCAAAAAGTTGGCAAGCGAGTTTTGTTTTCCAGGGAAAAGCGCCGTTGTTTTTGTTTGGGGGCCTGTGGCTGGGAGTGGCCAGCTGTCTCCTTAGAATCCACGATACGCAGGATGGGTCCCAGACCAGAGGTGGCACCAGTGCCAAGTCGGGCTGGTTTGATGGTGCAAAGTGACTCCTGCAATCTGCCATCCAGAAGCGGGGTAGCTTACTTTTGTTTGCCAGGGAAACGGGTAGAGCTTTGTGTCTGGGGGCCTATGGCTGGGAGTGACCGGCTGGCTCCTGAAAAGCTACGATAGGCAGGATGTTGACCAGACCCATGGTGGCACCAGTGCCAAGTTGGGCTGGTTTGATAGTACCAAGTGGCTCCTGCAATCTGCCATCAAAAAGTTGGCAGGTGAGTTTTGTTTTCCAGGGAAAAGCACCGTTGTTTGTGTTTGGGGGCCTGTGGCTGGGAGTGGCCAGCTGGCTCCTTAGAATCCACGATACGCAGGATGGTTCCCAGACCAGAGGTGGCACCAGTGCCATGTTGGCCTGGTTTGATAGTACCATGTGGCTCCTGCAATCTGCCATCCAGAAGCGGGGCTGCTTACTTTTGTTTGCCAGGGAAACGGGCCGAGATATTTGTCTGGGGGCCTATGGCTGGGAGTGAGCGGCTGGCTCCTGAAAAGCTACGATAGGCAGGATGGTGACCAGACCCATGGTGGCACCAGTGCCAAGTTGGGCTGGTTTGATAGTACCAAGTGGCTCCTGCAATCTGCCATCAAAAAGTTGTCAGGCGACTTTTGTTTTCCAGGGAAAAGCGCCGTTGTTCTTGTTTAGAGGCCTGTGGCTGGGAGTGGCCGGCTGCCTCCTTTGAACCCAGGATACGCAGGATGGTTCCCAGAGCCATGGTGGCACTAGTTCCAAGTTGGGCTGGTTTGATAGTACCAAGTGGCTCCTGCAATCTGCCATCCAGAAGCGGGTCAGCTTACTTTTGTTTGGCAGGGAAACGGGCCGAGGTTTGTGTCTGGGGGCCTATGGCTGGGAGTGACCGGCTGGCTACTGAAAAGCTACGATAGGCAGGATGGTTACCAGACTCATGGTGGCACCAGTGCCAAGTCCGGCTGGTTTGATAATACTAAATAGCTCCTGAAATCTGCCATTCAGACGCGGGGCAGCGGATTTTTGTTTGCTGGAGAAAAGTTCCGTGGTTTTTTTTTGGGGGTATATGGCTGGACATGGCCGGCTGGCTCCTTAAAAAGATCGATACGCAGGATTGTTCCCTGACCCAAGGTGGCATCACTGCCAAGTCGGGCTGTTTTCGTAGTACCAAGTGCGTCCTGCAATTTGCCATCCAGAAGAGGGGCAGTTGAGTTTTGTTTGCCAGAGCAAAGGGCCGTGGTATGTGTTTGGGGGCATATGGCTGAGAGTGGCCGGCTGGCCCCTGAAAATCCACGATAGGCAGCATGGTTCCCAGAGCCAAGGTGGCACCAGTGCCATGTTGGCCTGGTTTGATAGTACCATGTGGCTGCTGTAATCTGCAATCCAGAAGCGGGGCAGCTTACTTTTGTTTGCCAGGGAAACGGGCCGAGATATTTGTCTGGGGGCCTATGGCTGGGAGTGACCGGCTGGCTCCTGAAAAGCTACGATAGGCAGGATGGTGACCAGACCCATGGTGGCACCAGTACCAAGTTGGGCTGGTTTGATAGTACCAAGTGGCTCCTGCAATCTGCCATCAAAAATTTGGCAGGCGAGTTTTGTTTTCCAGGGAAAAGCGCCGTTGTTTTTGTTTAGAGGCCTGTGGCTGGGAGTGGCCGCCTGTCCTCGTAGAATCTACGTTACGCAGCATGGTTCCCAGAGCCAAGGTGGCACGAGGGCCAAGTCGGGCAGGTTTGATAGTACCAAATGCATCCTGCAATCTGCCATCCAAAAGCGGGGCAGTTTACTTTTGTTTGCCAGGGAAACGGGCCGAGGTTTGTGTCTGGGGGCCTATGGCAGGGAGTGACCGGCTGGCTCCTGAAAAGCTATGATAGGCAGGATGTTTACCAGACCCATGGTGGCACCAGTGCCAAGTTGGGCTGATTTGATAGTACCAAGTGGCTCCTGCAATCTGCCATCCAGAATCGGGGCAGCTTACTTTTGTTTTCCAGGGAAACGGGCCGAGGTTTGTGTCTGGGGGTCTATGGCTGGGAGTGACCGGCTGGCTCCTGAAAAGCTACGATAGGCAGGATGGTGACCAGACCCATGGTGGCACCAGTGCCAAGTTGGGCTGGTTTGATAGCACCAAGTGGCTCCTGCAATCTGCCATCAAAATGTTGGCAGGCGAGTTTTGTTTTCCAGGGAAAAGCGCCGTTGTTTGTGTTTGGGCGCCTGTGGCTCAGAGTGGCCGGGTGGCTGCTTAGAATCCACGATACGCAGGATGGTTCCCAGACCCAAGGTGGCACCAGTGCCAAGTCGGGCTGGTTTGACACTACCAAGTGGCTCCTGCAATCTGCCATCCAGAATCGGGGCAGCTTAATTTTGTTTGCCAGGGAAACGGTCCGAGGTTTGTGTCTGGGGGCCTATGGCTGGGAGTGACCGGCTGGCTCCTGAAAAGCTACAATAGGCAGGATGGTTCCCAGACCCATAATGGCACCAGTGCCAAGTTGGGATGATTTGATAGTACCAAGTGGCTCCTGCAATCTGCCATCAAAAAGCTGGCAGGCGAGTTTTGTTTTCCAGGGAAAAGCGCCGTTGTTTGTGTTTGGGGGCCTGTGGCTGGGAGTGGCCGGCTGGCTCCTTAGAATCCACGATATGCAGGATTGTTCCCAGACCCAAGGTGGCACCAGTGCCAAGTCGGGCTGGTTTGATGGTGCAAAGTGGCTCCTGCAATCTGCCATCCAGACGCGGGGCAGCGGATTTTTGTTTCCATGAGAAATGGTCCGTGGTTTGTTTTTGGGGGTATATGGCTGGGCGTGGCCGGCTGGCTCCTTAAAAAGCTCGATATGCAGGATGGTTCCCTGACACATGGTGGCACCAGTGCCACGTCGGGCGGTTTTCGTAGTACAAAGTGCGTCCTAAAATTTGCCATCCAGAAGAGGGGCAGTTGAGTTTTGTTTGCCAGAGAAAAGGGCCGTGGTTTGTTTTTGGGGGCATATGGCTGAGAGTGGCTGGCTGGCCCCTGAAAATCCACGATAGGCAGGATGGTTCCCAGACCAGAGGTGTCACCAGTGCCAAGTCGGGCTGGTTTGATAGTACTAAATAGCTCCTGCAATCTGCCATCCAGAAGCGGGGCAGCTTACTTTTGTTTGCCAGGGAAACGGGCCGAGCTTTGTGTCTCAGGGCCTATGGCTGGGAGTGACCGGCTGGCTCCTGAAAAGCTACGATAGGCAGGATGGTGACCAGACCCATGGTGGCACCAGTGCCAAGTTGGGCTGGTTTGATAGTACCAAGTGGCTCCGGCAATCTGCCATCAAAAAGTTGGCAGGCGAGTTTTGTTTTCCAGGGAAAAGCGCCGTTGTTTGTGTTTGGGGGCCTGTGGCTGGGAGTGGCCAGCTGGCTCCTTAGAACCCACGATACGCAGGATGGTTCCCAGACCAGAGGTGGCACCAGTGCCAAGTTGGGCTGGTTTGATGGTGCAAAGTGGCTCCTGCAATCTGCCATCCAGAAGCGGGGTAGCTTACTTTTGTTTGCCAGGGAAACGGGCCGAAATATTTGTCTAGGGGCCTCTGGCTGGGGGTGGCTGGCTGGCACCTGAAAAGCTACGATAGGCAGGATGGTGACCAGACCCATGGTGGCACCAGTGCCAAGTTGGGCTGGTTTGATAGTACCAAGTGGCTCCTGCAATCTGCCATCAAATGTTTGGCAGGCGAGTTTTGTTTTCCAGGGAAAAGCACCGTTGTGTGTGTTTTGGGCGCCTGTGGCTGGGAGTGGCCAGCTGGCTGCTTAGAATCCACGATACGCAGGATGGTTCCCAGACCCAAGGTGGCACCAGTGCCAAGTCGGGCTGGTTTGTTAGTACCAAGTGGTTCCTGCAATCTGCCATCCAGAAGCGGGGCAGCTGAATTTTGTTTGCCAGAGAAAAAGGCTGTTGTTTGTGTTTCGGGGCTGTGGCTGGCAGTGGACGGCTGGCTCCTGAAAATCCATGATACGCAGGATGGTTCCCAGACCCAAGGTGGCACCAGTGCCAAGTCGGGCTGGTTTGATACTACCAAGTGCGTCCTGCAATCTGCCATCCAGAAGCGGGGCAGCTTAATTTTGTTTGCCAGGGAAACGGGCCGTGGGTTTTTTATGGGGGCCTATGGCTGAGAGTGGCCGGCTGGCTCCTGAAAATCCACGCTAGGCAGCATGGTTCCCAGATGCAAGGTGGCACCAGTGCCAAGTCGGGCTGGTTTGATGGTGCAAAGTGGCTCCTGCAATCTGCCATCCAGAAGCGGGGCAGCTGATTTTTGTTTGCCAGAGAAAAATTCCGTGGATTGTTTTTGGGGGCATATTGCTGGGAGTGGCCGGCTGGCTCCTTAAAATGCTCGATACGCATGATGGTTCCCAGGCCCAAGGTGTCACGACTACCAAGTCGGCCTGCGGTTTTAGTATCAAGTTCATCCTGCAATTTGCCATCCAGAAGAGGGGCAGTTGAGTTTTGTTTGCCAGAGAAACGGGCCGAGGTTTCTGTTTGGGGACATATGGCTGAGAGTGGCCGGGTGGCCCCTGAATATCCACGATACACAGCATGGTTCCCAGATCCAAGGTGGCACCAGTGCCAAGTTGGGCTGGTTTGATAGTCCCAAGTGTCTCCTGCAATCTGCCATCCAGAAGCGGGGCAGCTTACTTTTTTTTGCCAGAGAAATAGGCCTAGGTTTTTGTCTGGGGGCCTGTGGCTAGGAGTGGCCGGCTGGCTCCTTAGAATCCACGATACGCAGGATGGTTCCCAGACCCAAGGTGGCACCAGTGCCAAGTCGGGCTGGTTTGATAGTACCAAGTGGCTCCTGCAAACTCCATCAAAATGTTGGCAGACGTGTTTTGTTTTCCAGGGAACAGCGCCGTTGATTATGTTTGGGGACTTGTGGCTGGGAGTGGCCGGCTGGCTCCTTAGAATCCACGA
This sequence comes from Melospiza melodia melodia, assembly GCF_035770615.1. Lineage (NCBI taxonomy): Eukaryota > Metazoa > Chordata > Aves > Passeriformes > Passerellidae > Melospiza > Melospiza melodia. The sequence goes on along the minus strand of NC_086199.1, from coordinate 33,713,378 downwards.
TACGCAGGATGGTTCCCAGACCCAAGGTGGCACCAGTGCCAAGTCGGGCTGGTTTGATTACACCAAGTGGCTCCTGCAATCTGCCATCCAGAAGTGAGGCAGCTAAGTTTTGTTTGCCAGAAAAAAGGGCCGTGGTTTTTGTTGGGGGCCTGTGGCTGGGAGTGGCCGGCTGGCTCCTTAGAATCCACCATACGCAGGATGGTTCCCAGACCCAAGGTGGCACCAGTGCCAAGTAGGGCTGGTTTCATAGTACCAAGTGGCTCCTGCAATCTGCCATCCAGAAGCGGTGCAGTTGAGTTTTGTTTGCCAGAGAAAAGGGCCGTGGGTTGTGTTTGGGGGCATATGGCTGGGAGTGGCCGGCTGTCTCATTAAAAAGATCGATACGCAGGATGGTTCCCAGACCCAAGGTGGCACCAGTGCCAAGTCGGGCTGTTTTTATAGTACCAAGTGCGTCCTGCAATTTGCCATCCAGAAGAGGGGCAGTGGAGTTTTGTTTGCCAGAGAATAGCGCCGTTGTTTGTGTTTGGGGGCTTGTGGCTGGGAGTGGCCGACTGGCGCCTTAGAATCTGTGTTACGCAGCATGGTTCCCAGACCAGAGGTGGCACCAGTGCCAAGTTGGGCTGGTTTGATAGTACCAAGTCGCTCCTGCAATCTGCCATCCAGAAGTGGGGCAGCTTACTTTTGTTTGCCAGGGAAACGGGCCGAGGTTTGTGACTGGGGACCTATGGCTGGGAGTGACCGGCTATCTCCTGAAAAGCTACGATAGGCAGGATGGTGACCAGACCCATGGTGGCACCAGTGCCAAGTTGGGCTGGTTTGATAGTACCAAGTGGCTCCTGCAATCTGCCATCAAAAAGTTGTCAGGCGAGTTTTGTTTTCCAGAGAAAAGCGCCGTTGTTTTTATTTGGGGGCCTGTGGCTGGGAGTGGCCGGCTGGCTCCTTTGAACCCACAATACGCAGGATGGTTCCCAGACCCAAGGTGGCACCAGTGCCAAGTCGGGCTGGTTTGATACTACCAAGTGCGTCCTGCAATCTGCCATCCAGAAGCGGGGCAGCTTAATTTTGTTTGCCAGGGAAACGGGCCGTGGGTTTTGTTTGGGGGCCTATGGCTGAGAGTGGCCGGCTGGCTCCTGAAAATCCACGCTAGGCAGCATGGTTCCCAGATGCAAGGTGGCACCAGTGCCAAGTCGGGCTGGTTTGATGGTGCAAAGTGGCTCCTGCAATCTGCCATCCAGAAGCGGGGCAGCTGATTTTTGTTTGCCAGAGAAAAATTCCGTGGATTGTTTTTGGGGGCATATTGCTGGGAGTGGCCGGCTGGCTCCTTAAAATGCTCGATACGCATGATGGTTCCCAGGTCCAAGGTGTCACCACTACCAAGTCGGCCTGCGGTTTTAGTATCAAGTTCATCCTGCAATTTGCCATCCAGAAGAGGGGCAGTTGAGTTTTGTTTGCCAGAGAAACGGGCCGAGGTTTCTGTTTGGGGACATATGGCTGAGAGTGGCCGGCTGGCCCCTGAATATCCACGATACACAGCATGGTTCCCAGATCCAAGGTGGCACCAGTGCCAAGTTGGGCTGGTTTGATAGTACCAAGTGTCTCCTGCAATCTGCCATCCAGAAGCGGGGCAGCTTACTTTTGTTTGCCAGAGAAATAGGCCTAGGTTTTTGTCTGGGGGCCTGTGGCTAGGAGTGGCCGGCTGGCTCCTAAGAATCCACGATACGCAGGATGTTTCCCAGACCCAAGGTGGCACCAGTGCCAAGTCGGGCTGGTTTGATAGTACCAAGTGGCTCCTGCAAACTCCATCAAAAAGTTGGCAGGCGTGTTTTGTTTTCCAGGGAACAGCGCCGTTGATTTTGTTTGGGGGCCTGTGGCTGGGAGTGGCCGGCTGGCTCCTTAGAATCCACGATACGCAGGATGGTTCCCAGACCCAAGGTGGCACCAGTGCCAAGTCGGGCTGGTTTGATTACACCAAGTGGCTCCTGCAATCTGCCATCCAGAAGTGAGGCAGCTAAGTTTTGTTTGCCAGAAAAAAGGGCCGTGGTTTTTGTTGGGGGCCTGTGGCTGGGAGTGGCCGGCTGGCTCCTTAGAATCCACCATACGCAGGATGGTTCCCAGACCCAAGGTGGCACCAGTGCCAAGTCGGGCTGGTTTGATAGTACCAAGTGGCTCCTGCAATCTGCCATCCAGAAGCGGTGCAGTTGAGTTTTGTTTGCCAGAGAAAAGGGCCGTGGGTTGTGTTTGGGGGCATATGGCTGGGAGTGGCCGGCTGTCTCATTAAAAAGATCGATACGCAGGATGGTTCCCAGACCCAAGGTGGCACCAGTGCCAAGTCGGGCTGTTTTTATAGTACCAAGTGCGTCCTGCAATTTGCCATCCAGAAGAGGGGCAGTGGAGTTTTGTTTGCCAGAGGATAGCGCCGTTGTTTGTGTTTGGGAGCTTGTGGCTGGGAGTGGCCGACTGGCGCCGTAGAATCTGTGTTACGCAGCATGGTTCCCAGACCAGAGGTGGCACCAGTGCCAAGTTGGGCTGGTTTGATAGTACCAAGTGGCTCCTGCAATCTGCCATCCAGAAGCGGGGCAGCTTACTTTTGTTTGCCAGGGAAACGGGCCGAGGTTTGTGACTGGGGACCTATGGCTGGGAGTGACCGGCTGGCTCCTGAAAAGCTACGATAGGCAGGATGGTGACCAGACCCATGGTGGCACCAGTGCCAAGTTGGGCTGGTTTGATAGTACCAAGTGGCTCCTGCAATCTGCCATCAAAAAGTTGTCAGGCGAGTTTTGTTTTCCAGGGAAAAGCGCCGTTGTTTGTATCTGGGGGCCTGTGGCTGGGAGTGGCCGGCTGGCTCCTTTGAACCCACAATACGCAGGATGGTTCCCAGACCCAAGGTGGCACCAGTGCCAAGTCGGGCTGGTTTGATACTACCAAGTGCGTCCTGCAATCTGCCATCCAGAAGCGGGGCAGCTTAATTTTGTTTGCCAGGGAAACGGGCCGTGGGTTTTGTTTGGGGGCCTATGGCTGAGAGTGGCCGGCTGGCTCCTGAAAATCCACGCTAGGCAGCATGGTTCCCAGATGCAAGGTGGCACCAGTGCCAAGTCGGGCTGGTTTGATGGTGCAAAGTGGCTCCTGCAATCTGCCATCCAGAAGCGGGGCAGCTGATTTTTGTTTGCCAGAGAAAAATTCCGTGGATTGTTTTTGGGGGCATATTGCTGGGAGTGGCCGGCTGGCTCCTTAAAATGCTCGATACGCATGATGGTTCCCAGGTCCAAGGTGTCACCACTACCAAGTCGGCCTGCGGTTTTAGTATCAAGTTCATCCTGCAATTTGCCATCCAGAAGAGGGGCAGTTGAGTTTTGTTTGCCAGAGAAATGGGCCGAGGTTTCTGTTTGGGGACATATGGCTGAGAGTGGCCGGCTGGCCCCTGAATATCCACGATACACGGCATGGTTCCCAGATGCAAGGTGGCACCAGTGCCAAGTTGGGCTGGTTTGATAGTACTAAGTAGCTCCTGCAATCTGCCATCCAGAAGCGGGGCAGCTTACTTTTGTTTGCCAGGGAAACGGGCCGAGGTTTGTGTTTGGGGGCCTATGGCTGAGAGTGACCGGCTGGCTCCTGAAAAGCTACAATAGGCAGGATGGTGACCAGACCCATGGTGGCACCAGTGCCAAGTTGGGCTGGTTTGATAGTACCAAGTGGTTCCTGCAATCTGCCATCCAGAAGCAGGGCAGCTGAGTTTTGTTTGCCAGAGTAAAGGGCCTTGGTTTGTGTTTGGGGGCATATGGCTGGGTGTGGCCAGCTGGCTCCTTAAAATGCACGATATGCAACATGGCTCCCAGACCCAAGGTGGCACCAGTGCCAAGTTGGGCTGGTTTGATAGTACCAAGTGGCTCCTGCAATCTTCCATGATCACGTGGAGAAATACTTTCTGGTTTCAGCCTCATGCTCTTTCTTCTCTCCCTCAACTTCTCTATCACCTCTCATCTGGTTCACATGCGCTGTCTTCAAGGTCCACAGGCTACTTTTCACAGAATCTTCTGGCCTGATGAAGTAAGAATGATGAATAGAACAGAGCTGGGATCTATTTTCCAGTTTGGATAAAATGCATTCTGCACACAAATCCAAGGAGAACGGGCTGCCCCGATGCCCAGAAAATCTTTCACTCCTGCTAGTGTTCTACGTCAACCGCAACTTAGTCTGAAAGAAAAGCTTTTTCTCTGAGAGCATCTGAGAGGTTTGCATGAAGCACTGATATCTGACATATGCAATTTTGAATAGGAGAGGAAAAAGAAAATGGCAAGGAGTTTTTAATTTTAGTGGTTTCAATTTTAATTTCCGTGCACTTTTTCAAAACTTGTCAGCTCAAATGCCCATCAACATCTTTTAGTCATCTGTAAGTCAGTATTCATATAAAATGTGCTTCAAATCCAAAGAATTTCAAATTTGCACTCCAAGCTTCTATGCCTAGATTTATGATTTCCTACACATATTAGATGAAAGGAAGGCCTTTTTTACTGTGGGAGTGCTGGAACACTGGAACAGGTTGCCCAGAGAAGTTGTGGGTGTCCCATCCCTGAAAGTATTCAAGGTCACCTTGGACGGGGCTTGGAGCAGCAACAAAGGAGAAGCTTGATGGTAGAGAAACAAAGTTGGACTATAGAAGAAACTCGGATTGAAGTATAGGATCAAGTTTTCTCTCAGCTCTTGGGGTAAATTCAAAGTTGTACAAAATGACATTTATCTGTGCTATTCACTACTGTAACAGAAAGTTTCATGAAAACTGTACAGAAGATAGTAAATTTTAAAAGAGATAAGAATTACAGCATAAAATCCATGGGATAGGTTACAACATGAGACACTCTCTAAGAGAAAATCTCTGTGTTTCAGCACTTCATCGGGGTAAGATTTCATGAAGTGCCAAAGAAGGCGGCAAAATATCATTCGGGACATTATTTACTGGAATTCAGCCTGGCCATTAGTAGGAACTGCCTTTGAACATATCATGTAGATATACCACACACGCTTTCCCTTCACTGAAAAATTACTGTTTACAACAAATAAGCAATTGACGATCAAAATTGATTGAAAGCATCTTAAACATGTCAAGTATTTCATTGTAGATGATCTGTGATCCAAATGCTTCTTCCACCTTCGAGAGGGACAGAAGAATTCTTCCATATCATGATGGTTTAAAATTGTATCAACCAATGTTTTCTGCTGAAAAGATATCATCTATTTTTTTCTATTTTTGGAAGAAAATATTCCTAGACATACAACAGGTGAGAACTAAGTAATTTTAAAGAAACAAATGAAATGAAAATATTCTGTAAATAGAATGAAATGAAAAGCTGTGTTTTAAATAGGAGCTAAATATTAAACAGAATTTTTGTACCAGGCATTTGAATTACTGCACCAGCTCTTTTGCCCATCAAGAGAGGCATTTAGCATTTCAGTCTTTTCCAAGGTGTTCATGATCTGCTATGCTGATCTCTGTGTGTGCCTAGGTGTGTGTGGAGGGGGGGGCATATGAAGGGGAGTGTGTATGTTTGCTTTACAATTGTTGTGGCAGATTCATGCCTCAGCTCCACATTTTGTTTTAAAAAGGTCACACCGAGTGGATATGAAGTTTACTATCAACAAGAGATCGATTCCCAAATCATCCATTTGACTCTCCCTTATAAATCATGTGCTTTGTTGCATATTTTATCAAATATACTTTCAAGCCAGATGGAGGAAGGAGGATGTGGGAATCCCTCCACCATCTTGCAACTTTTATGTAAGTAGGTTTTCAAGAAAATCATCATTTCTCTTTTAAATATGTCTGGAACAGGCATGATGGTAGTGTCAACCTGTTGGAGTTTTTGTTGCTGGAAGAAGTTGTACAAAAGGATTGGTTTTTACATTGACCAGTTACTGAATCAAGCGCAGGAATACATTGGAAATTTAGCTGGGGGTTCCTTTTCCCAGCAGACTACTTCTAGAACGAGCTTGTACACTGAAGCTGACTCTTTTGCTCTCTTTTTGTTTCTTTCCTATTTTCTTGGCTTCTTTGCCACTATCTAGACAATTTTGGAACTTTGTTCCCAACTAAAATGGTTTCAATAGTCTGATTGTGATCATACATTTTTACAAGGAATTTTTAAAATCTTTCCTCGAGTCCAGAAAGTCAAGGACTTAGATCTTTTTCTTCCCTTATCAATATTGCCATGAAATTGATAAATAAAGACCAACTCTTTATTTTTGTTTTTAACCCACGTAGATAATTCCCATCCATTAATCCATTTTGTGGACCAATAGCTGCCATTCTGATGGAAGCTGTCACTTCTTAACAATAGGCATTCTGTGACTATGTTGACTGCACTTTGGGTGAAGATCCTAACTGGTCTTAGATATACATAGGGAGAAATTTGCTCAGCCAGTGTCAGTCTTAAGCATGCGTATCAGAAGATCTTTCTAGAGCTGGGAATTTTCCCATGAAAGGGATTCAGTTAGGGAAGAGACACTTGTGCCAGAGTTTTACATTCTTCTTGAACACTGCTTAAGGAACTTAGATGCCATGTCCATTTGGATCTCTGTCTGCACAGAACTTTGTCATGCCAGCGCTTTGAAATGCATCTTGAAGAGAATTCACTAGCACAGAATGAAAGAGAGTGGAAGGGGTTGGTGGGGCTAACCAGGCCCAACCCCCCTGCCTAAACCAGGATACCTAGAGCCTCTTGCCCAGGATTCTATCTGGGTGTACTTTTAATGTCTTCAAAGATCCAGGCTCCACAATCTTTCTGGGCAGTCTGTGCCGTGGTTCAGTCACCCTGACAGTAAAGAAACATTTACTGATGTTCAAAGGCAATCTCCTGTATTTCAGTGTGTGCCCACTGCCTCTTGTCTTTTCCCTCAGCATCACTGAAAAGACACTGATTCCCTCCCCTTTGCACTATTGCTTCCATATGTATGTGTGATGCCATGTAGAGGTATGTCAAAAACCTCCCTGAAGCCCAGGCAGATAATATTCCCTTCATCTACCAGTCAAGTTGATTCATCAGAGGAGTTTAAAGTGATGTTCAGCATGAAATTCCCCTGAAAAATCATGCTAACTACATTATTTGGTCATCTGTCATGTGCCTGGCAAGGATTTCCAGGAAGAGCTGCTTCATCAACTTCCTGGGGATAAAAAAGAGGCTGGCTGGTTTGTACTATGGCGAGTCCTCTTAATTGCCTTTTTTGAAGATGGGTGTCATTTGCTAACATCCACTCTTTAGCTCCTCTTCTCATCTACACCTCGGCAAAAAGCTTTTCCACTATGTCTGGCTAGGAAAAACTGTGCCAGCACAGAAAACATCTCCCATCGTGTTCTAGAAGTTGCACGGATGTCTGCCAAGTGTTTGGCAGGAAGAAAAGAAAAGTTGTCCAAAACAGCTTCCAATCGAATGTTCCTGTGATTGGAAAAGTCAGGAGAGTGCAAAGGTACTGTTTTCTATCAGTTGGCAAGGTGCGCACACAATCCCAGTGTTGTACAGCTTGCTTCTTCACCTTCCCGAAGCTGCCGCTCTCGCCGGCTGCCGGAGCCCAAGAAGCGGCTTCTTCGCGCAAAGACGATTGTGCCGCTCACAGTGCTCCCCTTAGCGCGGCTTCTGCCGAAAGACGCCCGGCAGCGGCTCTTACCTCCTGAGAGTGGCAGCTTCGGGAAGGTGAAGAAGCAAGCTGTACAACACTGGGATTGTGTGCGCACCTTGCCAACTGATAGAAAACAGTACCTTTGCACTCTCCTGACTTTTCCAATCACAGGAACATTCGATTGGAAGCTGTTTTGGACAACTTTTCTTTTCTTCCTGCCAAACACTTGGCAGACATCCGTGCAACTTCTAGAACACGATGGGAGATGTTTTCTGTGCTGGCACAGTTTTTCCTAGCCAGACATAGTGGAAAAGCGTTTTGCTAAGATGTAGACGACAACAGAGGCTAAAGAGTGGATGTTAGCAAATGACACCCATCTTCAAAAAAGGCAATTAAGAGGACTCGCCATAGTACAAACCAGCCAGCCTCTTTTTTATCCCCAGGAAGTTGATGAAGCAGCTCTTCCTGGAAATCCTTGCCAGGCACATGACAGATGACCAAATAATGTAGTTAGCATGATTTTTCAGGGGAATTTCATGCTGAACATCACTTTAAACTCCTCTGATGAATCAACTTGACTGGTAGATGAAGGGAATATTATCTGCCTGGGCTTCAGGGAGGTTTTTGACATACCTCTACATGGCATCACACATACATATGGAAGCAATAGTGCAAAGGGGAGGGAATCAGTGTCTTTTCAGTGATGCTGAGGGAAAAGACAAGAGGCAGTGGGCACACACTGAAATACAGGAGATTGCCTTTGAACATCAGTAAATGTTTCTTTACTGTCAGGGTGACTGAACCACGGCACAGACTGCCCAGAAAGATTGTGGAGCCTGGATCTTTGAAGACATTAAAAGTACACCCAGATAGAATCCTGGGCAAGAGGCTCTAGGTATCCTGGTTTAGGCAGGGGGGTTGGGCCTGGTTAGCCCCACCAACCCCTTCCACTCTCTTTCATTCTGTGCTAGTGAATTCTCTTCAAGATGCATTTCAAAGCGCTGGCATGACAAAGTTCTGTGCAGACAGAGATCCAAATGGACATGGCATCTAAGTTCCTTAAGCAGTGTTCAAGAAGAATGTAAAACTCTGGCACAAGTGTCTCTTCCCTAACTGAATCCCTTTCATGGGAAAATTCCCAGCTCTAGAAAGATCTTCTGATACGCATGCTTAAGACTGACACTGGCTGAGCAAATTTCTCCCTATGTATATCTAAGACCAGTTAGGATCTTCACCCAAAGTGCAGTCAACATAGTCACAGAATGCCTATTGTTAAGAAGTGACAGCTTCCATCAGAATGGCAGCTATTGGTCCACAAAATGGATTAATGGATGGGAATTATCTACGTGGGTTAAAAACAAAAATAAAGAGTTGGTCTTTATTTATCAATTTCATGGCAATATTGATAAGGGAAGAAAAAGATCTAAGTCCTTGACTTTCTGGACTCGAGGAAAGATTTTAAAAATTCCTTGTAAAAATGTATGATCACAATCAGACTATTGAAACCATTTTAGTTGGGAACAAAGTTCCAAAATTGTCTAGATAGTGGCAAAGAAGCCAAGAAAATAGGAAAGAAACAAAAAGAGAGCAAAAGAGTCAGCTTCAGTGTACAAGCTCGTTCTAGAAGTAGTCTGCTGGGAAAAGGAACCCCCAGCTAAATTTCCAATGTATTCCTGCGCTTGATTCAGTAACTGGTCAATGTAAAAACCAATCCTTTTGTACAACTTCTTCCAGCAACAAAAACTCCAACAGGTTGACACTACCATCATGCCTGTTCCAGACATATTTAAAAGAGAAATGATGATTTTCTTGAAAACCTACTTACATAAAAGTTGCAAGATGGTGGAGGGATTCCCACATCCTCCTTCCTCCATCTGGCTTGAAAGTATATTTGATAAAATATGCAACAAAGCACATGATTTATAAGGGAGAGTCAAATGGATGATTTGGGAATCGATCTCTTGTTGATAGTAAACTTCATATCCACTCGGTGTGACCTTTTTAAAACAAAATGTGGAGCTGAGGCATGAATCTGCCACAACAATTGTAAAGCAAACATACACACTCCCCTTCATATGCCCCCCCCTCCACACACACCTAGGCACACGCAGAGATCAGCATAGCAGATCATGAACACCTTGGAAAAGACTGAAATGCTAAATGCCTCTCTTGATGGGCAAAAGAGCTGGTGCAGTAATTCAAATGCCTGGTACAAAAATTCTGTTTAATATTTAGCTCCTATTTAAAACACAGCTTTTCATTTCATTCTATTTACAGAATATTTTCATTTCATTTGTTTCTTTAAAATTACTTAGTTCTCACCTGTTGTATGTCTAGGAATATTTTCTTCCAAAAATAGAAAAAAATAGATGATATCTTTTCAGCAGAAAACATTGGTTGATACAATTTTAAACCATCATGATATGGAAGAATTCTTCTGTCCCTCTCGAAGGTGGAAGAAGCATTTGGATCACAGATCATCTACAATGAAATACTTGACATGTTTAAGATGCTTTCAATCAATTTTGATCGTCAATTGCTTATTTGTTGTAAACAGTAATTTTTCAGTGAAGGGAAAGCGTGTGTGGTATATCTACATGATATGTTCAAAGGCAGTTCCTACTAATGGCCAGGCTGAATTCCAGTAAATAATGTCCCGAATGATATTTTGCCGCCTTCTTTGGCACTTCATGAAATCTTACCCCGATGAAGTGCTGAAACAAAGAGATTTTCTCTTAGAGAGTGTCTCATGTTGTAACCTATCCCATGGATTTTATGCTGTAATTCTTATCTCTTTTAAAATTTACTATCTTCTGTACAGTTTTCATGAAACTTTCTGTTACAGTAGTGAATAGCACAGATAAATGTCATTTTGTACAACTTTGAATTTACCCCAAGAGCTGAGAGAAAACTTGATCCTATACTTCAATCCGAGTTTCTTCTATAGTCCAACTTTGTTTCTCTACCATCAAGCTTCTCCTTTGTTGCTGCTCCAAGCCCCGTCCAAGGTGACCTTGAATACTTTCAGGGATGGGACACCCACAACTTCTCTGGGCAACCTGTTCCAGTGTTCCAGCACTCCCACAGTAAAAAAGGCCTTCCTTTCATCTAATATGTGTAGGAAATCATAAATCTAGGCATAGAAGCTTGGAGTGCAAATTTGAAATTCTTTGGATTTGAAGCACATTTTATATGAATACTGACTTACAGATGACTAAAAGATGTTGATGGGCATTTGAGCTGACAAGTTTTGAAAAAGTGCACGGAAATTAAAATTGAAACCACTAAAATTAAAAGCTCCTTGCCATTTTCTTTTTCCTCTCCTATTCAAAATTGCATATGTCAGATATCAGTGCTTCATGCAAACCTCTCAGATGCTCTCAGAGAAAAAGCTTTTCTTTCAGACTAAGTTGCGGTTGACGTAGAACACTAGCAGGAGTGAAAGATTTTCTGGGCATCGGGGCAGCCCGTTCTCCTTGGATTTGTGTGCAGAATGCATTTTATCCAAACTGGAAAATAGATCCCAGCTCTGTTCTATTCATCATTCTTACTTCATCAGGCCAGAAGATTCTGTGAAAAGTAGCCTGTGGACCTTGAAGACAGCGCATGTGAACCAGACGAGAGGTGATAGAGAAGTTGAGGGAGAGAAGAAAGAGCATGAGGCTGAAACCAGAAAGTATTTCTCCACGTGATCATGGAAGATTGCAGGAGCCACTTGGTACTATCAAACCAGCCCAACTTGGCACTGGTGCCACCTTGGGTCTGGGAGCCATGTTGCATATCGTGCATTTTAAGGAGCCAGCTGGCCACACCCAGCCATATGCCCCCAAACACAAACCAAGGCCCTTTTCTCTGGCAAACAAAACTCAGCTGCCCTGCTTCTGGATGGCAGATTGCAGGAACCACTTGGTACTATCAAACCAGCCCAACTTGGCACTGGTGCCACCATGGGTCTGGTCACCATCCTGCCTATTGTAGCTTTTCAGGAGCCAGCCGGTCACTCTCAGCCATAGGCCCCCAAACACAAACCTCGGCCCGTTTCCCTGGCAAACCAAAGTAAGCTGCCCCGCTTCTGGATGGCAGATTGCAGGAGCTACTTAGTACTATCAAATCAGCCCGACTTGGCACAGGTGCCACCTTGGATCTGGGAACCATCCTGTGTATCGTGGATTTTCAGGGGCCAGCCAGCCACTCTCAGCCATATGCCCCCAAAAACAAACCACGGACCTTTTCTCTGGCAAACAAAACTCAACTGCCCCTCTTCTGGATGGCAAATTTTAGGACGCACTTTGTACTACGAAAACCGCCCGACGTGGCACTGGTGCCACCTTGTGTCAGGGAACCATCCTGCATATCGAGCTTTTTAAGGAGCCAGCCGGCCACGCCCAGCCATATACCCCCAAAAACAAACCACGGACCATTTCTCATGGAAACAAAAATCCGCTGCCCCGCGTCTGGATGGCAGATTGCAGGAGCCACTTTGCACCATCAAACCAGCCCGACTTGGCACTGGTGCCACCTTGGGTCTGGGAACAATCCTGCGTATCGTACATATTCAGGAACCAGCCGAACACTCCCAGCCACAGGCCCCCAAACACAAACAACGGCCCATTTCCCTGGCAAACAAAACTCAGCTGCCCCGCTTCTGGATGGCAGTTTGCAGGAGCCACTTGGGACTATCAAACCAGCCCGACTTGGCACTGGTGCCACCTTGGGTCTGGGAACCATCCTGCGTATGGTGGATTCTAAGGAGCCAGCCGGCCACTCCCAGCCACAGGCCCCCAACAAAAACCACGGCCCTTTTTTCTGGCAAACAAAACTTAGCTGCCTCACTTCTGGATGGCAGATTGCAGGAGCCACTTGGTGTAATCAAACCAGCCCGACTTGGCACTGGTGCCACCTTGGGTCTGGGAACCATCCTGCGTATCGTGGATTCTAAGGAGCCAGCCGGCCACTCCCAGCCACAGGCCCCCAAACAAAATCAACGGCGCTGTTCCCTGGAAAACAAAACACGCCTGCCAACTTTTTGATGGAGTTTGCAGGAGCCACTTGGTACTATCAAACCAGCCCGACTTGGCACTGGTGCCACCTTGGGTCTGGGAAACATCCTGCGTATCGTGGATTCTTAGGAGCCAGCCGGCCACTCCTAGCCACAGGCCCCCAGACAAAAACCTAGGCCTATTTCTCTGGCAAACAAAAGTAAGCTGCCCCGCTTCTGGATGGCAGATTGCAGGAGACACTTGGTACTATCAAACCAGCCCAACTTGGCACTGGTGCCACCTTGGATCTGGGAACCATGCTGTGTATCGTGGATATTCAGGGGCCAGCCGGCCACTCTCAGCCATATGTCCCCAAACAGAAACCTCGGCCCGTTTCTCTGGCAAACAAAACTCAACTGCCCCTCTTCTGGATGGCAAATTGCAGGATGAACTTGATACTAAAACCGCAGGCCGACTTGGTAGTGGTGACACCTTGGACCTGGGAACCATCATGCGTATCGAGCATTTTAAGGAGCCAGCCGGCCACTCTCAGCAATATGCCCCCAAAAACAATCCACGGAATTTTTCTCTGGCAAACAAAAATCAGCTGCCCCGCTTCTGGATGGCAGATTGCAGGAGCCACTTTGCACCATCAAACCAGCCCGACTTGGCACTGGTGCCACCTTGCATCTGGGAACCATGCTGCCTAGCGTGGATTTTCAGGAGCCAGCCGGCCACTCTCAGCCATAGGCCCCCAAACAAAACCCACGGCCCGTTTCCCTGGCAAACAAAATTAAGCTGCCCCGCTTCTGGATGGCAGATTGCAGGACGCACTTGGTAGTATCAAACCAGCCCGACTTGGCACTGGTGCCACCTTGGGTCTGGGAACCATCCTGCGTATTGTGGGTTCAAAGGAGCCAGCCGGCCACTCCCAGCCACAGGCCCCCAAATACAAACAACGGCGCTTTTCCCTGGAAAACAAAACTCGCCTGACAACTTTTTGATGGCAGATTGCAGGAGCCACTTGGTACTATCAAACCAGCCCAACTTGGCACTGGTGCCACCATGGGTCTGGTCACCATCCTGCCTATCGTAGCTTTTCAGGAGCCAGCCGGTCACTCCCAGCCATAGGTCCCCAGACACAAACCTCGGCCCGTTTCCCGGGCAAACAAAAGTAAGCTGCCCCGCTTCTGGATGGCAGATTGCAGGAGCCACTTGGTACTATCAAACCAGCCCAACTTGGCACTGGTGCCACCTCTGGTCTGGGAACCATGCTGCGTAACACAGATTCTAAGGCGCCAGTCGGCCACTCCCAGCCACAAGCCCCCAAACACAAACAACGGCGCTATTCTCTGGCAAACAAAACTCCACTGCCCCTCTTCTGGATGGCAAATTGCAGGACGCACTTGGTACTATAAAAACAGCCCGACTTGGCACTGGTGCCACCTTGGGTCTGGGAACCATCCTGCGTATCGATCTTTTTAATGAGACAGCCGGCCACTCCCAGCCATATGCCCCCAAACACAACCCACGGCCCTTTTCTCTGGCAAACAAAACTCAACTGCACCGCTTCTGGATGGCAGATTGCAGGAGCCACTTGGTACTATCAAACCAGCCCGACTTGGCACTGGTGCCACCTTGGGTCTGGGAACCATCCTGCGTATGGTGGATTCTAAGGAGCCAGCCGGCCACTCCCAGCCACAGGCCCCCAACAAAAACCACGGCCCTTTTTTCTGGCAAACAAAACTTAGCTGCCTCACTTCTGGATGGCAGATTGCAGGAGCCACTTGGTGTAATCAAACCAGCCCGACTTGGCACTGGTGCCACCTTGGGTCTGGGAACCATCCTGCGTATCGTGGATTCTAAGGAGCCAGCCGGCCACTCCCAGCCACAGGCCCCCAAACAAAATCAACGGCGCTGTTCCCTGGAAAACAAAACACGCCTGCCAACTTTTTGATGGAGTTTGCAGGAGCCACTTGGTACTATCAAACCAGCCCGACTTGGCACTGGTGCCACCTTGGGTCTGGGAAACATCCTGCGTATCGTGGATTCTTAGGAGCCAGCCGGCCACTCCTAGCCACAGGCCCCCAGACAAAAACCTAGGCCTATTTCTCTGGCAAACAAAAGTAAGCTGCCCCGCTTCTGGATGGCAGATTGCAGGAGACACTTGGTACTATCAAACCAGCCCAACTTGGCACTGGTGCCACCTTGGATCTGGGAACCATGCTGTGTATCGTGGATATTCAGGGGCCAGCCGGCCACTCTCAGCCATATGTCCCCAAACAGAAACCTCGGCCCGTTTCTCTGGCAAACAAAACTCAACTGCCCCTCTTCTGGATGGCAAATTGCAGGATGAACTTGATACTAAAACCGCAGGCCGACTTGGTAGTGGTGACACCTTGGACCTGGGAACCATCATGCGTATCGAGCATTTTAAGGAGCCAGCCGGCCACTCCCAGCAATATGCCCCCAAAAACAATCCACGGAATTTTTCTCTGGCAAACAAAAATCAGCTGCCCCGCTTCTGGATGGCAGATTGCAGGAGCCACTTTGCACCATCAAACCAGCCCGACTTGGCACTGGTGCCACCTTGCATCTGGGAACCATCCCGCGTATCGTGGATTTTCAGGAGCCAGCCGGCCACTCTCAGCCATAAGCCCCCAAACAAAACCCACGGCCCGTTTCCCTGGCAAACAAAATTAAGCTGCCCCGCTTCTGGATGGCAGATTGCAGGACGCACTTGGTAGTATCAAACCAGCCCGACTTGGCACTGGTGCCACCTTGGGTCTGGGAACCATCCTGCGTATTGTGGGTTCAAAGGAGCCAGCCGGCCACTCCCAGCCACAGGCCCCCAAATGCAAACAACGGCGCTTTTCCCTGGAAAACAAAACTCGCCTGACAACTTTTTGATGGCAGATTGCAGGAGCCACTTGGTACTATCAAACCAGCCCAACTTGGCACTGGTGCCACCATGGGTCTGGTCACCATCCTGCCTATCGTAGCTTTTCAGGAGCCAGCCGGTCACTCCCAGCCATAGGTCCCCAGTCACAAACCTCGGCCCGTTTCCCTGGCAAACAAAAGTAAGCTGCCCCGCTTCTGGATGGCAGATTGCAGGAGCCACTTGGTACTATCAAACCAGCCCAACTTGGCACTGGTGCCACCTCTGGTCTGGGAACCATGCTGCGTAACACAGATTCTAAGGCGCCAGTCGGCCACTCCCAGCCACAAGCCCCCAAACACAAACAACGGCGCTATTCTCTGGCAAACAAAACTCCACTGCCCCTCTTCTGGATGGCAAATTGCAGGACGCACTTGGTACTATAAAAACAGCCCGACTTGGCACTGGTGCCACCTTGGGTCTGGGAACCATCCTGCGTATCGATCTTTTTAATGAGACAGCCGGCCACTCCCAGCCATATGCCCCCAAACACAACCCACGGCCCTTTTCTCTGGCAAACAAAACTCAACTGCACCGCTTCTGGATGGCAGATTGCAGGAGCCACTTGGTACTATCAAACCAGCCCGACTTGGCACTGGTGCCACCTTGGGTCTGGGAACCATCCTGCGTATGGTGGATTCTAAGGAGCCAGCCGGCCACTCCCAGCCACAGGCCCCCAACAAAAACCACGGCCCTTTTTTCTGGCAAACAAAACTTAGCTGCCTCACTTCTGGATGGCAGATTGCAGGAGCCACTTGGTGTAATCAAACCAGCCCGACTTGGCACTGGTGCCACCTTGGGTCTGGGAACCATCCTGCGTATCGTGGATTCTAAGCAGCCAGCCGGCCACTCCCAGCCACAGGCCCCCAAACAAAATCAACGGCGCTGTTCCCCGGAAAACAAAACACGCCTGCCAACTTTTTGATGGAGTTTGCAGGAGCCACTTGGTACTATCAAACCAGCCCGACTTGGCACTGGTGCCACCTTGGGTCTGGGAAACATCCTGCGTATCGTGGATTCTTAGGAGCCAGCCGGCCACTCCTAGCCACAGGCCCCCAGACAAAAACCTAGGCCTATTTCTCTGGCAAACAAAAGTAAGCTGCCCCGCTTCTGGATGGCAGATTGCAGGAGACACTTGGTACTATCAAACCAGCCCAACTTGGCACTGGTGCCACCTTGGATCTGGGAACCATGCTGTGTATCGTGGATATTCAGGGGCCAGCCGGCCACTCTCAGCCATATGTCCCCAAACAGAAACCTCGGCCCGTTTCTCTGGCAAACAAAACTCAACTGCCCCTCTTCTGGATGGCAAATTGCAGGATGAACTTGATACTAAAACCGCAGGCCGACTTGGTAGTGGTGACACCTTGGACCTGGGAACCATCATGCGTATCGAGCATTTTAAGGAGCCAGCCGGCCACTCCCAGCAATATGCCCCCAAAAACAATCCACGGAATTTTTCTCTGGCAAACAAAAATCAGCTGCCCCGCTTCTGGATGGCAGATTGCAGGAGCCACTTTGCACCATCAAACCAGCCCGACTTGGCACTGGTGCCACCTTGCATCTGGGAACCATGCTGCCTAGCGTGGATTTTCAGGAGCCAGCCGGCCACTCTCAGCCATAGGCCCCCAAACAAAACCCACGGCCCGTTTCCCTGGCAAACAAAATTAAGCTGCCCCGCTTCTGGATGGCAGATTGCAGGACGCACTTGGTAGTATCAAACCAGCCCGACTTGGCACTGGTGCCACCTTGGGTCTGGGAACCATCCTGCGTATCGTGGGTTCAAAGGAGCCAGCCGGCCACTCCCAGCCACAGGCCCCCAAATACAAACAACGGCGCTTTTCCCTGGAAAACAAAACTCGCCTGACAACTTTTTGATGGCAGATTGCAGGAGCCACTTGGTACTATCAAACCAGCCCAACTTGGCACTGGTGCCACCATGGGTCTGGTCACCATCCTGCCTATCGTAGCTTTTCAGGAGCCAGCCAGCCACCCCCAGCCAGAGGCCCCTAGACAAATATTTCGGCCCGTTTCCCTGGCAAACAAAAGTAAGCTGCCCCGCTTCTGGATGGCAGATTGCAGGAGCCACTTTGCACCATCAAACTAGCCCGACTTGGCACTGGTGCCACCTCAGCTCTGGGAACCATCCTGCGTATCGTTCATTGTAAGGAGCCAGCCGGCCACTCCAGCCACAGGCCCCCAGACACAAACAACGGCGCTTTTCCCTGGAAAACAAAACTCGCCTGCCAACTTTTTGATGGCAGATTGCAGGAGCCACTTGCTACTATCAAATCAGCCCAACTTGGCACTGGTGCCACCATGGGTCTGGTCACCATCCTGCCTATCGTAGCTTTTCAGGAGCCAGCCGGTCACTCGCAGCCATAGGCCCCCAGACACAAAACTCGGCCCGTTTCCCTGGCAAACAAAAGTAAGCTACCCCGCTTCTGGATGGCAGATTGCAGGAGCCACTTTGCACCATCAAACTAGCCCGACTTGGCACTGGTGCCACCTCTGGTCTGGGAACCATCCTGCGTATCGTGGATTCTAAGGAGCCAGCCGGTCACTCCCACCCACAGGCCCCCAAACACAAACAACGGCACTTTTCCCTGGAAAACAAAACTCGCCTGCCAACTTTTTGATGGCAGATTGCAGGAGCCACTTGGTACTATCAAACCAGCCCAACTTGGCACTGGTGCCACCATGGGTCTGGTCACCATCCTGCCTATCGTAGCTTTTCAGGAGCCAGCCGGTCACTCCCAGCCATAGGCCCCCAGACAAAAACCTCGGCCCGTTTCCCTGGCAAACAAAAGTAAGTCATCCCGCTTCTGGATGGCAGATTGCAGGAGCCACTTTTCACCATCAAACCAGCCCGACTTGGCACTGGTGCCACCTCTGGTCTGGGAACCATCCTGCGTATCATGGATTCTAAGGAGCCAGCCGGCCACTCCCAGCCAGAGGCCCCCAAACACAAACAACGGCGCTTTTCCCTGGATAACAAACTCGCCTGCCAACTTTTTGATGGCAGATTGCAGGAGCCACTTGGTACTATCAAACCAGCCCAACTTGGCACTGGTGCCACCATGGATCTGGTCACCATCCTGCCTATCGTAGCTTTTCAGGAGCCAGCCGGTCACTCCCAGCCATAGGCCCTGAGACACAAACCTCGGCCCGTTTCCCTGGCAAGCAAAAGTAAGCTGCCCCGCTTCTGGATGGTAGATTGCAGGACGCACTTGGTACTATCAAACCAGCCCAACTTGGCACTGGTGCCACCTCTGGTCTGGGAACCATCCTGCGTATCGTGGATTCTAAGGAGCCAGCCGGCCACTCCCAGCCACAGGCCCCCAAACACAAACAACGGCGCTATTCCCTGGAAAACAAAACTCGCCTGCCAACTTTTTGATGGCAGATTGCAGGAGCCACTTGGTACTATCAAATCAGCCCAACTTGGCACTGGTGCCACCTTGGGTCTGGGAACCATCCTGCGTATGGTGGATTCTAAGGAGCCAGCCGGCCACTCCCAGCCACAGGCCCCCAACAAAAACCACGGCCCTTTTTTCTGGCAAAGAAAACTTAGCTGCCTCACTTCTGGATGGCAGATTGCAGGAGCCACTTGGTGTAATCAAACCAGCCCGACTTGGCACTGGTGCCACCTTGGGTCTGGGAACCATCCTGCGTATCGTGGATTCTAAGGAGCCAGCCGGCCACTCCCAGCCACAGGCCCCCAAACAAAATCAACGGCGCTGTTCCCTGGAAAACAAAACACGCCTGCCAACTTTTTGATGGAGTTTGCAGGAGCCACTTGGTACTATCAAACCAGCCCGACTTGGCACTGGTGCCACCTTGGGTCTGGGAAACATCCTGCGTATCGTGGATTCTTAGGAGCCAGCCGGCCACTCCTAGCCACAGGCCCCCAGACAAAAACCTAGGCCTATTTCTCTGGCAAACAAAAGTAAGCTGCCCCGCTTCTGGATGGCAGATTGCAGGAGACACTTGGTACTATCAAACCAGCCCAACTTGGCACTGGTGCCACCTTGGATCTGGGAACCATGCTGTGTATCGTGGATATTCAGGGGCCAGCCGGCCACTCTCAGCCATATGTCCCCAAACAGAAACCTCGGCCCGTTTCTCTGGCAAACAAAACTCAACTGCCCCTCTTCTGGATGGCAAATTGCAGGATGAACTTGATACTAAAACCGCAGGCCGACTTGGTAGTGGTGACACCTTGGACCTGGGAACCATCATGCGTATCGAGCATTTTAAGGAGCCAGCCGGCCACTCCCAGCAATATGCCCCCAAAAACAATCCACGGAATTTTTCTCTGGCAAACAAAAATCAGCTGCCCCGCTTCTGGATGGCAGATTGCAGGAGCCACTTTGCACCATCAAACCAGCCCGACTTGGCACTGGTGCCACCTTGCATCTGGGAACCATCCCGCGTATCGTGGATTTTCAGGAGCCAGCCGGCCACTCTCAGCCATAGGCCCCCAAACAAAACCCACGGCCCGTTTCCCTGGCAAACAAAATTAAGCTGCCCCGCTTCTGGATGGCAGATTGCAGGACGCACTTGGTAGTATCAAACCAGCCCGACTTGGCACTGGTGCCACCTTGGGTCTGGGAACCATCCTGCGTATTGTGGGTTCAAAGGAGCCAGCCGGCCACTCCCAGCCACAGGCCCCCAAATACAAACAACGGCGCTTTTCCCTGGAAAACAAAACTCGCCTGCCAACTTTTTGATGGCAGATTGCAGGAGCCACTTGGTACTATCAAACCAGCCCAACTTGGCACTGGTGCCACCATGGGTCTGGTCACCATCCTGCCTATCGTAGCTTTTCAGGAGCCAGCCGGTCACTCCCAGCCATAGGTCCCCAGTCACAAACCTCGGCCCGTTTCCCTGGCAAACAAAAGTAAGCTGCCCCGCTTCTGGATGGCAGATTGCAGGAGCCACTTGGTACTATCAAACCAGCCCAACTTGGCACTGGTGCCACCTCTGGTCTGGGAACCATGCTGCGTAACACAGATTCTAAGGCGCCAGTCGGCCACTCCCAGCCACAAGCCCCCAAACACAAACAACGGCGCTATTCTCTGGCAAACAAAACTCCACTGCCCCTCTTCTGGATGGCAAATTGCAGGACGCACTTGGTACTATACAAACAGCCCGACTTGGCACTGGTGCCACCTTGGGTCTGGGAACCATCCTGCGTATCAATCTTTTTAATGAGACAGCCGGCCACTCCCAGCCATATGCCCCCAAACACAACCCACGGCCCTTTTCTCTGGCAAACAAAACTCAACTGCACCGCTTCTGGATGGCAGATTGCAGGAGCCACTTGGTACTATCAAACCAGCCCGACTTGGCACTGGTGCCACCTTGGATCTGGGAACCATCCTGCGTATGGTGGATTCTAAGGAGCCAGCCGGCCACTCCCAGCCACAGGCCCCCAACAAAAACCACGGCCCTTTTTTCTGGCAAACAAAACTTAGCTGCCTCACTTCTGGATGGCAGATTGCAGGAGCCACTTGGTGTAATCAAACCAGCCCGACTTGGCACTGGTGCCACCTTGGGTCTGGGAACCATCCTGCGTATCGTGGATTCTAAGCAGCCAGCCGGCCACTCCCAGCCACAGGCCCCCAAACAAAATCAACGGCGCTGTTCCCCGGAAAACAAAACACGCCTGCCAACTTTTTGATGGAGTTTGCAGGAGCCACTTGGTACTATCAAACCAGCCCGACTTGGCACTGGTGCCACCTTGGGTCTGGGAAACATCCTGCGTATCGTGGATTCTTAGGAGCCAGCCGGCCACTCCTAGCCACAGGCCCCCAGACAAAAACCTAGGCCTATTTCTCTGGCAAACAAAAGTAAGCTGCCCCGCTTCTGGATGGCAGATTGCAGGAGACACTTGGTACTATCAAACCAGCCCAACTTGGCACTGGTGCCACCTTGGATCTGGGAACCATGCTGTGTATCGTGGATATTCAGGGGCCAGCCGGCCACTCTCAGCCATATGTCCCCAAACAGAAACCTCGGCCCGTTTCTCTGGCAAACAAAACTCAACTGCCCCTCTTCTAGATGGCAAATTGCAGGATGAACTTGATACTAAAACCGCAGGCCGACTTGGTAGTGGTGACACCTTGGACCTGGGAACCATCATGCGTATCGAGCATTTTAAGGAGCCAGCCGGCCACTCCCAGCAATATGCCCCCAAAAACAATCCACGGAATTTTTCTCTGGCAAACAAAAATCAGCTGCCCCGCTTCTGGATGGCAGATTGCAGGAGCCACTTTGCACCATCAAACCAGCCCGACTTGGCACTGGTGCCACCTTGCATCTGGGAACCATGCTGCCTAGCGTGGATTTTCAGGAGCCAGCCGGCCACTCTCAGCCATAGGCCCCCAAACAAAACCCACGGCCCGTTTCCCTGGCAAACAAAATTAAGCTGCCCCGCTTCTGGATGGCAGATTGCAGGACGCACTTGGTAGTATCAAACCAGCCCGACTTGGCACTGGTGCCACCTTGGGTCTGGGAACCATCCTGCGTATCGTGGGTTCAAAGGAGCCAGCCGGCCACTCCCAGCCACAGGCCCCCAAATACAAACAACGGCGCTTTTCCCTGGAAAACAAAACTCGCCTGACAACTTTTTGATGGCAGATTGCAGGAGCCACTTGGTACTATCAAACCAGCCCAACTTGGCACTGGTGCCACCATGGGTCTGGTCACCATCCTGCCTATCGTAGCTTTTCAGGAGCCAGCCAGCCACCCCCAGCCAGAGGCCCCTAGACAAATATTTCGGCCCGTTTCCCTGGCAAACAAAAGTAAGCTACCCCGCTTCTGGATGGCAGATTGCAGGAGCCACTTTGCACCATCAAACTAGCCCGACTTGGCACTGGTGCCACCTCAGCTCTGGGAACCATCCTGCGTATCGTTCATTGTAAGGAGCCAGCCGGCCACTCCAGCCACAGGCCCCCAGACACAAACAACGGCGCTTTTCCCTGGAAAACAAAACTCGCCTGCCAACTTTTTGATGGCAGATTGCAGGAGCCACTTGCTACTATCAAATCAGCCCAACTTGGCACTGGTGCCACCATGGGTCTGGTCACCATCCTGCCTATCGTAGCTTTTCAGGAGCCAGCCGGTCACTCGCAGCCATAGGCCCCCAGACACAAAACTCGGCCCGTTTCCCTGGCAAACAAAAGTAAGCTACCCCGCTTCTGGATGGCAGATTGCAGGAGCCACTTTGCACCATCAAACTAGCCC
This sequence comes from Melospiza melodia melodia, assembly GCF_035770615.1. NCBI lineage: Eukaryota > Metazoa > Chordata > Aves > Passeriformes > Passerellidae > Melospiza > Melospiza melodia. Next base: position 33,690,605 of record NC_086199.1, on the reverse strand, counting down.
GACTTGGCACTGGTGCCACCTCTGGTCTGGGAACCATCCTGCGTATCGTGGATTCTAAGGAGCCAGCCGGTCACTCCCACCCACAGGCCCCCAAACACAAACAACGGCACTTTTCCCTGGAAAACAAAACTCGCCTGCCAACTTTTTGATGGCAGATTGCAGGAGCCACTTGGTACTATCAAACCAGCCCAACTTGGCACTGGTGCCACCATGGGTCTGGTCACCATCCTGCCTATCGTAGCTTTTCAGGAGCCAGCCGGTCACTCCCAGCCATAGGCCCCCAGACAAAAACCTCGGCCCGTTTCCCTGGCAAACAAAAGTAAGTCATCCCGCTTCTGGATGGCAGATTGCAGGAGCCACTTTTCACCATCAAACCAGCCCGACTTGGCACTGGTGCCACCTCTGGTCTGGGAACCATCCTGCGTATCATGGATTCTAAGGAGCCAGCCGGCCACTCCCAGCCAGAGGCCCCCAAACACAAACAACGTCGCTTTTCCCTGGATAACAAACTGGCCTGCCAACTTTTTGATGGCAGATTGCAGGAGCCACTTGGTACTATCAAACCAGCCCAACTTGGCACTGGTGCCACCATGGATCTGGTCCCCATCCTGCCTATCGTAGCTTTTCAGGAGCCAGCCGGTCACTCCCAGCCATAGGCCCTGAGACACAAACCTCGGCCCGTTTCCCTGGCAAACAAAAGTAAGCTGCCCCGCTTCTGGATGGTAGATTGCAGGACGCACTTGGTACTATCAAACCAGCCCAACTTGGCACTGGTGCCACCTCTGGTCTGGGAACCATCCTGCGTATCGTGGATTCTAAGGAGCCAGCCGGCCACTCCCAGCCACAGGCCCCCAAACACAAACAACGGCGCTATTCCCTGGAAAACAAAACTCGCCTGCCAACTTTTTGATGGCAGATTGCAGGAGCCACTTGGTACTATCAAACCAGCCCAACTTGGCACTGGTGCCACCATGGGTCTGGTCACCATCCTGCCTATCGTAGCTTTTCAGGAGCCAGCCGGTCACTCCCAGCCATAGGCCCCCAGACACAAACCTCGGCCCGTTTCCCTGGCAAACAAAAGTAAGCACCCCCGATTCTGGATGGCAGATTGCAGGAGCCACTTGGTACTATCAAATCAGCCCAACTTGGCACTGGTGCCACCATGGGTCTGGTCACCATCCTGCCTATCGTAGCTTTTCAGGAGCCAGCCGGTCACTCCCAGCCATAGGCCCCCAGACAAAAAGCTCGGCCCGTTTCCCTGGCAAACAAAAGTAAGTTATCCCGCTTCTGGATGGCAGATTGCAGGAGCCACTTTTCACCATCAAACCAGCCCAACTTGGCACTGGTGCCACCTCTGGTCTGGGAACCATCCTGCGTATCGTGGATTCTAAGGAGCCAGCCGGCCACTCCCAGCCACTGGTCCCCAAACACAAACAACGGCGCTTTTCCCTGGAAAACAAAACTCGCCTGCCAACATTTTGATGGCAGATTGCAGGAGCCACTTGGTACTATCAAATCAGCCCAACTTGGCACTGATGCCACCATGGGTCTGGTCACCATCCTGCCTATCGTAGCTTTTCAGGAGCCAGGCGGTCACTCCCAGCCATAGGCCCCCAGACACAAACCTCGGCCCGTTTCCCTGGCAAACAAAAGTAAGCTGCCCCGCTTCTGGATCGCAGATTGCAGGAACCACTTGGTATTATCAAACCAGCCCGACTTGGCACTGGTGCCACCTCTGGTCTGGGAACCATCCTGCGTATCGTGGTTCTAAGGAGCCATCCGTCCACTCCCAGCCACAGGCCCCCAAACACAAACAACGGCGCTTTTCCCTGGAAAACAAAACTCGCCTGCCAACTTTTTGATGGCAGATTGCAGGAGCCACTTGGTACTATCAAATCAGCCCAACTTGGCACTGGTGCCACCATGGGTCTGGTCACCATCCTGCCTATCGTAGCTTTTCAGGAGCCAGCCGGTCACTCGCAGCCATAGGCCCCCAGAAACAATACTCGGCCCGTTTCCCTGGCAAACAAAAGTAAGCTGCCCCGCTTCTGGATGGCAGATTGCAGGAGCCACTTTGCACCATCAAACTAGCCCGACTTGGCACTGGTGCCACCTCTGGTCTGGGAACCATCCTGCGTATCGTGGATTCTAAGGAGCCAGCCGGCCACTCCCACCCACAGGCCCGCAAACAAAAACAACGGCGCTTTTCCCTGGAAAACAAAACTCGCCTGCCAATTTTTTGATGGCAGATTGCAGGAGCCACTTGGTACTATCAAACCAGCCCAACTTGGCACTGGTGCCACCATGGGTCTGGTCACCATCCTGCCTATCGTAGCTTTTCAGGAGCCAGCCGGTCACTCCCAGCCATAGGCCCCCAGACACAAACCTCGGCCCGTTTCCCTGGCAAACAAAAGTAAGCTACCCCGCTTCTGGATGGCAGATTGCAGGACGCACTTGATAGTATCAAACCAGCCCGACTTGGCACTGGTGCAACCTCAGGTCTGGGAACCATGCTGCGTATCGTGGATTCTAATTAGCCATCTGGCCACTCCCACCCACAGGCCCCCAAACAAAATCAACGGCGCTTTTCCCTGGAAAACAAACCTCGCCTGCCAAATTTTGATGGCAGATTGCAGGAGCCACTTTTCACCATCAAACCAGCAAAACTTGGCACTGGTGCCACCTTGGGTCTGGATACCATGCTGCGTATCGTGGATTCTAAGGAGCCAGCCGGCCACTCCCAGCCACAGGCCCCTAAACACAAACCACAGCGCTTTTCCCTGGAAAACAAAACTCGCCTGCCAACTTTTTGATGGCAGATTGCAGGAGCCACTTGGTACTATCAAACCAGCCCAACTTGGCACTGGTGCCACCATGGATCTGGTCACCATCCTGCCTATCGTAGCTTTTCAGGACCTAGCCGGTCACTCCAAGCCATAGGCCCCCAGAGAAAAACCTCGGCCCGTTTCCCTGGCAAACAAAATTAAGCTACCCCGCTTCTGGATGGCAGATTGCAGGAGCCACTTTGCACCATCAAACTAGCCCGACTTGGCACTGGTGCCACCTCAGGTCTGGGAACCATCCTGCGTATCGTTCATTGTAAGGAGCCAGCCGGCCACTCCCAGCCACAGGCCCCCAGACACAAACAACGGCGCTTTTCCCTGGAAAACAAAACTCGCCTGCCAACTTTTTGATGGCAGATTGCAGGAGCCACTTGGTACTATCAAATCAGCCCAACTTGGCACTGGTACCACCATGGGTCTGGTCACCATCCTGCCTATCGTAGCTTTTCAGGAGCCAGCCGGTCACTCGCAGCCATAGGCCCCCAGACACAAAACTCGGCCCGTTTCCCTGGCAAACAAAAGTAAGCTACCCCGCTTCTGGATGGCAGATTGCAGGAGCCACTTTGCACCATCAAACTGGCCCGACTTGGCACTGGTGCGACCTCTGGTCTGGGAGCCATCCTGCGTATCGTGGATTCTAAGGAGCCAGCCGGTCACTCCCACCCACAGGCCCCCAAACACAAACAACGGCACTTTTCCCTGGAAAACAAAACTCGCCTGCCAACATTTTGATGGCAGATTGCAGGAGCCACTTGGTACTATCAAACCAGCCCAACTTGGCACTGGTGCCACCATGGGTCTGGTCACCATCCTGCCTATCGTAGCTTTTCAGGAGCCAGCCGGTCACTCCCAGCCATAGGGCCCCAGACAAAAACCTCGGCCCGTTTCCCTGGCAAACAAAAGTAAGTTATCCCGCTTCTGGATGGCAGATTGCAGGAGCCACTTTTCACCATCAAACTAGCCTGACTTGGCACTGGTGCCACCTCTGGTCTGGGAACCATCCTGCGTATCGTGGATTCTAAGGAGCCAGCCGGCCACTCCCACCCACAGGCCCCCAAACACAAACAACGGCGCTTTTCCCTGGATAACAAACTCGCCTGCCAACTTTTTGATGGCAGATTGCAGGAGCCACTTGGTATTATCAAACCAGCCCAACTTGGCACTGGTGCCACCATGGGTCTGGTCACCATCCTGCCTATCGTAGCTTTTCAGGAGCCAGGCGGTCACTCCCAGCCATAGGCCCTGAGACACAAAGCTCGGCCCGTTTCCCTGGCAAACAAAAGTAAGCTGCCCCGCTTCTGGATGGCAGATTGCAGGACGCACTTGGTACTATCAAACCAGCCCAACTTGGCACTGGTGCCACCTCTGGTCTGGGAACCATGCCGCGTATCGTGGATTCTAAGGAGCCAGCCGGCCACTCCCAGCCACAGGCCCCCAAATACAAACAACGGCGCTTTTCCCTGGAAAACAAGACTCGCCTGCCAACTTTTTCATGGCAGATTGCAGGAGCCACTTGGTACTATCAAATCAGCCCAACTTGGCACTGGTGCCACCATGGGTCTGGTCACCATCCTGCCTATCGTAGCTTTTCAGGAGCCAGCCGGTCACTCCCAGCCATAGGCCCCCAGACACAAACCTCGGCCCGTTTCCCTGGCAAACAAAAGTAAGCTGCCCCGCTTCTGGATGGCAGATTGCAGGAGCCACTTGGTACTATCAAACCAGCCCAACTTGGCACTGGTGCCACCTCTGGTCTGGGAACCATGCTGCGTAACACAGATTCTAAGGCGCCAGTCGGCCACTCCCAGCCACAAGCCCCCAAACACAAACAACGGCGCTATTCTCTGGCAAACAAAACTCCACTGCCCCTCTTCTGGATGGCAAATTGCAGGACGCACTTGGTACTATAAAAACAGCCCGACTTGGCACTGGTGCCACCTTGGGTCTGGGAACCATCCTGCGTATGGTGGATTCTAAGGAGCCAGCCGGCCACTCCCAGCCACAGGCCCCCAACAAAAACCACGGCCCTTTTTTCTGGCAAACAAAACTTAGCTGCCTCACTTCTGGATGGCAGATTGCAGGAGCCACTTGGTGTAATCAAACCAGCCCGACTTGGCACTGGTGCCACCTTGGGTCTGGGAAACATCCTGCGTATCGTGGATTCTTAGGAGCCAGCCGGCCACTCCTAGCCACAGGCCCCCAGACAAAAACCTAGGCCTATTTCTCTGGCAAACAAAAGTAAGCTGCCCCGCTTCTGGATGGCAGATTGCAGGAGACACTTGGTACTATCAAACCAGCCCAACTTGGCACTGGTGCCACCTTGGATCTGGGAACCATGCTGTGTATCGTGGATATTCAGGGGCCAGCCGGCCACTCTCAGCCATATGTCCCCAAACAGAAACCTCGGCCCGTTTCTCTGGCAAACAAAACTCAACTGCCCCTCTTCTGGATGGCAAATTGCAGGATGAACTTGATACTAAAACCGCAGGCCGACTTGGTAGTGGTGACACCTTGGACCTGGGAACCATCATGCGTATCGAGCACTTTAAGGAGCCAGCCGGCCACTCCCAGCAATATGCCCCCAAAAACAATCCACGGAATTTTTCTCTGGCAAACAAAAATCAGCTGCCCCGCTTCTGGATGGCAGATTGCAGGAGCCACTTTGCACCATCAAACCAGCCCGACTTGGCACTGGTGCCACCTTGCATCTGGGAACCATGCTGCCTAGCGTGGATTTTCAGGAGCCAGCCGGCCACTCTCAGCCATAGGCCCCCAAACAAAACCCACGGCCCGTTTCCCTGGCAAACAAAATTAAGCTGCCCCGCTTCTGGATGGCAGATTGCAGGACGCACTTGGTAGTATCAAACCAGCCCGACTTGGCACTGGTGCCACCTTGGGTCTGGGAACCATCCTGCGTATCGTGGGTTCAAAGGAGCCAGCCGGCCACTCCCAGCCACAGGCCCCCAAATACAAACAACGGCGCTTTTCCCTGGAAAACAAAACTCGCCTGACAACTTTTTGATGGCAGATTGCAGGAGCCACTTGGTACTATCAAACCAGCCCAACTTGGCACTGGTGCCACCATGGGTCTGGTCACCATCCTGCCTATCGTAGCTTTTCAGGAGCCAGCCAGCCACCCCCAGCCAGAGGCCCCTAGACAAATATTTCGGCCCGTTTCCGTGGCAAAAAAAAGTAAGCTACCCCGCTTCTGGATGGCAGATTGCAGGAGCCACTTTGCACCATCAAACTAGCCCGACTTGGCACTGGTGCCACCTCAGCTCTGGGAACCATCCTGCGTATCGTTCATTGTAAGGAGCCAGCCGGCCACTCCAGCCACAGGCCCCCAGACACAAACAACGGCGCTTTTCCCTGGAAAACAAAACTCGCCTGCCAACTTTTTGATGGCAGATTGCAGGAGCCACTTGGTACTATCAAATCAGCCCAACTTGGCACTGGTGCCACCATGGGTCTGGTCACCATCCTGCCTATCGTAGCTTTTCAGGAGCCAGCCGGTCACTCGCAGCCATAGGCCCCCAGACACAAACCTCGGCCCGTTTCCCTGGCAAACAAAAGTAAGCTACCCCGCTTCTGGATGGCAGATTGCAGGAGCCACTTTGCACCATCAAACTAGCCCGACTTGGCACTGGTGCCACCTCTGGTCTGGGAACCATCCTGCGTATCGTGGATTCTAAGGAGCCAGCCGGTCACTCCCACCCACAGGCCCCCAAACACAAACAACGGCACTTTTCCCTGGAAAACAAAACTCGCCTGCCAACTTTTTGATGGCAGATTGCAGGAGCCACTTGGTACTATCAAACCAGCCCAACTTGGCACTGGTGCCACCATGGGTCTGGTCACCATCCTGCCTATCGTAGCTTTTCAGGAGCCAGCCGGTCACTCCCAGCCATAGGCCCCCAGACAAAAACCTCGGCCCGTTTCCCTGGCAAACAAAAGTAAGTCATCCCGCTTCTGGATGGCAGATTGCAGGAGCCACTTTTCACCATCAAACCAGCCCGACTTGGCACTGGTGCCACCTCTGGTCTGGGAACCATCCTGCGTATCATGGATTCTAAGGAGCCAGCCGGCCACTCCCAGCCAGAGGCACCCAAACACAAACAACGGCGCTTTTCCCTGGATAACAAACTCGCCTGCCAACTTTTTGATGGCAGATTGCAGGAGCCACTTGGTACTATCAAACCAGCCCAACTTGGCACTGGTGCCACCATGGGTCTGGTCACCATCCTGCCTATCGTAGCTTTTCAGGAGCCAGCCGGTCACTCCCAGCCATAGGCCCTGAGACACAAACCTCGGCCCGTTTCCCTGGCAAACAAAAGTAAGCTGCCCCCTTCTGGATGGTAGATTGCAGGACGCACTTGGTACTATCAAACCAGCCCAACTTGGCACTGGTGCCACCTCTGGTCTGGGAACCATCCTGCGTATCGTGGATTCTAAGGAGCCAGCCGTCCACTCCCAGCCACAGGCCCCCAAACACAAACAACGGCGCTTTTCCCTGGAAAACAAAACTCGCCTGCCAACTTTTTGATGGCAGATTGCAGGAGCCTCTTGGTACTATCAAATCAGCCCAACTTGGCACTGGTGCCACCATGGGTCTGGTCACCATCCTGCCTATCGTAGCTTTTCAGGAGCCAGCCGGTCACTCCCAGCCATAGGCCCCCAGACACAAACCTCGGCCCGTTTCCCTGGCAAACAAAAGTAAGCTGCCCCGCTTCTGGATGGCAGATTGCAGGAACCACTTTGCACCATCAAACTAGCCCGACTTGGCACTGGTGCCACCTCTGGTCTGGGAACCATGCTGTGTATCGTGGATTCTAAGGAGCCATCCGTCCACTCCCAGCCACAGGCCCCCAAACACAAACAACGGCGCTTTTCCCTGGAAAACAAAACTCGCCTGCCAACTTTTTGATGGCAGATTGCAGGAGCCACTTGGTACTATCAAACCAGCCCAACTTGGCACTGGTGCCACCATGGGTCTGGTCACCATCCTGCCTATCGTAGCTTTTCAGGAGCCAGCCGGTCACTCCCAGCCATAGGCCCCCAGACACAAACCTCGGCCCGTTTCCCTGGCAAACAAAAGTAAGCTGCCCCGCTTCTGGATGGCAGATTGCAGGACGCACTTGGTAGTATCAAACCAGCCCGACTTGGCACTGGTGCCACCTCTGGTCTGGGAACCATCCTGCGTATCGTGGATTCTAAGCAGCCAACCGGCCACTCCCAGCCACAGGCCCCCAAACACAAACAACGGCGCTTTTCCCTGGAAAACAAAACTCGCCTGCCAACATTTTGATGGCAGATTGCAGGAGCCACTTGGTACTATCAAATCAGCCCAACTTGGCACTGGTGCCACCATGCGTTTGGTCACCATCCTGCCTATCGTAGCTTTTCAGGAGCCAGCCGGTCTCTCCCAGCTATAGGCCCCCAGACAAAAACCTCGGCCCGTTTCCCTGGCATACAAAAGTAAGCTGCCCCGCTTCTGGATGGCAGATTGCAGGAACCACTTTGTACTATCAAACCAGCCCGACTTGGCACTGGTGCCACCTCTGGTCTGGGAACCATCCTGCGTATCGTGGTTCTAAGGAGCCATCCGTCCACTCCCAGCCACAGGCCCCCAAACACAAACAACGGCGCTTTTCCCTGGAAAACAAAACTCGCCTGCCAACTTTTTGATGGCAGATTGCAGGAGCCACTTGGTACTATCAAATCAGCCCAACTTGGCACTGGTGCCACCATGGGTCTGGTCACCATCCTGCCTATCGTAGCTTTTCAGGAGCCAGCCGGTCACTCGCAGCCATAGGCCCCCAGAAACAATACTCGGCCCGTTTCCCTGGCAAACAAAAGTAAGCTGCCCCGCTTCTGGATGGCAGATTGCAGGAGCCACTTTGCACCATCAAACTAGCCCGACTTGGCACTGGTGCCACCTCTGGTCTGGGAACCATGCTGTGTATCGTGGATTCTAAGGAGCCAGCCGGCCACTCCCACCCACAGGCCCCCAAACACAAACAACGGCGCTTTTCCCTGGAAAACAAAACTCGCCTGCCAATTTTTTGATGGCAGATTGCAGGAGCCACTTGGTACTATCAAACCAGCCCAACTTGGCACTGGTGCCACCATGGGTCTGGTCACCATCCTGCCTATCGTAGCTTTTCAGGAGCCAGCCGGTCACTCGCAGCCATAGGCCCCCAGACACAAACCTCGGCCCGTTTCCCTGGCAAACAAAAGTAAGCTACCCCGCTTCTGGATGGCAGATTGCAGGAACCACTTTGCACCATCAAACCAGCCCGACTTGTCACTGGTGCCACCTCTGGTCTGGGAACCATGCTGTGTATCGTGGATTCTAAGGAGCCATCCGTCCACTCCCAGCCACAGGCCCCCAAACACAAACAACGGCGCTTTTCCCTGGAAAACAAAACTCGCCTGCCAACTTTTTGATGGCAGATTGCAGGAGCCACTTGGTACTATCAAACCAGCCCAACTTGGCACTGGTGCCACCATGGGTCTGGTCACCATCCTGCCTATCGTAGCTTTTCAGGAGCCAGCCGGTCACTCCCAGCCATAGGCCCCCAGACACAAACCTCGGCCCGTTTCCCTGGCAAACAAAAGTAAGCTGCCCCGCTTCTGGATGGCAGATTGCAGGACGCACTTGGTAGTATCAAACCAGCCCGACTTGGCACTGGTGCCACCTCTGGTCTGGGAACCATCCTGCGTATTGTGGATTCTAAGCAGCCAGCCGGCCACTCCCAGCCACAGGCCCCCAAACACAAACAACGGCGCTTTTCCCTGGAAAACAAAACTCGCCTGCCAACATTTTGATGGCAGATTGCAGGAGCCACTTGGTACTATCAAATCAGCCCAACTTGGCACTGGTGCCACCATGCGTTTGGTCACCATCCTGCCTATCGTAGCTTTTCAGGAGCCAGCCGGTCACTCCCAGCTATAGGCCCCCAGAAAAAAACCTCGGCCCGTTTCCCTGGCATACAAAAGTAAGCTGCCCCGCTTCTGGATGGCAGATTGCAGGAACCACTTGGTACTATCAAACCAGCCCGACTTGGCACTGGTGCCACCTCTGGTCTGGGAACCATCCTGCGTATCGTGGTTCTAAGGAGCCATCCGTCCACTCCCAGCCACAGGCCCCCAAACACAAACAACGGCGCTTTTCCCTGGAAAACAAAACTCGCCTGCCAACTTTTTGATGGCAGATTGCAGGAGCCACTTGGTACTATCAAATCAGCCCAACTTGGCACTGGTGCCACCATGGGTCTGGTCACCATCCTGCCTATCGTAGCTTTTCAGGAGCCAGCCGGTCACTCGCAGCCGTAGGCCCCCAGAAACAATACTAGGCCCGTTTCCCTGGCAAACAAAAGTAAGCTGCCCCGCTTCTGGATGGCAGATTGCAGGAGCCACTTTGCACCATCAAACTAGCCCGACTTGGCACTAGTGCCACCTCTGGTCTGGGAACCATCCTGCGTATCGTGGATTCTAAGGAGCCAGCCGGCCACTCCCACCCACAGGCCCCCAAACAAAAACAACGGCGCTTTTCCCTGGAAAACAAAACTCGCCTGCCAATTTTTTGATGGCAGATTGCAGGAGCCACTTGGTACTATCAAACCAGCCCAACTTGGCACTGGTGCCACCATGGGTCTGGTCACCATCCTGCCTATCGTAGCTTTTCAGGAGCCAGCCGGTCACTCCCAGCCATAGGCCCCCAGACACAAACCTCGGCCCGTTTCCCTGGCAAACAAAAGTAAGCTACCCCGCTTCTGGATGGCAGATTGCAGGACGCACTTGATAGTATCAAACCAGCCCGACTTGGCACTGGTGCCACCTCAGGTCTGGGAACCATGCTGCCTATCGTGGATTCTAATTAGCCATCTGGCCACTCCCACCCACAGGCCCCCAAACAAAAACAACGGCGCTTTTCCCTGGAAAACAAACCTCGCCTGCCAAATTTTGATGGCAGATTGCCGGAGCCACTTGGTACTATCAAACCCGCCCAACTTGACACTGGTGCCACCATGGGTCTGGTCACCATCCTGCCTATCGTAGCTTTTCAGGAGCCAGCCGGTCACTCCCAGCCATAGGCCCCCAGACAAAAACCTTGGCCCGTTTCCCTGGCAAACAAAAGTAAGTTATCCCGCTTCTGGATGGCAGATTGCAGGAGCCACTTTTCACCATCAAACCAGCCCGACTTGGCACTGGTGCCACCTCTGGTCTGGGAACCATCCTGCGTATCGTGGATTCTAAGGAGCCAGCCGGCCACTCCCTGCCACAGGCCCCCAAACACAAACCACAGCGCTTTTCCCTGGAAAACAAAACTCGCCTGCCAACTTTTTGATGGCAGATTGCAGGAGCCACTTGGTACTATCAAACCAGCCCAACTTGGCACTGGTGCCACCATGGATCTGGTCACCATCCTGCCTATCGTAGCTTTTCAGGACCTAGCCGGTCACTCCAAGCCATAGGCCCCCAGAGAAAAACCTCGGCCCGTTTCCCTGGCAAACAAAAGTAAGCTGCCCCGCTTCTGGATGGCAGATTGCAGGAACCACTTGGTACTATCAAACCAGCCCAACTTGGCACTGGTGCCACCTTGGGTCTGGGAACCATCCTGCGTATCGTGGATTCTAAGGAGCCAGCCGGTCACTCCCAGCCACAGGCCACCAAACACAAACAACGGCGCTTTTCCCTGGAAAACAAAACTCGCCTGCCAACATTTTGATGGCAGATTGCAGGAGCCACTTGCTACTATCAAATCAGCCCAACTTGGCACTGGTGCCACCATGGGTCTGGTCACCATCCTGCCTATCGTAGCTTTTCAGGAGCCAGCCGGTCCCTCCCTGCCATAGGCCCCCAGAGAAAAACCTCGGCCCGTTTCCCTGGCAAACAAAAGTAAGCTACCCCGCTTCTGGATGGCAGATTGCAGGAGCCACTTTGCACCATCAAACTAGCCCGACTTGGCACTGGTGCCACCTCAGGTCTGGGAACCATCCTGCGTATCGTTCATTGTAAGGAGCCAGCCGGCCACTCCCAGCCACAGGCCCCCAGACACAAACAACGGCGCTTTTCCCTGGAAAACAAAACTCGCCTGCCAACTTTTTGATGGCAGATTGCAGGAGCCACTTGGTACTATCAAATCAGCCCAACTTGGCACTGGTGCCACCATGGGTCTGGTCACCATCCTGCCTATCGTAGCTTTTCAGGAGCCAGCCGGTCACTCGCAGCCATAGGCCCCCAGACACAAAACTCGGCCCGTTTCCCTGGCAAACAAAAGTAAGCTGCCCCGCTTCTGGATGGCAGATTGCAGGAGCCACTTTGCACCATCAAACTGGCCCGACTTGGCACTGGTGCGACCTCTGGTCTGGGAACCATCCTGCGTATCGTGGATTCTAAGAAGCCAGCCGGTCACTCCCACCCACAGGCCCCCAAACACAAACAACGGCACTTTTCCCTGGAAAACAAAACTCGCCTGCCAACATTTTGATGGCAGATTGCAGGAGCCACTTGGTACTATCAAACCAGCCCAACTTGGCACTGGTGCCACCATGGGTCTGGTCACCATCCTGCCTATCGTAGCTTTTCAGGAGCCAGCCGGTCACTCCCAGCCATAGGCCCCCAGACAAAAATCTCGGCCCGTTTCCCTGGCAAACAAAAGTAAGTTATCCCGCTTCTGGATGGCAGATTGCAGGAACCACTTGGTACTATCAAACCAGCCCGACTTGGCACTGGTGCCACCTCTGGTCTGGGAACCATCCTGCGTATCGTGGTTCTAAGGAGCCATCCGTCCACTCCCAGCCACAGGCCCCCAAACACAAACAACGGCGCTTTTCCCTGGAAAACAAAACTCGCCTGCCAACTTTTTGATGGCAGATTGCAGGAGCCACTTGGTACTATCAAATCAGCCCAACTTGGCACTGGTGCCACCATGGGTCTGGTCACCATCCTGCCTATCGTAGCTTTTCAGGACCTAGCCGGTCACTCGCAGCCGTAGGCCCCCAGAAACAATACTCGGCCCGTTTCCCTGGCAAACAAAAGTAAGCTGCCCCGCTTCTGGATGGCAGATTGCAGGAGCCACTTTGCACCATCAAACTAGCCCGACTTGGCACTGGTGCCACCTCTGGTCTGGGAACCATCCTGCGTATCGTGGATTCTAAGGAGCCAGCCGGCCACTCCCACCCACAGGCCCCCAAACAAAAACAACGGCGCTTTTCCCTGGAAAACAAAACTCGCCTGCCAATTTTTTGATGGCAGATTGCAGGAGCCACTTGGTACTATCAAACCAGCCCAACTTGGCACTGGTGCCACCATGGGTCTGGTCACCATCCTGCCTATCGTAGCTTTTCAGGAGCCAGCCGGTCACTCCCAGCCATAGGCCCCCAGACACAAACCTCGGCCCGTTTCCCTGGCAAACAAAAGTAAGCTACCCCGCTTCTGGATGGCAGATTGCAGGACGCACTTGATAGCATCAAACCAGCCCGACTTGGCACTGGTGCCACCTCAGGTCTGGGAACCATGCTGCGTATCGTGGATTCTAATTAGCCATCTGGCCACTCCCACCCACAGGCCCCCAAACAAAAACAACGGCGCTTTTCCCTGGAAAACAAACCTCGCCTGCCAAATTTTGATGGCAGATTGCCGGAGCCACTTGGTACTATCAAACCCGCCCAACTTGACACTGGTGCCACCATGGGTCTGGTCACCATCCTGCCTATCGTAGCTTTTCAGGAGCCAGCCGGTCACTCCCAGCCATAGGCCCCCAGACAAAAACCTTGGCCCGTTTCCCTGGCAAACAAAAGTAAGTTATCCCGCTTCTGGATGGCAGATTGCAGGAGCCACTTTTCACCATCAAACCAGCCCGACTTGGCACTGGTGCCACCTCTGGTCTGGGAACCATCCTGCGTATCGTGGATTCTAAGGAGCCAGCCGGCCACTCCCAGCCACAGGCCCCCAAACACAAACCACAGCGCTTTTCCCTGGAAAACAAAACTCGCCTGCCAACATTTGGATGGCAGATTGCAGGAGCCACTTGGTACTATCAAACCAGCCCAACTTGGCACTGGTGCCACCATGGATCTGGTCACCATCCTGCCTATCGTAGCCTTTCAGGACCTAGCCGGTCACTCCAAGCCATAGGCCCCCAGAGAAAAACCTCGGCCCGTTTCCCTGGCAAACAAAAGTAAGCTGCCCCGCTTCTGGATGGCAGATTGCAGGAACCACTTGGTACTATCAAACCAGCCCAACTTGGCACTGGTGCCACCTTGGGTCTGGGAACCATCCTGCGTATCGTGGATTCTAAGGAGCCAGCCGGTCACTCCCAGCCACAGGCCACCAAACACAAACAACGGCGCTTTTCCCTGGAAAACAAAACTCGCCTGCCAACATTTTGATGGCAGATTGCAGGAGCCACTTGCTACTATCAAATCAGCCCAACTTGGCACTGGTGCCACCATGGGTCTGGTCACCATCCTGCCTATCGTAGCTTTTCAGGAGCCAGCCGGTCCCTCCCTGCCATAGGCCCCCAGAGAAAACCCTCGGCCCGTTTCCCTGGCAAACAAAAGTAAGCTACCCCGCTTCTGGATGGCAGATTGCAGGAGCCACTTTGCACCATCAAACTAGCCCGACTTGGCACTGGTGCCACCTCTGGTCTGGGAACCATCCTGCGTATCGTGGATTCTAAGGAGCCAGCCGGCCACTCCCAGCCACAGGCCCCCAAACACAAACAACGGCGCTTTTCCCTGGATAACAAACTCGCCTGCCAACTTTTTGATGGCAGATTGCAGGAGCCACTTGGTACTATCAAACCAGCCCAACTTGGCACTGGTGCCACCATGGGTCTGGTCACCATCCTGCCTATCGTAGCTTTTCAGGAGCCAGGCGGTCACTCCCAGCCATAGGCCCCCAGACACAAACCTCGGCCCGTTTCCCTGGCAAACAAAAGTAAGCTGCCCCGCTTCTGGATGGCAGATTGCAGGAACCACTTGGTAGTATCAAACCAGCCCGACTTGGCACTGGTGCCACCTCTGGTCTGGGAACCATCCTGCGTATCGTGGTTCTAAGGAGCCAGCCGGCCACTCCCAGCCACAGGCCCCCAAACACAAACCACAGCGCTTTTCCCTGGAAAACAAAACTCGCCTGCCAACTTTTGATGGCAGATTGCAGGAGCCACTTGGTACTATCAAACCAGCCCAACTTGGCACTGGTGCCACCATGGGTCTGGTCACCATCCTGCCTATCGTAGCTTTTCAGGAGCCAGGCGGTCACTCCCAGCCATAGGCCCCCAGACACAAACCTCGGCCCGTTTCCCTGGCAAACAAAAGTAAGCTGCCCCGCTTCTGGATGGCAGATTGCAGGAACCACTTGGTAGTATCAAACCAGCCCGACTTGGCACTGGTGCCACCTCTGGTCTGGGAACCATCCTGCGTATCGTGGTTCTAAGGAGCCATCCGTCCACTCCCAGCCACAGGCCCCCAAACACAAACAACGGCGCTTTTCCCTGGAAAACAAAACTCGCCTGCCAACTTTTTGATGGCAGATTGCAGGAGCCACTTGGTACTATCAAATCAGCCCAACTTGGCACTGGTGCCACCATGGGTCTGGTCACCATCCTGCCTATCGTAGCTTTTCAGGAGCCAGCCGGTCACTCGCAGCCATAGGCCCCCAGAAAAAATACTCGGCCCGTTTCCCTGGCAAACAAAAGTAAGCTACCCCGCTTCTGGATGGCAGATTGCAGGACGCACTTGATAGTATCAAACCAGCCCGACTTGGCACTGGTGCCACCTCTGGTCTGGGAACCATGCTGCGTATCGTGGATTCTAATTAGCCATCTGGCCACTCCCACCCACAGGCCCCCAAACAAAAACAACGGCGCTTTTCCCTGGAAAACAAACCTCGCCTGCCAAATTTTGATGGCAGATTGCCGGAGCCACTTGGTACTATCAAACCAGCCCAACTTGACACTGGTGCCACCATGGGTCTGGTCACCATCCTGCCTATCGTAGCTTTTCAGGAGCCAGCCGGTCACTCCCAGCCATAGGCCCCCAGACAAAAACCTTGGCCCGTTTCCCTGGCAAACAAAAGTAAGTTATCCCGCTTCTGGATGGCAGATTGCAGGAGCCACTTTTCACCATCAAACCAGCCCGACTTGGCACTGGTGCCACCTCTGGTCTGGGAACCATCCTGCGTATCGTGGATTCTAAGGAGCCAGCCGGCCACTCCCAGCCACAGGCCCCCAAACACAAACCACAGCGCTTTTCCCTGGAAAACAAAACTCGCCTGCCAACATTTTGATGGCAGATTGCAGGAGCCACTTGGTACTATCAAATCAGCCCAACTTGGCACTGGTGCCACCATGGGTCTGGTCACCATCCTGCCTATCGTAGCTTTTCAGGAGCCAGCCGGTCACTCGCAGCCATAGGCCCCCAGACACAAAACTCGGCCCGTTTCCCTGGCAAACAAAAGTAAGCTACCCCGCTTCTGGATGGCAGATTGCAGGAGCCACTTTGCACCATCAAACTGGCCCGACTTGGCACTGGTGCGACCTCTGGTCTGGGAACCATCCCGCGTATCGTGGATTCTAAGGAGCCAGCCGGTCACTCCCACCCACAGGCCCCCAAACACAAACAACGGCACTTTTCCCTGGAAAACAAAACTCGCCTGCCAACATTTTGATGGCAGATTGCAGGAGCCACTTGGTACTATCAAACCAGCCTAACTTGGCACTGGTGCCACCATGGGTCTGGTCACCATCCTGCCTATCGTAGCTTTTCAGGAGCCAGCCGGTCACTCCCAGCCATAGGCCCCCAGACAAAAACCTCGGCCCGTTTCCCTGGCAAACAAAAGTAAGTTATCCCGCTTCTGGATGGCAGATTGCAGGAGCAACTTTTCACCATCAAACCAGCCCAACTTGGCACTGGTGCCACCTCTGGTCTGGGAACCATCCTGCGTATCGTGGATTCTAAGGAGCCAGCCGGCCACTCCCTGCCACAGGCCCCCAAACACAAACAACGGCGCTTTTCCCTGGAAAACAAACTCGCCTGCCAACTTTTTGATGGCAGATTGCAGGAGCCACTTGGTACTATCAAACCAGCCCAACTTGGCACTGGTGCCACCATGGGTCTGGTCACCATCCTGCCTATCGTAGCTTTTCAGGTGCCAGGCGGTCACTCCCAGCCATAGGCCCTGAGACACAAACCTCGGCCCGTATCCCTGGCATACAAAAGTAAGCTGCCCCGCTTCTGGATGGCAGATTGCAGGACGCACTTGGTACTATCAAACCAGCCCAACTTGGCACTGGTGCCACCTCTGGTCTGGGAACCATGCCGCGTATCGTGGATTCTAAGGAGCCAGCCGGCCACTCCCACCCACAGGCCCCCAAACAGAAACAACGGCGCTTTTCCCTGGAAAACAAAACTCGCCTGCCAACATTTTCATGGCAGATTGCAGGAGCCACTTGGTACTATCAAATCAGCCCAACTTGGCACTGGTGCCACCATGGGTCTGGTCACCATCCTGCCTATCGTAGCTTTTCAGGAGCCAGCCGGTCACTCCCAGCCATAGGCCCCCAGACACAAACCTCGGCCCGTTTCCCTGGCAAACAAAAGTAAGCTACCCCGCTTCTGGATGGCAGATTGCAGGAACCACTTTGCACCATCAAACTAGCCCGACTTGGCACTGGTGCCACCTCTGGTCTGGGAACCATGCTGCGTATCGTGGATTCTAAGGAGCCATCCGTCCACTCCCAGACACAGGCCCCCAAACACAAACAACGGCGCTTTTCCCTGGAAAACAAAACTCGCCTGCCAACTTTTTGATGGCAGATTGCAGGAGCCACTTGGTACTATCAAACCAGCCCAACTTGGCACTGGTGCCACCATGGGTCTGGTCACCATCCTGCCTATCGTAGCTTTTCAGGAGCCAGCCGGTCACTCCCAGCCATAGGCCCCCAGACACAAACCTCGGCCCGTTTCCCTGGCAAACAAAAGTAAGCTGCCCCGCTTCTGGATGGCAGATTGCAGGACGCACTTGGTAGTATCAAACCAGCCCGACTTGGCACTGGTGCCACCTCTGGTCTGGGAACCATCCTGCGTATCGTGGATTCTAAGCAGCCAGCCGGCCACTCCCAGCCACAGGCCCCCAAATACAAACAACGGCGCTTTTCCCTGGAAAACAAAACTCGCCTGCCAACATTTTGATGGCAGATTGCAGGAGCCACTTGGTACTATCAAATCAGCCCAACTTGGCACTGGTGCCACCATGCGTTTGGTCACCATCCTGCCTATCGTAGCTTTTCAGGAGCCAGACGGTCACTCCCAGCTATAGGCCCCCAGACCAAAACCTCGGCCCGTTTCCCTGGCATACAAAAGTAAGCTGCCCCGCTTCTGGATGGCAGATTGCAGGAACAACTTGGTACTATCAAACCAGCCCGACTTGGCACTGGTGCCACCTCTGGTCTGGGAACCATCCTGCGTATCGTGGATTCTAAGGAGCCATCCGTCCACTCCCAGCCACAGGCCCCCAAACACAAACAACGGCGCTTTTCCCTGGAAAACAAAACTCGCCTGCCAACATTTTGATGGCAGATTGCAGGAGCCACTTGGTACTATCAAACCAGCCCAACTTGGCACTGGTGCCACCATGGATCTGGTCACCATCCTGCCTATCGTAGCTTTTCAGGACCTAGCCGGTCACTCCAAGCCATAGGCGCCCAGACAAAAAGCTCGGCCCGTTTCCCTGGCAAACAAAGTAAGCTGCCCCGCTTCTGGATGGCAGATTGCAGGAACCACTTGGTACTATCAAACCAGCCCGACTTGGCACTGGTGCCACCTTGGGTCTGGGAACCATCCTGCGTATCGTGGATTCTAAGGAGCCAGCCGGTCACTCCCAGCCACAGGCCCCCAAACACAAACAACGGCGCTTTTCCCTGGAAAACAAAACTCGCCTCCCAATATTTTGATGGCAGATTGCAGGAGCCACTTGCTACTATCAAATCAGCCCAACTTGGCACTGGTGCCACCATGGGTCTGGTCACCATCCTGCCTATCGTAGCTTTTCAGGAGCCAGCCGGTCCCTCCCTGCCATAGGCCCCCAGAGAAAAACCTCGGCCCGTTTCCCTGGCAAACAAAAGTAAGCTACCCCGCTTCTGGATGGCAGATTGCAGGAGCCACTTTGCACCATCAAACTAGCCCGACTTGGCACTGGTGCCACCTCAGGTCTGGGAACCATCCTGCGTATCGTTCATTCTAAGGAGCCAGCCGGCCACTCCAGCCACAGGCCCCCAGACACAAACAACGGCGCTTTTCCCTGGAAAACAAAACTCGCCTGCCAACATTTTGATGGCAGATTGCAGGAGCCACTTGGTACTGTCAAATCAGCCCAACTTGGCACTGGTGCCACCATGGGTCTGGTCACCATCCTGCCTATCGTAGCTTTTCAGGACCTAGCAGGTCACTCCCAGCCATAGGCCCCCAGACACAAAGCTCGGCCCGTTTCCCTGGCAAACAAAAGTAAGCTGCCCCGCTTCTGGATGGCAGATTTCCGGAGCCACTTGGTAGTATCAAACCAGCCCGACTTGGCACTGGTGCCACCTCTGGTCTGGGAACCATCCTGCGTATCGTGGATTCTAAGGAGCTATCCGTCCACTCCCAGCCACAGGCCCCCAAATACAAACAACGGCGCTTTTCCCTGGAAAACAAAACTCGCCTGCCAACATTTTGATGGCAGATTGCAGGAGCCACTTGCTACTATCAAATCAGCCCATCTTGGCACTGGTGCCACCATGGGTCTGGTCACCATCCTGCCTATCGTAGGTGTTCAGGCGCCAGCCGGTCACTCCCAGCCATAGGCCCCCAGAGAAAAACCTCGGCCCGTTTCCCTGGCAAACAAAAGTAAGCTGCCCCGCTTCTGGATGGCAGATTGCAGGAGCCACTTTGCACCATCAAACCAGCCCAACTTGGCACTGGTGCCACCTCTGGTCTGGGAACCATGCTGTGTATCGTGGATTCCAATTAGCAAGCCGGCCACTCCCAGCCACAGGCCTCCAAACGCAAACAACGGCGCTTTTCCCTGGAAAACAAAACTCGCCTGACAACTTTTTGATGGCAGATTGCAGGAGCCACTTGGTACTATCAAACCAGCCCAACTTGGCACTGGTGCCACCATGGGTCTGGTCACCATCCTGCCTATCGTAGCTTTTCAGGACCTAGACGGTCACTCCCAGCCATAGGCCCCGTGACACAAAGCTCGGCCCGTTTCCCTGGCAAACAAAAGTAAGCTGTCCCGCTTCTGGATGGCAGATTGCAGGATCCACTAGGTATTATCAAACCAGCCCGACTTGGCACTGGTGCCACCTCTGGTCTGGGAACCATCCTGCGTATCGTGGATTCTAAGCAGCCAGCCGGCCACTCCCAGCCACAGGCCCCCAAACAGAAACAACGGCGCTTTTCCCTGGAAAACAAAACTCGCCTGCCAACATTTTGATGGCAGATTGCAGGAGCCACTTGGTACTATCAAACCAGCCCAACTTGGCACTGGTGCCACCATGGGTCTGGTCACCATCCTGCCTATCGTAGCTTTTCAGGAGCCAGCCGGTCACTCCAAGCCATAGGCCCCCAGACAAAAACCTCGGCCCGTTTCCCTGGCAAAGAAAAATAAGCTACCCCGCTTCTGGATGGCACATTGCAGGAGCCACTTTGCACCATCAAACCAGCCCGACTTGGCACTGGTGCCACCTCTGGTCTGGGAACCATCCTGCGTATCGTGGATTCTAATTAGCCATCCGTCTACTCCCAGCCACAGGCCCCCAAACAAAAACAACGGCGCTTTTCCCTGGAAAACAAAACTCGCCTGCCAAATTTTGATGGCAGATTGCCGGAGCCACTGGGTACTATCAAACCAGCCCAACTTGACACTGGTGCCACCATGGGTCTGGTCACCATCCTGCCTATCGTAGCTTTTCAGGAGCCAGCCGGTCACTCCCAGCCATAGGCCCCCAGACAAAAAGCTCGGACCGTTTCCCTGGCAAACAAAAGTAAGTTATTCCGCTACTGGATGGCAGATTGCAGGAGCCACTTTTCACCATCAAACCAGCCCGACTTGGCACTGGTGCCACCTCTGGTCTGGGAACCATGCTGCGTATCGTGGATTCTAAGGAGCCAGCCGGCCACTCCCAGCCACAGGCCCCCAAACAAAAACAACGGCGCTTTTCCCTGGAAAACAAAACTCGCCTGCCAACATTTTGATGGCAGATTGCAGGAGCCACTTGGTACTATCAAACCAGCCCAACTTGGCACTGGTGCCACCATGGGTCTGGTCACCATCCTGCCTATCTTAGCTTTTCAGGAGCCAGCCGGTCACTCCCAGCCATAGGCCCCCAGACACAAACCTCGGCCCGTTTCCCTGGCAAACAAAAGTAAGCTGCCCCGCTTCTGGATGGCAGATTGCAGGAGCCACTTGGTACTATCAAACCAGCCCGACTTGGCACTGGTGCCACCTTGGGTCTGGGAACCATCCTGCGTATCGTGGATTCTAAGGAGCCAGCCGGTCACTCCCAGCCACAGGCCCCCAAACACAAACCACAGCGCTTTTCCCTGGAAAACAAAACCCGCCTGCCGACATTTTGATGGCAGATTGCAGGAGCCACTTGCTACTATCAAATCAGCCCAACTTGGCACTGGTGCCACCATGGGTCTGGTCACCATCCTGCCTATCGTAGCTTTTCAGGAGCCAGCCGGTCACTCCCAGCCATAGGCCCCCAGACACAAAGCTCGGCCCGTTTCCCTGGCAAACAAAAGTAAGCTGCCCCGCTTCTGGATGGCAGATTGTAGGACGCACTTGGTACTATCAAACCAGCCCGACTTGGCACTGGTGCCACCTCTGGTCTGGGAACCATGGTGCGTATCGTGAATTCTAAGGAGCCAGCCGGCCACTCCCAGCCATAGGCACCCAAACACAAACAACGGCGCTTTTCCCTGGAAAACAAAACTCGCCTGCCAACTTTTTGATGGCAGATTGCAGGAGCCACTTGGTACTATCAAACCAGCTCAACTTGGCACTGGTGCCACCATGGGTCTGCTCACCATCCTGCCTATCGTAGCTTTTCAGGAGCCAGACGGTCACTCGCAGCCATAGGCCCCCAGACACAAACCTCGGCCCGTTTCCCTGGCAAACAAAAGTAAGCTGCCCCGCTTCTGCATGGCAGATTGCAGGAGCTATTTAGTACTATCAAACCAGCCCGACTTGGCACTGGTGCCACCTCAGGTCTGGGAACCATCCTGCGTAACGTGGATTCTAAGGAGCCAGCCGGCCACTCCCAGCCACAGGCGCCCAAACACAAACAACGGCGCTTTTCCCTGGAAAACAAAACTCGCCTGCCAAATTTTGACGGCAGATTGCAGGAGCCACTTGGTACTATCAAATCAGCCCAACTTGGGACTGGTGCCACCATGGGTCTGGTCACCATCCTGCCTATCGTAGCGTTTCAGGAGCCAGCCGGTCACTCCCAGCCATAGGCCCCCAGACAAAAACCTCGGCCCGTTTCCCTGGCATACAAAAGTAAGCTGCCCTGCTTCTGGATGGCAGATTGCAGGAACCACTTGGTACTATCAAACCAGCAAAACTTGGCACTGGTGCCACCTTGGGTCTGGATACCATGCTGCGTATCGTGGATTCTAAGGAGCCATCCGTCCACTCCCAGCCACAGGCCCCCAAACACAAACAACGGCGCTTTTCCCTGGAAAACAAAACTCTCCTGCCAACTTTTTGATGGGAGATTGCAGGAGCCACTTGGTTTTATCAAATCAGACCAACTTGGCACTGGTGCCACCATGGGTCTGGTCACCATCCTGCCTATCGTAGCTTTTCAGGAGCCAGCCGGTCAATCCTAGCCATAGGCCCCCAGACACAAACCTCGGCCCGTTTCCCTGACAAACAAAAGTAAGTTATCCCGCTTCTGGATGGCAGATTGCCGGAGCCACTTGGTACTATCAAACCAGCCCGACTTGGCACTGGTGCCACCATGGGTCTGGTCACCATCCTGCCTATCGTGGATTCTAATTAGCCATCTGTCCACTCCCAGCCACAGGCCCCCAAACAAAAACAACGGCGCTTTTCCCTGGAAAACAAAACTCGTCTGCCAACTTTTTGATGGCAGATTGCCAGAGCCACTTGGTACTATCAAACCAGCCCAACTTGGCACTGGTGCCACCTTGGGTCTGGGAACCATGCTGCGTATCGTGGATTCTAAGGAGCCAGCCGGCCACTCCCAGCCACAGGCCCCCAAACACAAACCATAGCGCTTTTCCCTGGAAAACAAAATTCGCCGGCCAAATTATTGATGGCAGATTGCAGGAGCCACTTGGTACTATCAAATCAGCCCAACTTGGAACTGGTGCCACCATGGGTCTGGTCACCATCCTGCTTATCGTAGCTTTTCAGGAGCCAGCCGGTCACTCCCAGCCATAGGCGCCCAGACACAATGCTCTGCCCTTTTCCCTGGCAAACCAAAGTAAGCTGCCCCGCTTCTGGATGGCAGATTGCAGGAACCACTTGGTACTATAAAACCAGCCCGACTTGGCACTGGTGCCACCTCTGGTCTGGGAACCATGCTGCGTATCGTGGATTCTAAGCAGCCAGCCGGCCACTCCCAGCCACAGGCCCCCAAACAAAAACAACGGCGCTTTTCCCTGGAAAACAAAACTCGTCTGCCAACTTTTTGATGGCAGATTGCCAGAGCCACTTGGTACTATCAAACCAGCCCAACTTGGCACTGGTGCCACCATGGGTCTGGTCACCATCCTGCCTATCGTAGCTTTTCAGGACCTAGACGGTCACTCCCAGCCATAGGCCCCGTGACACAAAGCTCGGCCCGTTTCCCTGGCAAACAAAAGTAAGCTGTCCCGCTTCTGGATGGCATATTGCAGGATCCACTAGGTATTATCAAACCAGCCCGACTTGGCACTGGTGCCACCTCTGGTCTGGGAACCATCCTGCGTATCGTGGATTCTAAGGAGCCAGCCGGCCACTCCCAGCCACAGGCCCCCAAACAGAAACAACGGCGCTTTTCCCTGGAAAACAAAACTCGCCTGCCAACATTTTGATGGCAGATTGCAGGAGCCACTTGGTACTATCAAACCAGCCCAACTTGGCACTGGTGCCACCATGGGTCTGGTCACCATCCTGCCTATCGTAGCTTTTCAGGAGCCAGCCGGTCACTCCAAGCCATGGGCCCCCAGACAAAAACCTCGGCCCGTTTCCCTGGCAAAGAAAAATAAGCTACCCCGCTTCTGGATGGCACATTGCAGGAGCCACTTTGCACCATCAAACCAGCCCGACTTGGCACTGGTGCCACCTCTGGTCTGGGAACCATCCCGCGTATCGTGGATTCTAAGCAGCCAGCCGGCCACTCCCAGCCACAGGCCCCCAAACAGAAACAACGGCGCTTTTCCCTGGAAAACAAAACTCGCCTGCCAACATTTTGATGGCAGATTGCCGGAGCCACTGGGTACTATCAAACCAGCCAACCTTGACACTGGTGCCACCATGGGTCTGGTCACCATCCTGCCTGTCGTAGCTTTTCAGGAGCCAGCCGGTCACTCCCAGCCATAGGCCCCCAGACAAAAAGCTCGGACCGTTTCCCTGGCAAACAAAAGTAAGTTATTCCGCTACTGGATGGCAGATTGCAGGAGCCACTTTTCACCATCAAACCAGCCCGACTTGGCACTGGTGCCACCTCTGGTCTGGGAACCATGCTGCGTATCGTGGATTCTAAGGAGCCAGCCGGCCACTCCCAGCCACAGGCCCCCAAACACAAACAACGGCGCATTTCCCTGGATAACAAACTCGCCTGCCAACTTTTTGATGGCAGATTGCAGGAGCCACTTGGTACTATCAAACCAGCCCAACTTGGCACTGGTGCCACCATGGGTCTGGTCACCATCCTGCCTATCGTAGCTTTTCAGGAGCCAGCCGGTCACTCCAAGCCATAGGCCCCCAGACAAAAACCTCGGCCCGTTTCCCTGGCAAAGAAAAATAAGCTACCCCGCTTCTGGATGGCACATTGCAGGAGCCACTTTGCACCATCAAACCAGCCCGACTTGGCACTGGTGCCACCTCTGGTCTGGGAACCATCCTGCGTATCGTGGATTCTAATTAGCCATCCGTCCACTCCCAGCCACAGGCCCCCAAACAAAAACAACGGCGCTTTTCCCTGGAAAACAAAACTCGCCTGCCAAATTTTGATGGCAGATTGCCGGAGCCACTGGGTACTATCAAACCAGCCCAACTTGACACTGGTGCCACCATGGGTCTGGTCACCATCCTGCCTATCGTAGCTTTTCAGGAGCCAGCCGGTCACTCCCAGCCATAGGCCCCCAGACAAAAAGCTCGGACCGTTTCCCTGGCAAACAAAAGTAAGTTATTCCGCTACTGGATGGCAGATTGCAGGAGCCACTTTTCACCATCAAACCAGCCCGACTTGGCACTGGTGCCACCTCTGGTCTGGGAACCATGCTGCGTATCGTGGATTCTAAGGAGTCAGCCGGCCACTCCCAGCCACAGGCCCCCAAACACAAACAACGGCGCATTTCCCTGGATAACAAACTCGCCTGCCAACTTTTTGATGGCAGATTGCAGGAGCCACTTGGTACTATCAAACCAGCCCAACTTGGCACTGGTGCCACCATGGGTCTGGTCACCATCCTGCCTATCGTAGCTTTTCAGGAGCCAGCCGGTCACTCCCAGCCATAGGCCCCCAGACAAAAACCTCGGCCCGTTTCCCTGGCAAACAAAAGTAAGCTACCCCGCTTCTGGATGGCAGATTGCAGGACGCACTTGGTACTATCAAACCAGCCCAACTTGGCACTGGTGCCACCTCTGGTCTGGGAACCATGCTGCGTATCGTGGATTCTAAGGAGCCAGCCGGCCACTCCCAGCCACAGGCCCCCAAACTAAAACAACGGCGCTTTTCCCTGGAAAACAAAACTCGCCTGCCAACATTTTGATGGCAGATTGCAGGAGCCACTTGGTACTATCAAACCAGCCCAACTTGGCACTGGTGCCACCATGGGTCTGGTCACCATCCTGCCTATCGTAGCTTTTCAGGAGCCAGCCGGTCACTCCCAGCCATAGGCCCCCAGACACAAACCTCGGCCCGTTTCCCTGGCAAACAAAAGTAAGCTGCCCCGCTTCTGGATGGCAGATTGCAGGAGCCACTTGGTACTATCAAACCAGCCCAACTTGGCACTGGTGCCTCCTTGGGTCTGGGAACCATCCTGCGTATCGTGGATTCTAAGGAGCCAGCCGGTCACTCCCAGCCACAGGCCCCCAAACACAAACCACAGCGCTTTTCCCTGGAAAACAAAACCCGCCTGCCGACATTTTGATGGCAGATTGCAGGAGCCACTTGCTACTATCAAATCAGCCCAACTTGGCACTGGTGCCACCATGGGTCTGGTCACCATCCTGCCTATCGTAGCTTTTCAGGAGCCAGCCGGTCACTCCCAGCCAGAGGCCCCCAGACACAAAGCTCGGCCCGTTTCCCTGGCAAACAAAAGTAAGCTGCCCCGCTTCTGCATGGCAGATTGCAGGAGCTATTTAGTACTATCAAACCAGCCCGACTTGGCACTGGTGCCACCTCAGGTCTGGGAACCATCCTGCGTAACGTGGATTCTAAGGAGCCAGCCGGCCACTCCCAGCCACAGGCGCCCAAACACAAACAACGGCGCTTTTCCCTGGAAAACAAAACTCGCCTGCCAAATTTTGACGGCAGATTGCAGGAGCCACTTGGTACTATCAAATCAGCCCAACTTGGGACTGGTGCCACCATGGGTCTGGTCACCATCCTGCCTATCGTAGCTTTTCAGGAGCCAGCCGGTCACTCCCAGCCATAGGCCCCCAGACAAAAACCTCGGCCCGTTTCCCTGGCATACAAAAGTAAGCTGCCATGCTTCTGGATGGCAGATTGCAGGAACCACTTGGTACTATCAAACCAGCAAAACTTGGCACTGGTGCCACCTTGGGTCTGGATACCATGCTGCGTATCGTGGATTCTAAGGAGCCAGCCGGCCACTCCCAGCCACAGGCCCCCAAACACAAACAACGGCGCTTTTCCCTGGAAAACAAAACTCTCCTGCCAACTTTTTGATGGGAGATTGCAGGAGCCACTTGGTTTTATCAAATCAGACCAACTTGGCACTGGTGCCACCATGGGTCTGGTCACCATCCTGCCTATCGTAGCTTTTCAGGAGCCAGCCGGTCACTCCCAGCCATAGGCCCCCAGACACAAACCTCGGCCCGTTTCCCTGACAAACAAAAGTAAGTTATCCCGCTTCTGGATGGCAGATTGCCGGAGCCACTTGGTACTATCAAACCAGCCCGACTTGGCACTGGTGCCACCATGGGTCTGGTCACCATCCTGCCTATCGTGGATTCTAATTAGCCATCTGTCCACTCCCAGCCACAGGCCCCCAAACAAAAACAACGGCGCTTTTCCCTGGAAAACAAAACTCGTCTGCCAACTTTTTGATGGCAGATTGCCAGAGCCACTTGGTACTATCAAACCAGCCCAACTTGGCACTGGTGCCACCTTGGGTCTGGGAACCATGCTGCGTATCGTGGATTCTAAGGAGCCAGCCGGCCACTCCCAGCCACAGGCCCCCAAACACAAACCATAGCGCTTTTCCCTGGAAAACAAAATTCGCCGGCCAAATTATTGATGGCAGATTGCAGGAGCCACTTGGTACTATCAAATCAGCCCAACTTGGCACTGGTGCCACCATGGGTCTGGTCACCATCCTGCTTATCGTAGCTTTTCAGGAGCCAGCCGGTCACTCCCAGCCATAGGCACCCAGACACAATGCTCTGCCCTTTTCCCTGGCAAACCAAAGTAAGCTGCCCCGCTTCTGGATGGCAGATTGCAGGAACCACTTGGTACTATAAAACCAGCCCGACTTGGCACTGGTGCCACCTCTGGTCTGGGAACCATGCTGCGTATCGTGGATTCTAAGGAGCCAGCCGGCCACTCCCAGCCACAGGCCCCCAAACAAAAACAACGGCGCTTTTCCCTGGAAAACAAAACTCGCCTGCCAAATTTTTGATGGCAGATTGCAGGAGCCACTTGGTACTATCAAACCAGCCCAACTTGACACTGGTGCCACCATGGGTCTGGTCACCATCATGCCTATCTTAGCTTTTCAGGAGCCAGCCGGTCACTCCCAGCCATAGGCCCCCAGACACAAACCTCGGCCCGTTTCCCTGGCAAACAAAAGTAAGCTGCCCCGCTTCTGGATGGCAGATTGCAGGAGCCACTTGGTACTATCAAACCAGCCCAACTTGGCACTGGTGCCACCTTGGGTCTGGGAACCATCCTGCGTATCGTGGATTCTAAGGAGCCAGCCGGTCACTCCCAGCCACAGGCCCCCAAACACAAACCACAGCGCTTTTCCCTGGAAAACAAACCCGCCTGCCGACATTTTGATGGCAGATTGCAGGAGCCACTTGCTGCTATCAAATCAGCCCAACTTGGCACTTGTGCCACCATGGGTCTGGTCACCATCCTGCCTATCGTAGCTTTTCAGGAGCCAGCCGGTCACTCCCAGTCATAGGCCCCCAGACACAAAGCTCAGCCCGTTTCCCTGGCAAACAAAAGTAAGCTGCCCCGCTTCTGGATGGCAGATTGTAGGACGCACTTGGTACTATCAAACCAGCCCGACTTGGCACTGGTGCCACCTCTGGTCTGGGAACTATGGTGCGTATCGTGGATTCTAAGGAGCCAGCCGGCCACTCCCAGCCATAGGCACCCAAACACAAACAACGGCGCTTTTCCCTGGAAAACAAAACTCGCCTGCCAACTTTTTGATGGCAGATTGCAGGAGCCACTTGGTACTATCAAACCAGCTCAACTTGGCACTGGTGCCACCATGGGTCTGGTCACCATCCTGCCTATCGTAGCTTTTCAGGAGCCAGCTGGTCACTCCCAGCCATAGGCCCCCAGACACAAAGCTCGGCCCGTTTCCCTGGCAAACAAAAGTAAGCTGCCCCGCTTCTGCATGGCAGATTGCAGGAGCTATTTAGTACTATCAAACCAGCCCGACTTGGCACTGGTGCCACCATGGGTCTGGTCACCATCCTGCCTATCGTAGCTTTTCAGGAGCCAGCCGGTCACTCCCAGCCATAGGCCCCCAGACACAAACCTCGGCCCGTTTCCCTGGCAAACAAAAGTAAGCTACCCTGCTTCTGGATGGCAGATTGCAGGACGCACTTGGTACTATCAAACCAGCCCAACTTGGCACTGGTGCCACCTCTGGTCTGGGAACCATGCTGCGTATCGTGGATTCTAAGCAGCCAGCCGGCCACTCCCAGCCACAGGCCCCCAAACACAAACAACGGCGCATTTCCCTGGATAACAAACTCGCCTGCCAACATTTTGATGGCAGATTGCAGGAGCCACTTGGTACTATCAAACCAGCCCAACTTGGCACTGGTGCCACCATGGGTCTGGTCACCATCCTGCCTATCGTAGCTTTTCAGGAGCCAGCCGGTCACTCCAAGCCATAGGCCCCCAGACAAAAACCTCGGCCCGTTTCCCTGGCAAAGAAAAATAAGCTACCCCGCTTCTGGATGGCACATTGCAGGAGCCACTTTGCACCATCAAACCAGCCCGACTTGGCACTGGTGCCACCTCTGGTCTGGGAACCATCCTGCGTATCGTGGATTCTAATTAGCCATCCGTCCACTCCCAGCCACAGGCCCCCAAACAAAAACAACGGCGCTTTTCCCTGGAAAACAAAACTCGCCTGCCAAATTTTGATGGCAGATTGCCGGAGCCACTGGGTACTATCAAACCAGCCCAACTTGACACTGGTGCCACCATGGGTCTGGTCACCATCCTGCCTATCGTAGCTTTTCAGGAGCCAGCCGGTCACTCCCAGCCATAGGCCCCCAGACAAAAAGCTCGGACCGTTTCCCTGGCAAACAAAAGTAAGTTATTCCGCTACTGGATGGCAGATTGCAGGAGCCACTTTTCACCATCAAACCAGCCCGACTTGGCACTGGTGCCACCTCTGGTCTGGGAACCATGCTGCGTATCGTGGATTCTAAGGAGTCAGCCGGCCACTCCCAGCCACAGGCCCCCAAACACAAACAACGGCGCATTTCCCTGGATAACAAACTCGCCTGCCAACTTTTTGATGGCAGATTGCAGGAGCCACTTGGTACTATCAAACCAGCCCAACTTGGCACTGGTGCCACCATGGGTCTGGTCACCATCCTGCCTATCGTAGCTTTTCAGGAGCCAGCCGGTCACTCCCAGCCATAGGCCCCCAGACACAAACCTCGGCCCGTTTCCCTGGCAAACAAAAGTAAGCTGCCCCGCTTCTGGATGGCAGATTGCAGGAGCCACTTGGTACTATCAAACCAGCCCAACTTGGCACTGGTGCCACCTTGGGTCTGGGAACCATCCTGCGTATCGTGGATTCTAAGGAGCCAGCCGGTCACTCCCAGCCACAGGCCCCCAAACACAAACCACAGCGCTTTTCCCTGGAAAACAAAACCCGCCTGCCGACATTTTGATGGCAGATTGCAGGAGCCACTTGCTACTATCAAATCAGCCCAACTTGGCACTGGTGCCACCATGGGTCTGGTCACCATCCTGCCTATCGTAGCTTTTCAGGAGCCAGCCGGTCACTCCCAGCCAGAGGCCCCCAGACACAAAGCTCGGCCCGTTTCCCTGGCAAACAAAAGTAAGCTGCCCCGCTTCTGCATGGCAGATTGCAGGAGCTATTTAGTACTATCAAACCAGCCCGACTTGGCACTGGTGCCACCTCAGGTCTGGGAACCATCCTGCGTAACGTGGATTCTAAGGAGCCAGCCGGCCACTCCCAGCCACAGGCGCCCAAACACAAACAACGGCGCTTTTCCCTGGAAAACAAAACTCGCCTGCCAAATTTTGACGGCAGATTGCAGGAGCCACTTGGTACTATCAAATCAGCCCAACTTGGGACTGGTGCCACCATGGGTCTGGTCACCATCCTGCCTATCGTAGCTTTTCAGGAGCCAGCCGGTCACTCCCAGCCATAGGCCCCCAGACAAAAACCTCGGCCCGTTTCCCTGGCATACAAAAGTAAGCTGCCATGCTTCTGGATGGCAGATTGCAGGAACCACTTGGTACTATCAAACCAGCAAAACTTGGCACTGGTGCCACCTTGGGTCTGGATACCATGCTGCGTATCGTGGATTCTAAGGAGCCAGCCGGCCACTCCCAGCCACAGGCCCCCAAACACAAACAACGGCGCTTTTCCCTGGGAAACAAAACTCTCCTGCCAACTTTTTGATGGGAGATTGCAGGAGCCACTTGGTTTTATCAAATCAGACCAACTTGGCACTGGTGCCACCATGGGTCTGGTCACCATCCTGCCTATCGTAGCTTTTCAGGAGCCAGCCGGTCACTCCCAGCCATAGGCCCCCAGACACAAACCTCGGCCCGTTTCCCTGACAAACAAAAGTAAGTTATCCCGCTTCTGGATGGCAGATTGCCGGAGCCACTTGGTACTATCAAACCAGCCCGACTTGGCACTGGTGCCACCATGGGTCTGGTCACCATCCTGCCTATCGTGGATTCTAATTAGCCATCTGTCCACTCCCAGCCACAGGCCCCCAAACAAAACAACGGCGCTTTTCCCTGGAAAACAAAACTCGTCTGCCAACTTTTTGATGGCAGATTGCCAGAGCCACTTGGTACTATCAAACCAGCCCAACTTGGCACTGGTGCCACCTTGGGTCTGGGAACCATGCTGCGTATCGTGGATTATAAGGAGCCAGCCGGCCACTCCCAGCCACAGGCCCCCAAACACAAACCACAGCGCTTTTCCCTGGAAAACAAAACCCGCCTGCCGACATTTTGATGGCAGATTGCAGGAGCCACTTGCTACTATCAAATCAGCCCAACTTGGCACTGGTGCCACCATGGGTCTGGTCACCATCCTGCTTATCGTAGCTTTTCAGGAGCCAGCCGGTCACTCCCAGCCATAGGCGCCCAGACACAATGCTCTGCCCTTTTCCCTGGCAAACCAAAGTAAGCTGCCCCGCTTCTGGATGGCAGATTGCAGGAACCACTTGGTACTATAAAACCAGCCCGACTTGGCACTGGTGCCACCTCTGGTCTGGGAACCATGCTGCGTATCGTGGATTCTAAGGAGCCAGCCGGCCACTCCCAGCCACAGGCCCCCAAACAAAAACAACGGCGCTTTTCCCTGGAAAACAAAACTCGCCTGCCAAATTTTTGATGGCAGATTGCAGGAGCCACTTGGTACTATCAAACCAGCTCAACTTGACACTGGTGCCACCATGGGTCTGGTCACCATCCTGCCTATCTTAGCTTTTCAGGAGCCAGCCGGTCACTCCCAGCCATAGGCCCCCAGACACAAAGCTCGGCCCGTTTCCCTGGCAAACAAAAGTAAGCTGCCCCGCTTCTGGATGGCAGATTGCAGGAGCCACTTGGTACTATCAAACCAGCCCAACTTGGCACTGGTGCCACCTTGGGTCTGGGAACCATCCTGCGTATCGTGGATTCTAAGGAGCCAGCCGGTCACTCCCAGCCACAGGCCCCCAAACACAAACCACAGCGCTTTTCCCTGGAAAACAAACCCGCCTGCCGACATTTTGATGGCAGATTGCAGGAGCCACTTGCTGCTATCAAATCAGCCCAACTTGGCACTGGTGCCACCATGGGTCTGGTCACCATCCTGCCTATCGTAGCTTTTCAGGAGCCAGCCGGTCACTCCCAGTCATAGGCCCCCAGACACAAAGCTCGGCCCGTTTCCCTGGCAAACAAAAGTAAGCTGCCCCGCTTCTGGATGGCAGATTGTAGGACGCACTTGGTACTATCAAACCAGCCCGACTTGGCACTGGTGCCACCTCTGGTCTGGGAACTATGGTGCGTATCGTGGATTCTAAGGAGCCAGCCGGCCACTCCCAGCCATAGGCACCCAAACACAAACAACGGCGCTTTTCCCTGGAAAACAAAACTCGCCTGCCAACTTTTTGATGGCAGATTGCAGGAGCCACTTGGTACTATCAAACCAGCTCAACTTGGCACTGGTGCCACCATGGGTCTGCTCACCATCCTGCCTATCGTAGCTTTTCAGGAGCCAGACGGTCACTCGCAGCCATAGGCCCCCAGACAAAAACCTCGGCCCGTTTCCCTGGCAAACAAAAGTAAGCTGCCCCGCTTCTGCATGGCAGATTGCAGGAGCTATTTAGTACTATCTAACCAGCCCGACTTGGCACTGGTGCCACCATGGGTCTGGTCACCATCCTGCCTATCGTAGCTTTTCAGGAGCCAGCCGGTCACTCCCAGCCATAGGCCCCCAGACAAAAACCTCGGCCCGTTTCCCTGGCAAACAAAAGTAAGTTATCCCGCTTCTGGATGGCAGATTGCAGGAGCCACTTTTCACCATCAAACCAGCCCAACTTGGCACTGGTGCCACCTCTGGTCTGGGAACCATCCTGCGTATCGTGGATTCTAAGGAGCCAGCCGGCCACTCCCTGCCACAGGCCCCCAAACACAAACAACGGCGCTTTTCCCTGGATAACAAACTCGCCTGCCAACATTTTGATGGCAGATTGCAGGAGCCACTTGGTACTATCAAACCAGCCACACTTGGCACTGGTGCCACCATGGGTCTGGTCACCATCCTGCCTATCGTAGCTTTTCAGGAGCCAGGCGGTCACTCCCAGCCATAGGCCCTGAGACACAAACCTCGGCCCGTATCCCTGGCAAACAAAAGTAAGCTGCCCCGCTTCTGGATGGCAGATTGCAGGAACCACTTGGTACTATCAAACCAGCCCAACTTGGCACTGGTGCCACCTCTGGTCTGGGAACCATGCCGCGTATCGTGGATTCTAAGGAGCCAGCCGGCCACTCCCAGCCACAGGCCCCCAAACAGAATCAACGGCGCTTTTCCCTGGAAAACAAAACTCGCCTGCCAACTTTTTCATGGCAGATTGCAGGAGCCACTTGGTACTATCAAATCAGCCCAACTTGGCACTGGTGCCACCATGGGTCTGGTCACCATCCTGCCTATCGTAGCTTTTCAGGAGCCAGCCGGTCACTCCCAGCCATAGGCCCCCAGACACAAACCTCGGCCCGTTTCCCTGGCAAACAAAAGTAAGCTACCCCGCTTCTGGATGGCAGATTGCAGGAGCCACTTTGCACCATCAAACTAGCCCGACTTGGCACTGGTGCCACCTCAGCTCTGGGAACCATCCTGCGTATCGTGGATTCTAAGGAGCCATCCGTCCACTCCCAGACACAGGCCCCCAAACACAAACAACGGCGCTTTTCCCTGGAAAACAAAACTCGCCTGCCAACTTTTTGATGGCAGATTGCAGGAGCCACTTGGTACTATCAAACCAGCCCAACTTGGCACTGGTGCCACCATGGGTCTGGTCACCATCCTGCCTATCGTAGCTTTTCAGGAGCCAGCCGGTCACTCGCAGCCATAAACCCCCAGACACAAACCTCGGCCCGTTTCCCTGGCAAACAAAAGTAAGCTGCCCCGCTTCTGGATGGCAGATTGCAGGACGCACTTAGGATTATCAAACCAGCCCGAGTTGGCACTGGTGCCACCTCTGGTCTGGGAACCATGCTGCGTATCGTGGATTCCTAGCAGCCAGCCGGCCACTCCCAGCCACAGGCCTCCAAACACAAACAACGGCGCTTTTCCCTGGAAAACAAAACTCGCCTGCCAACTTTTTGATGGCAGATTGCAGGAGCCACTTGGTACTATCAAACCAGCCCAACTTGGCACTGGTGCCACCATGGGTCTGGTCACCATCCTGCCTATCGTAGCTTTTCAGGACCTAGACGGTCACTCCCAGCCATAGGCCCCGTGACACAAAGCTCGGCCCGTTTCCCTGGCAAACAAAAGTAAGCTGTCCCGCTTCTGGATGGCAGATTGCAGGATCCACTAGGTATTATCAAACCAGCCCGACTTGGCACTGGTGCCACCTCTGGTCTGGGAACCATCCTGCGTATCGTGGATTCTAAGCAGCCAGCCGGCCACTCCCAGCCACAGGCCCCCAAACACAAACAACGGCGCTTTTCCCTGGAAAACAAAACTCGCCTGCCAACATTTTGATGGCAGATTGCAGGAGCCACTTGGTACTATCAAACCAGCCCAACTTGGCACTGGGGCCACCATGGGTCTGGTCACCATCCTGCCTATCGTAGCTTTTCAGGAGCCAGCCGGTCACTCCAAGCCATAGGCCCCCAGACAAAAACCTCGGCCCGTTTCCCTGGCAAAGAAAAATAAGCTACCCCGCTTCTGGATGGCACATTGCAGGAGCCACTTTGCACCATCAAAGCAGCCCGACTTGGCACTGGTGCCACCTCTGGTCTGGGAACCATCCTGCGTATCGTGGATTCTAATTAGCCATCCGTCCACTCCCAGCCACAGGCCCCCAAACAAAAACAACGGCGCTTTTCCCTGGAAAACAAAACTCGCCTGCCAAATTTTGATGGCAGATTGCCGGAGCCACTGGGTACTATCAAACCAGCCCAACTTGACACTGGTGCCACCATGGGTCTGGTCACCATCCTGCCTATCGTAGCTTTTCAGGAGCCAGCCGGTCACTCCCAGCCATAGGCTCCCAGACAAAAAGCTCGGACCGTTTCCCTGGCAAACAAAAGTAAGTTATTCCGCTACTGGATGGCAGATTGCAGGAGCCACTTTTCACCATCAAACCAGCCCGACTTGGCACTGGTGCCACCTCTGGTCTGGGAACCATGCTGCGTATCGTGGATTCTAAGCAGCCAGCCGGCCACTCCCAGCCACAGGCCCCCAAACACAAACAACGGCGCATTTCCCTGGATAACAAACTCGCCTGCCGACTTTTTGATGGCAGATTGCAGGAGCCACTTGGTACTATCAAACCAGCCCAACTTGGCACTGGTGCCACCATGGGTCTGGTCAACATCCTGCCTATCGTAGCTTTTCAGGAGCCAGCCGGTCACTCCCAGCCATAGGCCCCGAGACACAAACCTCGGCCCGTTTCCCTGGCAAACAAAAGTAAGCTACCCCGCTTCTGGATGGCAGATTGCAGGAGCCACTTGGTACTATCAAACCAGCCCAACTTGGCACTGGTGCCACCTTGGGTCTGGGAACCATCCTGCGTATCGTGGATTCTAAGGAGCCAGCCGGTCACTCCCAGCCACAGGCCCCCAAACACAAACCACAGCGCTTTTCCCTGGAAAACAAAACCCGCCTGCCGACATTTTGATGGCAGATTGCAGGAGCCACTTGCTACTATCAAATCAGCCCAACTTGGCACTGGTGCCACCATGGGTCTGGTCACCATCCTGCCTATCGTAGCTTTTCAGGAGCCAGCTGGTCACTCCCAGCCATAGGCCCCCAGACACAAAGCTCGGCCCGTTTCCCTGGCAAACAAAAGTAAGCTGCCCCGCTTCTGGATGGCAGATTGTAGGACGCACTTGGTACTATCAAACCAGCCCGACTTGGCACTGGTGCCACCTCTGGTCTGGGAACCATGGTGCGTATCGTGAATTCTAAGGAGCCAGCCGGCCACTCCCAGCCATAGGCACCCAAACACAAACAACGGCGCTTTTCCCTGGAAAACAAAACTCGCCTGCCAACTTTTTGATGGCAGATTGCAGGAGCCACTTGGTACTATCAAACCAGCTCAACTTGGCACTGGTGCCACCATGGGTCTGCTCACCATCCTGCCTATCGTAGCTTTTCAGGAGCCAGACGGTCACTCGCAGCCATAGGCCCCCAGACACAAACCTCGGCCCGTTTCCCTGGCAAACAAAAGTAAGCTGC
The DNA here is from genome assembly GCF_035770615.1 of Melospiza melodia melodia. Taxonomy (NCBI): domain Eukaryota; kingdom Metazoa; phylum Chordata; class Aves; order Passeriformes; family Passerellidae; genus Melospiza; species Melospiza melodia. The sequence continues at coordinate 33,653,926 of NC_086199.1, read as the reverse complement.
CCCGCTTCTGCATGGCAGATTATAGGAGCTATTTAGTACTATCCAACGAGCCCGACTTGGCACTGGTGCCACCTCAGGTCTGGGAACCATGGTGCGTATCGTGGATTCTAAGGAGCCAGCCGGCCACTCCCAGCCACAGGCGCCCAAACACAAACAACGGCGCTTTTACCTGGAAAACAAAACTCGCCTGCCAAATTTTGACGGCAGATTGCAGGAGCCACTTGGTACTATCAAATCAGCCCAACTTGGGACTGGTGCCACCATGGGTCTGGTCACCATCCTGCCTATCGTAGCTTTTCAGGAGCCAGCCGGTCACTCCCAGCCATAGGCCCCCAGACAAAAACCTCGGCCCGTTTCCCTGGCATACAAAAGTAAGCTGCCCTGCTTCTGGATGGCAGATTGCAGGAACCGCTTGGTACTATCAAACCAGCAAAACTTGGCACTGGTGCCACCTTGGGTCTGGATACCATGCTGCGTATCGTGGATTCTAAGGAGCCAGCTGGCCACTCCCAGCCACAGGCCCCCAAACACAAACAACGGCGCTTTTCCCTGGAAAACAAAACTCTCCTGCCAACTTTTTGATGGGAGATTGCAGGAGCCACTTGGTTTTATCAAATCAGCCCAACTTGGCACTGGTGCCACCATGGGTCTGGTCACCATCCTGCCTATCGTAGCTTTTCAGGAGCCAGCCGGTCACTCCCAGCCATAGGCCCCCAGACACAAACCTCGGACCGTTTCCCTGACAAACAAAAGTAAGTTATCCCGCTTCTGGATGGCAGATTGCCGGAGCCACTTGGTACTATCAAACCAGCCCGACTTGGCACTGGTGCCACCATGGGTCTGGTCACCATCCTGTCTCTCGTGGATCCTAATTAGCCATCCGTCCACTCCCAGCCACAGGCCCCCAAACAAAAACAACGGCGCTATTCCCTGGAAAACAAAACTCGTCTGCCAACTTTTTGATGGCAGATTGCCAGAGCCACTTGGTACTATCAAACCAGCCCAACTTGGCACTGGTGCCACCTTGGGTCTGGGAACCATGCTGCGTATCGTGGATTATAAGGAGCCAGCCGGCCACTCCCAGCCACAGGCCCCCAAACACAAACCACAGCGCTTTTCCCTGGAAAACAAAATTCGCCGGCCAACTTTTTGATGGCAGATTGCAGGAGCCACTTGGTACTATCAAACCAGCCCAACTTGGCACTGGTGCCACCATGGGTCTGGTCACCATCCTGCCTATCGTAGCTTTTCAGGAGCCAGCCGGTCACTCCCAGCCATAGGCGCCCAGACACAATGCTCTGTCCTTTTCCCTGGCAAACCAAAGTAAGCTGCCCCGCTTCTGGATGGCAGATTGCAGGAACCACTTGGTACTATAAAACCAGCCCGACTTGGCACTGGTGCCACCTCTGGTCTGGGAACCATGCTGCGTATCGTGGATTCTAAGGAGCCAGCCGGCCACTCCCAGCCACAGGCCCCCAAACAAAAACAACGGCGCTTTTCCCTGGAAAACAAAACTCGCCTGCCAAATTTTTGATGGCAGATTGCAGGAGCCACTTGGTACTATCAAACCAGCCCAACTTGACACTGGTGCCACCATGGGTCTGGTCACCATCCTGCCTATCTTAGCTTTTCAGGAGCCAGCCGGTCACTCCCAGCCATAGGCCCCCAGACACAAAGCTCGGCCCGTTTCCCTGGCAAACAAAAGTAAGCTGCCCCGCTTCTGGATGGCAGATTGCAGGAGCCACTTTGTACTATCAAACCAGCCCAACTTGGCACTGGTGCCACCTTGGGTCTGGGAACCATCCTGCGTATCGTGGATTCTAAGGAGCCAGCCGGTCACTCCCAGCCACAGGCCCCCAAACACAAACCACAGCGCTTTTCCCTGGAAAACAAACCCGCCTGCCGACATTTTGATGGCAGATTGCAGGAGCCACTTGCTGCTATCAAATCAGCCCAACTTGGCACTGGTGCCACCATGGGTCTGGTCACCATCCTGCCTATCGTAGCTTTTCAGGAGCCAGCCAGTCACTCCCAGGCATAGGCCCCCAGACACAAAGCTCGGCCCGTTTCCCTGGCAAACAAAAGTAAGCTGCCCCGCTTCTGGATGGCAGATTGTAGGACGCACTTGGTACTATCAAACCAGCCCGACTTGGCACTGGTGCCACCTCTGGTCTGGGAACTATGGTGCGTATCGTGGATTCTAAGGAGCCAGCCGGCCACTCCCAGCCATAGGCACCCAAACACAAACAACGGCGCTTTTCCCTGGAAAACAAAACTCGCCTGCCAACTTTTTGATGGCAGATTGCAGGAGCCACTTGGTACTATCAAACCAGCTCAACTTGGCACTGGTGCCACCATGGGTCTGCTCACCATCCTGCCTATCGTAGCTTTTCAGGAGCCAGCCGGTCACTCCCAGCCATAGGCGCCCAGACACAATGCTCTGCCCTTTTCCCTGGCAAACCAAAGTAAGCTGCCCCGCTTCTGGATGGCAGATTGCAGGAACCACTTGGTACTATAAAACCAGCCCAACTTGGCACTGGTGCCACCTCTGGTCTGGGAACCATGCTGCGTATCGTGGATTCTAAGGAGCCAGCCGGCCACTCCCAGCCACAGGCCCACAAACACAAACAACGGCGCTTTTCCCTGGAAAACAAAACTCGCCTGCCAAATTTTTGATGGCAGATTGCAGGAGCCACTTGGTACTATCAAACCAGCCCAACTTGACACTGGTGCCACCATGGGTCTGGTCACCATCCTGCCTATCTTAGCTTTTCAGGAGCCAGCCGGTCACTCCCAGCCATAGGCCCCCAGACACAAAGCTCGGCCCGTTTCCCTGGCAAACAAAAGTAAGCTGCCCCGCTTCTGGATGGCAGATTGCAGGAGCCACTTGGTACTATCAAACCAGCCCAACTTGGCACTGGTGCCACCTTGGGTCTGGGAACCATCCTGCGTATCGTGGATTCTAAGGAGCCAGCCGGTCACTCCCAGCCACAGGCCCCCAAACACAAACCACAGCGCTTTTCCCTGGAAATCAAACCCGCCTGCCGACATTTTGATGGCAGATTGCAGGAGCCACTTGCTGCTATCAAATCAGCCCAACTTGGCACTGGTGCCACCATGGGTCTGGTCACCATCCTGCCTATCGTAGCTTTTCAGGAGCCAGCCGGTCACTCCCAGCCATAGGCCCCCAGACACAAAGCTCGGCCCGTTTCCCTGGCAAACAAAAGTAAGCTGCCCCGCTTCTGGATGGCAGATTGTAGGACGCACTTGGTACTAACAAACCAGCCCGACTTGGCACTGGTGCCACCTCTTGTCTGGGAACTATGGTGCGTATCGTGGATTCTAAGGAGCCAGCCGGCCACTCCCAGCCATAGGCCCCCAAACACAAACAACGGCGCTTTTCCCTGGAAAACAAAACTCGCCTGCCAACATTTTGATGGCAGATTGCAGGAGCCACTTGGTACTATCAAACCAGCTCAACTTGGCACTGGTGCCACCATGGGTCTGCTCACCATCCTGCCTATCGTAGCTTTTCAGGAGCCAGACGGTCACTCGCAGCCATAGGCCCCCAGACAAAAACCTCGGCCCGTTTCCCTGGCAAACAAAAGTAAGCTGCCCCGCTTCTGCATGGCAGATTGCAGGAGCTATTTAGTACTATCAAACCAGCCCGACTTGGCACTGGTGCCACCTCAGGTCTGGGAACCATCCTGCGTATCGTGGATTCTAAGGAGCCAGCCGGCCACTCCCAGCCACAGGCCCCCAAACACAAACAACGGCGCTTTTCCCTGGAAAACAAAACTCGCCTGCCAAATTTTGACGGCAGATTGCAGGAGCCACTTGGTACTATCAAATCAGCCCAACTTGGGACTGGTGCCACCATGGGTCTGGTCACCATCCTGCCTATCGTAGCTTTTCAGGAGCCAGCCGGTCACTCCCAGCCATAGGCCCCCAGACAAAAACCTCGGCCCGTTTCCCTGGCAAACAAAAGTAAGCTGCCCTGCTTCTGGATGGCAGATTGCAGGAACCACTTGGTACTATCAAACCAGCAAAACTTGGCACTGGTGCCACCTTGGGTCTGGATACCATGCTGCGTATCGTGGATTCTAAGGAGCCAGCCGGCCACTCCCAGCCACAGGCCCCCAAACAAAAACAACGGCGCTTTTCCCTGGAAAACAAAACTCTCCTGCCAATTTTTGATGGGAGATTGCAGGAGCCACTTGGTTTTATCAAATCAGACCAACTTGGCACTGGTGCCACCATGGGTCTGGTCACCATCCTGCCTATCGTAGCTTTTCAGGAGCCAGCCGGTCACTCCCAGCCATAGGCCCCCAGACACAAACCTCGGCCCGTTTCCCTGACAAACAAAAGTAAGTTATCCCGCTTCTGGATGGCAGATTCCAGGAGCCACTTGGTACTATCAAACCAGCCCGACTTGGCACTGGTGCCACCATGGGTCTGGTCACCATCCTGCGTATCGTGGATTCTAATTAGCCATCCGTCCACTCCCAGCCCCAGGCCCCCAAACAAAAACAACGGCGCTTTTCCCTGGAAAACAAAACTCGTCTGCCAACTTTTTGATGGCAGATTGCCAGAGCCACTTGGTACTATCAAACCAGCCCAACTTGGCACTGGTGCCACCATGGGTCTGGTCACCATCCTGCTTATCGTAGCTTTTCAGGAGCCAGCCGGTCACTCCCAGCCATAGGCGCCCAGACACAATGCTCTGCCCTTTTCCCTGGCAAACCAAAGTAAGCTGCCCCGCTTCTGGATGGCAGATTGCAGGAACCACTTTCACCATCAAATAGCCCGACTTGGAACTGGAGCCACCTCTGGTCTGGGAACCATTCTGCGTATCGTGGATTCTAAGGAGCCAGCCGGCCACTCCCAGCCACAGGCCCCCAAACACAAACAACGGCTCTTTTCCCTGGAAAACAAAACTCGCCTGACAACTTTTTGATGGCAGATTGCAGGAGCCACTTGCTACTATCAAATCAGCCCAACTTGGCACTGGTGCCACCATGGGTCTGGTCACCATCCTGCCTATCGTAGCTTTTCAGGAGCCAGCCGGTCACTCCCAGCCATAGGCTCCCAGACAAAAACCTCGGCCCGTTTCCCTGGCAAACAAAAGTAAGCTGCCCCGCTTCTGGATGGCAGATTGCAGGAACCACTTGGTACTATAAAACCAGCCCGACTTGGCACTGGTGCCACCTCTGGTCTGGGAACCATGCTGCGTATCGTGGATTCTAAGGAGCCAGCCGGCCACTCCCAGCCAAAGGCCCCCAAACACAAACAACGGCGCTTTTCCCTGGAAAACAAAACTCGCCTGCCAACTTTTTGATGGCAGATTGCAGGAGCCACTTGGTACTATCAAACCAGCCCAACTTGGCACTGGTGCCACCATGGGTCTGGTCACCATCCTGCCTACCTTAGCTTTTCAGGACCTAGCCGGTCACTCCCAGCCATAGGCCCCCAGACACAAATCTCGACCCGTTTCCCTGGCAAACAAAAGCAAGCTGTCCCGCTTCTGGATGGCAGATTGTAGGACGCACTCGGTACTATCAAACCAGCCCGACTTGGCACTGGTGCCACCTCTGGTCTGGGAACCATGCTGCGTATCGTGGATTCTAAGCAGCCAGCCGGCCACTCCCAGCCACAGGCCCCCAAACACAAACAACGGCGCATTTCCCTGGATAACAAACTCGCCTGCCGACTTTTTGATGGCAGATTGCAGGAGCCACTTGGTACTATCAAACCAGCCCAACTTGGCACTGGTGCCACCATGGGTCTGGTCAACATCCTGCCTATCGTAGCTTTTCAGGAGCCAGCCGGTCACTCCCAGCCATAGGCCCCGAGACACAAACCTCGGCCCGTTTCCCTGGCAAACAAAAGTAAGCTACCCCGCTTCTGGATGGCAGATTGCAGGAGCCACTTGGTACTATCAAACCAGCCCAACTTGGCACTGGTGCCACCTTGGGTCTGGGAACCATCCTGCGTATCGTGGATTCTAAGGAGCCAGCCGGTCACTCCCAGCCACAGGCCCCCAAACACAAACCACAGCGCTTTTCCCTGGAAAACAAAACCCGCCTGCCGACATTTTGATGGCAGATTGCAGGAGCCACTTGCTACTATCAAATCAGCCCAACTTGGCACTGGTGCCACCATGGGTCTGGTCACCATCCTGCCTATCGTAGCTTTTCAGGAGCCAGCTGGTCACTCCCAGCCATAGGCCCCCAGACACAAAGCTCGGCCCGTTTCCCTGGCAAACAAAAGTAAGCTGCCCCGCTTCTGGATGGCAGATTGTAGGACGCACTTGGTACTATCAAACCAGCCCGACTTGGCACTGGTGCCACCTCTGGTCTGGGAACCATGGTGCGTATCGTGAATTCTAAGGAGCCAGCCGGCCACTCCCAGCCATAGGCACCCAAACACAAACAACGGCGCTTTTCCCTGGAAAACAAAACTCGCCTGCCAACTTTTTGATGGCAGATTGCAGGAGCCACTTGGTACTATCAAACCAGCTCAACTTGGCACTGGTGCCACCATGGGTCTGCTCACCATCCTGCCTATCGTAGCTTTTCAGGAGCCAGACGGTCACTCGCAGCCATAGGCCCCCAGACACAAACCTCGGCCCGTTTCCCTGGCAAACAAAAGTAAGCTGCCCCGCTTCTGCATGGCAGATTATAGGAGCTATTTAGTACTATCCAACGAGCCCGACTTGGCACTGGTGCCACCTCAGGTCTGGGAACCATGGTGCGTATCGTGGATTCTAAGGAGCCAGCCGGCCACTCCCAGCCACAGGCGCCCAAACACAAACAACGGCGCTTTTACCTGGAAAACAAAACTCGCCTGCCAAATTTTGACGGCAGATTGCAGGAGCCACTTGGTACTATCAAATCAGCCCAACTTGGGACTGGTGCCACCATGGGTCTGGTCACCATCCTGCCTATCGTAGCTTTTCAGGAGCCAGCCGGTCACTCCCAGCCATAGGCCCCCAGACAAAAACCTCGGCCCGTTTCCCTGGCATACAAAAGTAAGCTGCCCTGCTTCTGGATGGCAGATTGCAGGAACCGCTTGGTACTATCAAACCAGCAAAACTTGGCACTGGTGCCACCTTGGGTCTGGATACCATGCTGCGTATCGTGGATTCTAAGGAGCCAGCTGGCCACTCCCAGCCACAGGCCCCCAAACACAAACAACGGCGCTTTTCCCTGGAAAACAAAACTCTCCTGCCAACTTTTTGATGGGAGATTGCAGGAGCCACTTGGTTTTATCAAATCAGCCCAACTTGGCACTGGTGCCACCATGGGTCTGGTCACCATCCTGCCTATCGTAGCTTTTCAGGAGCCAGCCGGTCACTCCCAGCCATAGGCCCCCAGACACAAACCTCGGACCGTTTCCCTGACAAACAAAAGTAAGTTATCCCGCTTCTGGATGGCAGATTGCCGGAGCCACTTGGTACTATCAAACCAGCCCGACTTGGCACTGGTGCCACCATGGGTCTGGTCACCATCCTGCCTCTCGTGGATCCTAATTAGCCATCCGTCCACTCCCAGCCCCAGGCCCCCAAACAAAAACAACGGCGCTTTTCCCTGGAAAACAAAACTCGTCTGCCAACTTTTTGATGGCAGATTGCCAGAGCCACTTGGTACTATCAAACCAGCCCAACTTGGCACTGGTGCCACCTTGGGTCTGGGAACCATGCTGCGTATCGTGGATTATAAGGAGCCAGCCGGCCACTCCCAGCCACAGGCCCCCAAACACAAACCACAGCGCTTTTCCCTGGAAAACAAAATTCGCCGGCCAACTTTTTGATGGCAGATTGCAGGAGCCACTTGGTACTATCAAACCAGCCCAACTTGGCACTGGTGCCACCATGGGTCTGGTCACCATCCTGCCTATCGTAGCTTTTCAGGAGCCAGCCGGTCACTCCCAGCCATAGGCGCCCATACACAATGCTCTGTCCTTTTCCCTGGCAAACCAAAGTAAGCTGCCCCGCTTCTGGATGGCAGATTGCAGGAACCACTTGGTACTATAAAACCAGCCCGACTTGGCACTGGTGCCACCTCTGGTCTGGGAACCATGCTGCGTATCGTGGATTCTAAGGAGCCAGCCGGCCACTCCCAGCCACAGGCCCCCAAACAAAAACAACGGCGCTTTTCCCTGGAAAACAAAACTCGCCTGCCAAATTTTTGATGGCAGATTGCAGGAGCCACTTGGTACTATCAAACCAGCCCAACTTGACACTGGTGCCACCATGGGTCTGGTCACCATCCTGCCTATCTTAGCTTTTCAGGAGCCAGCCGGTCACTCCCAGCCATAGGCCCCCAGACACAAAGCTCGGCCCGTTTCCCTGGCAAACAAAAGTAAGCTGCCCCGCTTCTGGATGGCAGATTGCAGGAGCCACTTTGTACTATCAAACCAGCCCAACTTGGCACTGGTGCCACCTTGGGTCTGGGAACCATCCTGCGTATCGTGGATTCTAAGGAGCCAGCCGGTCACTCCCAGCCACAGGCCCCCAAACACAAACCACAGCGCTTTTCCCTGGAAAACAAACCCGCCTGCCGACATTTTGATGGCAGATTGCAGGAGCCACTTGCTGCTATCAAATCAGCCCAACTTGGCACTGGTGCCACCATGGGTCTGGTCACCATCCTGCCTATCGTAGCTTTTCAGGAGCCAGCCAGTCACTCCCAGGCATAGGCCCCCAGACACAAAGCTCGGCCCGTTTCCCTGGCAAACAAAAGTAAGCTGCCCCGCTTCTGGATGGCAGATTGTAGGACGCACTTGGTACTATCAAACCAGCCCGACTTGGCACTGGTGCCACCTCTGGTCTGGGAACTATGGTGCGTATCGTGGATTCTAAGGAGCCAGCCGGCCACTCCCAGCCATAGGCACCCAAACACAAACAACGGCGCTTTTCCCTGGAAAACAAAACTCGCCTGCCAACTTTTTGATGGCAGATTGCAGGAGCCACTTGGTACTATCAAACCAGCTCAACTTGGCACTGGTGCCACCATGGGTCTGCTCACCATCCTGCCTATCGTAGCTTTTCAGGAGCCAGCCGGTCACTCCCAGCCATAGGCGCCCAGACACAATGCTCTGCCCTTTTCCCTGGCAAACCAAAGTAAGCTGCCCCGCTTCTGGATGGCAGATTGCAGGAACCACTTGGTACTATAAAACCAGCCCAACTTGGCACTGGTGCCACCTCTGGTCTGGGAACCATGCTGCGTATCGTGGATTCTAAGGAGCCAGCCGGCCACTCCCAGCCACAGGCCCCCAATCACAAACAACGGCGCTTTTCCCTGGAAAACAAAACTCGCCTGCCAAATTTTTGATGGCAGATTGCAGGAGCCACTTGGTACTATCAAACCAGCCCAACTTGACACTGGTGCCACCATGGGTCTGGTCACCATCCTGCCTATCTTAGCTTTTCAGGAGCCAGCCGGTCACTCCCAGCCATAGGCCCCCAGACACAAAGCTCGGCCCGTTTCCCTGGCAAACAAAAGTAAGCTGCCCCGCTTCTGGATGGCAGATTGCAGGAGCCACTTGGTACTATCAAACCAGCCCGACTTGGCACTGGTGCCACCTTGGGTCTGGGAACCATCCTGCGTATCGTGGATTCTAAGGAGCCAGCCGGTCACTCCCAGCCACAGGCCCCCAAACACAAACCACAGCGCTTTTCCCTGGAAAACAAACCCGCCTGCCGACATTTTGATGGCAGATTGCAGGAGCCACTTGCTGCTATCAAATCAGCCCAACTTGGCACTGGTGCCACCATGGGTCTGGTCACCATCCTGCCTATCGTAGCTTTTCAGGAGCCAGCCGGTCACTCCCAGCCATAGGCCCCCAGACACAAAGCTCGGCCCGTTTCCCTGGCAAACAAAAGTAAGCTGCCCCGCTTCTGGATGGCAGATTGTAGGACGCACTTGGTACTAACAAACCAGCCCGACTTGGCACTGGTGCCACCTCTGGTCTGGGAACTATGGTGCGTATCGTGGATTCTAAGGAGCCAGCCGGCCACTCCCAGCCATAGGCACCCAAACACAAACAACGGCGCTTTTCCCTGGAAAACAAAACTCGCCTGCCAACATTTTGATGGCAGATTGCAGGAGCCACTTGGTACTATCAAACCAGCTCAACTTGGCACTGGTGCCACCATGGGTCTGCTCACCATCCTGCCTATCGTAGCTTTTCAGGAGCCAGACGGTCACTCGCAGCCATAGGCCCCCAGACAAAAACCTCGGCCCGTTTCCCTGGCAAACAAAAGTAAGCTGCCCCGCTTCTGCATGGCAGATTGCAGGAGCTATTTAGTACTATCAAACCAGCCCGACTTGGCACTGGTGCCACCTCAGGTCTGGGAACCATCCTGCGTATCGTGGATTCTAAGGAGCCAGCCGGCCACTCCCAGCCACAGGCCCCCAAACACAAACAACGGCGCTTTTCCCTGGAAAACAAAACTCGCCTGCCAAATTTTGACGACAGATTGCAGGAGCCACTTGGTACTATCAAATCAGCCCAACTTGGGACTGGTGCCACCATGGGTCTGGTCACCATCCTGCCTATCGTAGCTTTTCAGGAGCCAGCCGGTCACTCCCAGCCATAGGCCCCCAGACAAAAACCTCGGCCCGTTTCCCTGGCAAACAAAAGTAAGCTGCCCTGCTTCTGGATGGCAGATTGCAGGAACCACTTGGTACTATCAAACCAGCAAAACTTGGCACTGGTGCCACCTTGGGTCTGGATACCATGCTGCGTATCGTGGATTCTAAGGAGCCAGCCGGCCACTCCCAGCCACAGGCCCCCAAACAAAAACAACGGCGCTTTTCCCTGGAAAACAAAACTCTCCTGCCAATTTTTGATGGGAGATTGCAGGAGCCACTTGGTTTTATCAAATCAGACGAACTTGGCACTGGTGCCACCATGGGTCTGGTCACCATCCTGCCTATCGTAGCTTTTCAGGAGCCAGCCGGTCACTCCCAGCCATAGGCCCCCAGACACAAACCTCGGCCCGTTTCCCTGACAAACAAAAGTAAGTTATCCCGCTTCTGGATGGCAGATTCCAGGAGCCACTTGGTACTATCAAACCAGCCCGACTTGGCACTGGTGCCACCATGGGTCTGGTCACCATCCTGCGTATCGTGGATTCTAATTAGCCATCCGTCCACTCCCAGCCCCAGGCCCCCAAACAAAAACAACGGCGCTTTTCCCTGGAAAACAAAACTCGTCTGCCAACTTTTTGATGGCAGATTGCCAGAGCCACTTGGTACTATCAAACCAGCCCAACTTGGCACTGGTGCCACCATGGGTCTGGTCACCATCCTGCTTATCGTAGCTTTTCAGGAGCCAGCCGGTCACTCCCAGCCATAGGCGCCCAGACACAATGCTCTGCCCTTTTCCCTGGCAAACCAAAGTAAGCTGCCCCGCTTCTGGATGGCAGATTGCAGGAACCACTTTTCACCATCAAATAGCCCGACTTGGCACTGGTGCCACCTCTGGTCTGGGAACCATTCTGCGTATCGTGGATTCTAAGGAGCCAGCCGGCCACTCCCAGCCACAGGCCCCCAAACACAAACAACGGCTCTTTTCCCTGGAAAACAAAACTCGCCTGACAACTTTTTGATGGCAGATTGCAGGAGCCACTTGCTACTATCAAATCAGCCCAACTTGGCACTGGTGCCACCATGGGTCTGGTCACCATCCTGCCTATCGTAGCTTTTCAGGAGCCAGCCGGTCACTCCCAGCCATAGGCTCCCAGACAAAAACCTCGGCCCGTTTCCCTGGCAAACAAAAGTAAGCTGCCCCGCTTCTGGATGGCAGATTGCAGGAACCACTTGGTACTATAAAACCAGCCCGACTTGGCACTGGTGCCACCTCTGGTCTGGGAACCATGCTGCGTATCGTGGATTCTAAGGAGCCAGCCGGCCACTCCCAGCCAAAGGCCCCCAAACACAAACAACGGCGCTTTTCCCTGGAAAACAAAACTCGCCTGCCAACTTTTTGATGGCAGATTGCAGGAGCCACTTGGTACTATCAAACCAGCCCAACTTGGCACTGGTGCCACCATGGGTCTGGTCACCATCCTGCCTACCTTAGCTTTTCAGGACCTAGCCGGTCACTCCTAGCCATAGGCCCCCAGACACAAATCTCGACCCGTTTCCCTGGCAAACAAAAGCAAGCTGTCCCGCTTCTGGATGGCAGATTGTAGGACGCACTCGGTACTATCAAACCAGCCCGACTTGGCACTGGTGCCACCTCTGGTCTGGGAACCATCCTGCGTATCGTGGATTCTAAGGAGCCAGCCGGCCACTCCCAGACATAGGCACCCAAACACAAACAACGGCGCTTTTCCCTGGAAAACAAAACTCGCCTGCCAACATTTTGATGGCAGATTGCAGGAGCCACTTGGTGCTATCAAACCAGCCCAACTTGGCACTTGTGCCACCATGGGTCTGCTCACCATTCTGCCTATCGTAGCTTTTCAGGAGCCAGCCGCTCACTCCCAGCCATAGGCCCCCAGACAAAAAGCTCGGCCCGTTTCCCTGGCAAACAAAAGTAAGCTGCCCCGCTTCTGGATGGCAGATTGCAGGACGCATTTGGTACTATCAAACCAGCCCGACTTGGCACTGGTGCCACCTCAGGTCTGGGAACCATCCTGCGTATCGTGGATTCTAAGGAGCCAGCCGGCCACTCCCAGCCACAGGCCCCCAAACACAAACAACGGCGCTTTTCCCTGGAAAACAAAACTCGCCTGCCGACATTTTGATGGCAGATTGCAGGAGCCACTTGGTACTATCAAACCAGCCCAACTTGGCACTGGTGCCACCATGGGTCTGGTCACCATCCTGCCTATCGTAGCTTTTCAGGAGCCAGCCGGTCACTCCCAGCCATAGGCCCCGAGACACAAAGCTCGGCCCTTTTCCCTGGCAAACAAAAGTAATCTGCCCCGCTTCTGGATGGCAGATTGCAGGAGCCACTTTGCACCATCATACTAGCCCGACTTGGCACTGGTGCCACCTTGGGTCTGGGAACCATCCTGCGTATCGTGGATTCTAAGGAGCCAGCCGGCCACTCCCAGCCACAGGCCCCCAAACACAAACAACGGCGCTTTTCCCTGGAAAACAAAACTCGCCTGCCAAATTTTGACGGCAGATTGCAGGAGCCACTTGGTACTATCAAATCAGCCCAACTTGGGACTGGTGCCAGCATGGGTCTGGTCACCATCCTGCCTATCGTAGCTTTTCAGGAGCCAGCCGGTCACTCCCAGCCATAGGCCCCCAGACAAAAACCTCGGACCGTTTCCCTGGCAAACAAAAGTAAGCTGCCCTGCTTCTGGATGGCAGATTGCAGGAACCACTTTGTAATATCAAACCAGCAAAACTTGGCACTGGTGCCACCTTGGGTCTGGATACCATGCTGCGTATCGTGGATTCTAAGGAGCCAGCCGGCCACTCCCAGCCACAGGCCCCCAAACACAAACAACGGCGCTTTTCCCTGGAAAACAAAACTCTCCTGCCAACTTTTTGATGGCAGATTGCAGGAGCCACTTGGTTTTATCAAATCAGCCCAACTTGGCACTGGTGCCACCATGGGTCTGGTCACCATCCTGCCTATCGTAGCTTTTCAGGAGCCAGCCGGTCACTCCAAGCCATAGGCCCCCAGACAAAAAGCTCGGCCCGTTTCCCTGGCAAACAAAAGTAAGCTACCCCGCTTCTGGATGGCAGATTGCAGGAGCCACTTTGCACCATCAAACTAGCCCGTCTTGGCACTGGTGCCACCCCTGGTCTGGGAACCATCCTGCGTATCGTGGATTTTAAGGAGCCAGTCGGCCACTCCCAGCCATACGCCTCCAAACACAAACAACGGTCCGTTTCCCTGGCAAAGAAAAGTAAGCTGCCCCGCTTCTGGATGTCAGATTGCAGGAACCACTTGTTGCCAAGTTGGGGTGGTTTGATAGTACCAAGTGGCTCCTGCAATCTTCCATCAAAAAGTTGGCAAGCGAGTTTTGTTTTCCAGGGAAAAGCGCCGTTGTTTGTGTTTGGGGGCCTGTGGCTGGGAGTGGCCAGCTGTCTCCTTAGAATCCACGATACGCAGGATGGGTCCCAGACCAGAGGTGGCACCAGTGCCAAGTCGGGCTGGTTTGATGGTGCAAAGTGACTCCTGCAATCTGCCATCCAGAAGCGGGGTAGCTTACTTTTGTTTGCCAGGGAAACGGGCAGAGCTTTGTGTCTGGGGGCCTATGGCTGGGAGTGACCGGCTGCCTCCTGAAAAGCTACGATAGGCAGGATGGTGACCAGACCCATGGTGGCACCAGTGCCAAGTTGGGCTGGTTTGATAGTACCAAGTGGCTCCTGCAATCTGCCATCAAAAAGTTGGCAGGTGAGTTTTGTTTTCCAGGGAAAAGCGCCGTTGTTTGTGTTTGGGGGCCTGTGGCTGGGAGTGGCCAGCTGGCTCCTTAGAATCCACGATACGCAGGATGGTTCCCAGACCAGAGGTGGCACCAGTGCCAAGTCGGGCTGGTTTGATGGTACAAAGTGGCTCCTGCAATCTGCCATCCAGAAGCGGGGTAGCTTACTTTTGTTTGCCAGGGAAACGGGCCGAGGTTTGTGACTGGGGGCCTATGGCTGGGAGTGACCGGCTGGCGCCTGAAAAGCTACGATAGGCAGGATGGTGACCAGACCCATGGTGGCACCAGTGTCAAGTTCGGCTGGTTTGATAGTACCAAGTGGCTCCTGCAATCTGCCATCAAAAAGTTGGCAGGCCAGTTTTGTTTTCCAGGGAAAAGCGCCGTTGTTTGTGTTTGGAGGCCTGTGGCTGGGAGTGGCCGGCTGCCTCCTTTGAACCCAGGATACGCAGGATGGTTCCCAGAGCCAAGGTGGCGCCAGTGCCAACTTGGGCTGGTTTGATAGTACCAAGCGGCTCCTGCAATCTGCCATCCAGAAGCGGGACAGCTTAATTTTGTTTCTCAGGGAAACGGGCCGAGGTATTTGTCTGGGGGCCTATGGCTGGGAGTGACTGGCTGGCTACTGAAAAGCTACAATAGGCAGGATGGTGACCAGACTCATGGTGGCACCAGTGCCAAGTCGGGCTGGTTTGATAATACTAAATAGCTCCTGCAATCTGCCATCCAGACGGGGGGCAGCGGATTTTTGTTTGCTGCAGAAAAGTTCCGTGGTTTTTTTTTGGGGGTATATGGCTGGACGCGGCCGGCTGGCTCCTTAAAAGATCGATACGCAGGATTGTTCCCTGACCCAAGGCGGCATCAGTGCCAAGTCGGGCTGTTTTCGTAGTACAAAGTGCGTCCTGCAATTTGCCATCCAGAAGAGGGGCAGTTGAGTTTTGTTTGCCAGAGAAAAGGGCCGTGGTATATGTTTGGGGGCATATGGTTGAGAGTGGCCGGCTGGCCCCTGAAAATCCACGATAGGCAGGATGGTTCCCAAAACCAAGGTGGCACCAGTGCCATGTTGGCCTGGTTTGATAATACCATGTGGCTCCTGCAATCTGCCATCCAGAAGCGGGGTAGCTTACTTTTGTTTGCCAGGGAAACGGGCCGAGATATTTGTCTGGGGGCCTATGGCTGGGAGTGAGCGGCTGGCTCCTGAAAAGCTACGATAGGCAGGATGGTGACCAGACCCATGGTGGCACCAGTGCCAAGTTGGGCTGGTTTGATAGTACCAAGTGGCTCCTGCAATCTGCCATCAAAAAGTTGTCAGGCGAGTTTTGTTTTCCAGGGAAAAGCGCCGTTGTTCTTGTTTAGAGGCCTGTGGCTGGGAGTGGCCGGCTGCCTCCTTTGAATCCAGGATACGCAGGATGGTTCCCAGACCCAAGATGGCACCAGTGCCAAGTTGGGCTGGTTTGATAGTACCAAGTGGCTCCTGCAATCTGCCATCCAGAAGCGGGACAGCTTACCTTTGTTTCCCAGGGAAACGGGCCGAGGTATTTGTCTGGGGGCCTATGGCTGGGAGTGACCAGCTGGCTACTGAAAAGCTACGATAGGCAGGATGGTTACCAGACTCATGGTGGCACCAGTGCCAAGTCGGGCTGGTTTGATAATACTAAATAGCTCCTGAAATCTGCCATTCAGACGCGGGGCAGCGGATTTTTGTTTGCTGGAGAAAAGTTCCGTGGTTTTTTTTGGGGGGTATATGGCTGGACGTGGCCGGCTGGCTCCTTAAAAAGATCGATACGCAGGATTGTTCCCTGACCCAAGGTGGCATCACTGCCAAGTCGGGCTGTTTTCGTAGTACCAAGTGCGTCCTGCAATTTGCCATCCAGAAGAGGGGCAGTTGAGTTTTGTTTGCCAGAGCAAAGGGCCGTGGTATGTGTTTGGGGGCATATGGCTGAGAGTGGCCGGCTGGCCCCTGAAAATCCACGATAGGCAGGATGGTTCCCAGAGCCAAGGTAGCACCAGTGCCATGTTGGCCTGGTTTGATAGTACCATGTGGCTCCTGCAATCTGCCATCCAGAAGCGGGGCAGCTTACTTTTTTTTGCCAGGGAAACGGGCCGAGATATTTGTCTGGGGGCCTATGGCTGGGAGTGACCGGCTGGCTCCTGAAAAGCTACGATAGGCAGGATGGTGACCAGACCCAAAGTGGAACCAGTACCAAGTTGGGCTGGTTTGATAGTACCAAGTGGCTCCTGCAATCTGCCATCAAAAATTTGGCAGGCGAGTTTTGTTTTCCAGGGAAAAGCGCCGTTGTTTAGAGGCCTGTGGCTGGGAGTGGCCGCCTGTCCTCGTAGAATCTACGTTACGCAGCATGGTTCCCAGAGCCAAGGTGGCACCAGGGCCAAGTCGGGCAGGTTTGATAGTACCAAATGCATCCTGCAATCTGCCATCCAAAAGCGGGGCAGTTTACTTTTGTTTGCCAGGGAAACGGGCCGAGGTTTTTGTCTGGGGGCCTATGGCAGGGAGTGACCGTCCGGCTCCTGAAAAGCTAGGATAGGCAGGATGTTTACCAGACCCATGGTGGCACCAGTGCCAAGTTGGGCTGATTTGATAGTACCAAGTGGCTCCTGCAATCTGCCATCCAGAATCGGGGCAGCTTACTTTTGTTTTCCAGGGAAACGGGCCGAGGTTTGTGTCTGGGGACCTATGGCTGGGAGTGACCGGCTGGCTCCTGAAAAGCTACGATAGGCAGGATGGTGACCAGACCCATGGTGGCACCAGTGCCAAGTTGGGCTGGTTTGATAGCACCAAGTGGCTCCTGCAATCTGCCATCAAAATGTTGGCAGGCGATTTTTGTTTTCCAGGGAAAAGCGCCGTTGTTTGTGTTTGGGCGCCTGTGGCTCAGAGTGGCCGGGTGGCTGCTTAGAATCCACGATACGCAGGATGGTTCCCAGACCCAAGGTGGCACCAGTGCCAAGTCGGGCTGGTTTGACACTACCACGTGGCTCCTGCAATCTGCCATCCAGAATCGGGGCAGCTTAATTTTGTTTGCCAGGGAAACGGTCCGAGGTTTGTGTCTGGGGGCCTATGGCTGGGAGTGACCGGCTGGCTCCTGAAATGCTACAATAGGCAGGATGGTTCCCAGACCCATAGTGGCACCAGTGCCAAGTTGGGATGATTTGATAGTACCAAGTGGCTCCTGCAATCTGCCATCAAAAAGCTGGCAGGCGAGTTTTGTTTTCCAGGGAAAAGCGCCGTTGTTTGTGTTTGGGGGCCTGTGGCTGGGAGTGGCCGGCTGGCTCCTTAGAATCCACGATATGCAGGATTGTTCCCAGACCCAAGGTGGCACCAGTGCCAAGTCGGGCTGGTTTGATGGTGCAAAGTGGCTCCTGCAATCTGCCATCCAGACGCGGGGCAGCGGATTTTTGTTTCCATGAGAAATGGTCCGTGGTTTGTTTTTGGGGGTATATGGCTGGGCGTGGCCGGCTGGCTCCTTAAAAAGCTCGATATGCAGGATGGTTCCCTGACAAAAGGTGGCACCAGTGCCACGTCGGGCGGTTTTCGTAGTACAAAGTGCGTCCTAAAATTTGCCATCCAGAAGAGGGGCAGTTGAGTTTTGTTTGCCAGAGAAAAGGGCCGTGGTTTGTTTTTGGGGGCATATGGCTGATAGTGGCCGGCTGGCCCCTGAAAATCCACAATAAGCAGGATGGTTCCCACACCAGAGGTGTCACCAGTGCCAAGTCGGGGTGGTTTGATAGTACTAAATAGCTCCTGCAATCTGCCATGCAGAAGCGGGGCAGCTTACTTTTGTTTCCCAGGGAAACGGGCCGAGGTTTGTGTCTGGGGGCCTATGGCTGCGAGTGACCGGCTGGCTCCTGAAAAGCTACGATAGGCAGGATGGTGACCAGACCCATGGTGGCACCAGTGCCAAGTTGGGCTGGTTTGATAGTACCAAGTGGCTCCGGCAATCTGCCATCAAAATGTTGGCAGGCGAGTTTTGTTTTCCAGGGAAAAGCGCCGTTGTTTGTGTTTGGGGGCCTGTGGCTGGGAGTGGCTAGCTGGCTCCTTAGAACCCACGATACGCAGGATGGTTCCCAGACCAGAGGTGGCACCAGTGCCAAGTTGGGCTGGTTTGATGGTGCAAAGTGGCTCCTGCAATCTGCCATCCAGAAGCGGGGTAGCTTACTTTTGTTTGCCAGGGAAACGGGCCGAAATATTTGTCTAGGGGCCTCTGGCTGGGGGTGACTGCGTGGCACCTGAAAAGCTACGATAGGCAGGATGGTGACCAGACCCATGGTGGCACCAGTGCCAAGTTGGGCTGATTTGATAAAACCAAGTGGCTCCTGCAATCTGCCATCAAATGTTTGGCAGGCGAGTTTTGTTTTCCAGGGAAAAGCACCGTTGTGTGTGTTTTGGGGCCTGTGGCTGGGAGTGGCCAGCTGGCTCCTTAGAATCCACGATACGCAGGATGGTTCCCAGACCCAAGGTGGCACCAGTGCCAAGTCGGGCTGGTTTGATAGTACCAAGTGGTTCCTGCAATCTGCCATCCAGAAGCGGGGCAGCTGAATTTTGTTTGCCAGAGAAAAAGGCTGTTGTTTGTGTTTCGGGGCCTGTGGCTGGCAGTGGCCGGCTGGCTCCTGAAAATCCATGATACGCAGCATGGTTCCCAGACCCAAGGTGGCACCAGTGCCAAGTAGGGCTGGTTTCATAGTACCCAGTGGCTCCTGCAATCTCCCATCAGGAAGAGGGGCAGTTGAGTTTTGTTTTCCAGAGAAAAGGGCCGTGGTTTGTGTTTGGGGCCTATGGCTGAGAGTGACCGGCTGGCCCCTGAAAATCCACGACAGGAAGGATGGTTCCCAGATCCAAGGTGGCAGCAGTGCCATGTTGTGCTGGTGTGATAGTCCCAAGTGGCTCCTGCAATCTGCCATCCAGAAGCGGGGCAGCTGAATTTTGTTTGCCAGAGAAAAATGCTGTGGTTTGTGTTTGGGGGCCTGTGGCTGGGAGTGGCCGGCTGGCTCCTGAAAATCCATGATACGCAGCATGGTTCCCAGACCCAAGGTGGCACCAGTGCCAAGTGGGGCTGGTTTCACAGTGTCAAGTGCCTCCTGCAATCTCCCATCCAGAAGCGGGGCAGCTGAGTTTTGTTTGCCTGTGAAACGGGCCGTTGTTTTTGATTGGGGTCTGTGGCCGAGAGTGTTCGGCTGGCTCCTGACAACCCACAATACGCAGGATTTTTCCCAGACCCAAGGTGGCACCAGTGCCAAGTCGGGCTGGTTTGATAGTACCAAGTGGCTCCTGCAATCTGCCATCCAGAAGCGGTGCAGTTGAGTGTTGTTTGCCAGAGAAAAGGGCCGTGGGTTTTGTTTGGGGGCATATGGCTGGGAGTGGCCGGCTGTCTCATTAAAAAGATCGATACGCAGGATGGTTCCCAGACCCAAGGTGGCACCAGTGCCAAGTAGGGCTGTTTTTATAGTACCAAGTGCGTCCTGCAATTTGCCATCCAGAAGAGGGGCAGTTGAGTTTTGTTTGCCAGAGAATAGCGCCGTTGTTTGTGTTTGGGGGCTTGTGGCTGGGAGTGGCCGACTGGCGCCTTAGAATCTGTGTTACGCAGCATGGTTCCCAGACCAGAGGTGGCACCAGTGCCAAGTTGGGCTGGTTTGATAGTACCAAGTGGCTCCTGCAATCTGCCATCCAGAAGCGGGGCAGCTTACTTTTGTTTGCCAGTTAAACGGGCCGAGGTTTGTGACTTGGGACCTATGGCTGGGAGTGGCCGGCTGGCTCCTTTGAACCCACGATACGCAGGATGGTTCCCAGACCAGAGGTGGCACCAGTGCCAAGTCGGGCTGGTTTGATACTACCAAGTGCGTCCTGCAATCTGCCATCCAGAAGCGGGGCAGCTTAATTTTGCTTGCCAGGGAATCGGGCCGAGGGTTTTGTATGGGGGCCTATGGCTGAGAGTGGCCGGCTGGCTCCTGAAAATCCACGCTAGGCAGCATGGTTCCCAGATGCAAGCTGGCACCAGTGCCAAGTCGGGCTGGTTTGATGGTGCAAAGTGGCTCCTGCAATCTGCCATCCAGAAGCGGGGCAGCTGATTTTTGTTTGCCAGAGAAAAATTCCGTGGATTGTTTTTGGGGGCATATTGCTGGGAGTGGCCGGCTGGCTCCTTAAAATGCTCGATACGCATGATGGTTCCCAGGCCCAAGGTGTCACCACTACCAAGTCGGCCTGCGGTTTTAGTATCAAGTTCATCCTGCAATTTGCCATCCAGAAGAGGGGCAGTTGAGTTTTGTTTGCCAGAGAACAGGGCCGAGGTTTCTGTTTGGGGACATATGGCTGAGAGTGGCCGGCTGGCCCCTGAATATCCACGATACACAGCATGGTTCCCAGATCCAAGGTGGCACCAGTGCCAAGTTGGGCTGGTTTGATAGTACCAAGTGTCTCCTGCAATCTGCCATCCAGAAGCGGGGCAGCTTACTTTTGTTTGCCAGAGAAATAGGCCTAGGTTTTTGTCTGGGGGCCTGTGGCTAGGAGTGGCCGGCTGGCTCCTAAGAATCCACGATACGCAGGATGTTTCCCAGACCCAAGGTGGCACCAGTGCCAAGTCGGGCTGGTTTGATAGTACCAAGTGGCTCCTGCAAACTCCATCAAAATGTTGGCAGACGTGTTTTGTTTTCCAGGGAACAGCGCCGTTGATTTTGTTTGGGGGCCTGTGGCTGGGAGTGGCCGGCTGGCTCCTTAGAATCCACGATACGCAGGATGGTTCCCAGACCCAAGGTGGCACCAGTGCCAAGTCGGGCTGGTTTGATTACACCAAGTGGCTCCTGCAATCTGCCATCCAGAAGTGAGGCAGCTAAGTTTTGTTTGCCAGAAAAAAGGGCCGTGGTTTTTGTTGGGGGCCTGTGGCTGGGAGTAGCCGGCTGGCTCCTTAAAATCCACGATAGGCTGGATGGTTCCCAGACCCAAGGTGGCACCAGTGCCAAGTCGGGCTGGTTTGATAGTACCAAGTGGCTCCTGCAATCTGCCATCCAGAAGCGGTGCAGTTGAGTTTTGTTTGCCAGAGAAAAGGGCCGTGGGTTGTGTTTGTGGGCATATGGCTGGGAGTGGCCGGCTGTCTCATTAAAAAGATCGATACGCAGGATGGTTCCCAGACCCAAGGTGGCACCAGTGCCAAGTAGGGCTGTTTTTATAGTACCAAGTGCGTCCTGCAATTTGCCATCCAGAAGAGGGGCAGTGGAGTTTTGTTTGCCAGAGAATAGCGCCGTTGTTTGTGTTTGGGGGCTTGTGACTGGGAGTGGCCGACTGGCGCCTTAGAATCTGTCTTACGCAGCATGGTTCCCAGACCAGAGGTGGCACCAGTGCCAAGTTGGGCTGGTTTGATAGTACCAAGTGGCTCCTGCAATCTGCCATCCAGAAGCGGGGCAGCTTACTTTTGTTTGCCAGGTAAACGGGCCGAGGTTTGTGACTGGGGACGTATGGCTGGGAGTGACCGGCTGGCTCCTGGAAAGCTACAATAGGCAGGATGGTGACCAGACCCATGGTGGCACCAGTGCCAAGTTGGGCTGGTTTGATAGTACCAAGTGGCTCCTGCAATCTGCCATCAAAAAGTTGGCAGGCGAGTTTTGTTTTCCAGGGAAAAGCGCCGTTGTTTGTATTTGGGGGCCTGTGGCTGGGAGTGGCCGGCTGGCTCCTTTGAACCCACAATACGCAGGATGGTTCCCAGACCCAAGGTGGCACCAGTGCCAAGTCGGGCTGGTTTGATACTACCAAGTGCGTCCTGCAATCTGCCATCCAGAAGCGGGGCAGCTTAATTTTGTTTGCCAGGGAAACGGGCCGTGGGTTTTGTTTGGGGGCCTATGGCTGAGAGTGGCCGGCTGGCTCCTGAAAATCCACGCTAGGCAGCATGGTTCCCAGATGCAAGGTGGCACCAGTGCCAAGTCGGGCTGGTTTGATGGTGCAAAGTGGCTCCTGCAATCTGCCATCCAGAAGCGGGGCAGCTGATTTTTGTTTGCCAGAGAAAAATTCCGTGGATTGTTTTTGGGGGCATATTGCTGGGAGTGGCCGGCTGGCTCCTTAAAATGCTCGATACGCATGATGGTTCCCAGGTCCAAGGTGTCACCACTACCAAGTCGGCCTGCGGTTTTAGTATCAAGTTCATCCTGCAATTTGCCATCCAGAAGAGGGGCAGTTGAGTTTTGTTTGCCAGAGAACAGGGCCGAGGTTTCTGTTTGGGGACATATGGCTGAGAGTGGCCGGCTGGCCCCTGAATATCCACGATACACAGCATGGTTCCCAGATCCAAGGTGGCACCAGTGCCAAGTTGGGCTGGTTTGATAGTACCAAGTGTCTCCTGCAATCTGCCATCCAGAAGCGGGGCAGCTTACTTTTGTTGGCCAGGGAAATAGGCCTAGGTTTTTGTCTGGGGGCCTGTGGCTAGGAGTGGCCGGCTGGCTCCTTAGAATCCACGATACGCAGGATGGTTCCCAGACCCAAGGTGGCACCAGTGCCAAGTCGGGCTGGTTTGATTACACCAAGTGGCTCCTGCAATCTGCCATCCAGAAGTGAGGCAGCTAAGTTTTGTTTGCCAGAAAAAAGGGCCGTGGTTTTTGTTGGGGGCCTGTGTCTGGGAGTGGCCGGCTGGCTCCTTAGAATCCACCATACGCAGGATGGTTCCCAGACCCAAGGTGGCACCAGTGCCAAGTCGGGCTGGTTTGATAGTCCCAAGTGGCTCCTGCAAACTGCCATCCAGAAGCGGGGCAGCTGAGTTTTGTTTGCCAGGGAAATGGGCCGTTGTTTGTGTTTGGGGGCCTGTGGCTGGGAGTGTTCGGCTGGTTCCTGAATATGTACGATACGCAGGATTGTTCCCAGACCCAAGGTGGCACCAGTGCCAAGTCGGGCTGGTTTGATGGTGCAAAGTGGCTCCTGCAATCTGCCATCCAGACGCGGGGCAGCGGATTTTTGTTTCCATGAGAAATGGTCCGTGGTTTGTTTTTGGGGGTATATGGCTGGGCCTGGCCGGCTGGCTCCTTAAAAAGCTCGATATGCAGGATGGTTCCCTGACACAAGGTGGCACCAGTGCCACGTCGGGCGGTTTTCGTAGTACAAAGTGCGTCCTAAAATTTGCCATCCAGAAGAGGGGCAGTTGAGTTTTGTTTGCCAGAGAAAAGGTCCGTGGTTTGTTTTTGGGGGCATATGGCTGAGAGTGGCTGGCTGGCCCCTGAAAATCCACGATACACAGGATGGTTCCCAGATCCAAGGTGGCACCAGTGCCAAGTCGGGCTGATTTGATAGTACTAAGTAGCTCCTGCAATCTGCCATCCAGAAGCGGGGCAGCTTACTTTTGTTTGCCAGGTAAACGGGCCGAGGTTTGTGTTTGGGGGCCTATGGCTGAGAGTGACCGGCTGGCTCCTGAAAAGCTACAATAGGCAGGATGGTGACCAGACCCATGGTGGCACCAGTGCCAAGTTGGGCTGGTTTGATAGTACCAAGTGGTTCCTGCAATCTGCCATCCAGAAGCAGGGCAGCTGAGTTTTGTTTGCCAGAGAAAAGGGCCTTGGTTTGTGTTTGGGGGCATATGGCTGGGTGTGGCCAGCTGGCTCCTTAAAATGCACGATATGCAACATGGCTCCCAGACCCAAGGTGGCACCAGTGCCAAGTTGGGCTGGTTTGATAGTACCAAGTGGCTCCTGCAATCTTCCATGATCACGTGGAGAAATACTTTCTGGTTTCAGCCTCATGCTCTTTCTTCTCTCCCTCAACTTCTCTATCACCTCTCATCTGGTTCACATGCGCTGTCTTCAAGGTCCACAGGCTACTTTTCACAGAATCTTCTGGCCTGATGAAGTAAGAATGATGAATAGAACAGAGCTGGGATCTATTTTCCAGTTTGGATAAAATGCATTCTGCACACAAATCCAAGGAGAACGGGCTGCCCCGATGCCCAGAAAATCTTTCACTCCTGCTAGTGTTCTACGTCAACCGCAACTTAGTCTGAAAGAAAAGCTTTTTCTCTGAGAGCATCTGAGAGGTTTGCATGAAGCACTGATATCTGACATATGCAATTTTGAATAGGAGAGGAAAAAGAAAATGGCAAGGAGTTTTTAATTTTAGTGGTTTCAATTTTAATTTCCGTGCACTTTTTCAAAACTTGTCAGCTCAAATGCCCATCAACATCTTTTAGTCATCTGTAAGTCAGTATTCATATAAAATGTGCTTCAAATCCAAAGAATTTCAAATTTGCACTCCAAGCTTCTATGCCTAGATTTATGATTTCCTACACATATTAGATGAAAGGAAGGCCTTTTTTACTGTGGGAGTGCTGGAACACTGGAACAGGTTGCCCAGAGAAGTTGTGGGTGTCCCATCCCTGAAAGTATTCAAGGTCACCTTGGACGGGGCTTGGAGCAGCAACAAAGGAGAAGCTTGATGGTAGAGAAACAAAGTCGGACTATAGAAGAAACTCGGATTGAAGTATAGGATCAAGTTTTCTCTCAGCTCTTGGGGTAAATTCAAAGTTGTACAAAATGACATTTATCTGTGCTATTCACTACTGTAACAGAAAGTTTCATGAAAACTGTACAGAAGATAGTAAATTTTAAAAGATATAAGAATTACAGCATAAAATCCATGGGATAGGTTACAACATGAGACACTCTCTAAGAGAAAATCTCTTTGTTTCAGCACTTCATCGGGGTAAGATTTCATGAAGTGCCAAAGAAGGCGGCAAAATATCATTCGGGACATTATTTACTGGAATTCAGCCTGGCCATTAGTAGGAACTGCCTTTGAACATATCATGTAGATATACCACACACACTTTCCCTTCACTGAAAAATTACTGTTTACAACAAATAAGCAATTGACGATCAAAATTGATTGAAAGCATCTTAAACATGTCAAGTATTTCATTGTAGATGATCTGTGATCCAAATGCTTCTTCCACCTTCGAGAGGGACAGAAGAATTCTTCCATATCATGATGGTTTAAAATTGTATCAACCAATGTTTTCTGCTGAAAAGATATCATCTATTTTTTTCTATTTTTGGAAGAAAATATTCCTAGACATACAACAGGTGAGAACTAAGTAATTTTAAAGAAACAAATGAAATGAAAATATTCTGTAAATAGAATGAAATGAAAAGCTGTGTTTTAAATAGGAGCTAAATATTAAACAGAATTTTTGTACCAGGCATTTGAATTACTGCACCAGCTCTTTTGCCCATCAAGAGAGGCATTTAGCATTTCAGTCTTTTCCAAGGTGTTCATGATCTGCTATGCTGATCTCTGTGTGTGCCTAGGTGTGTGTGGAGGGGGGGGCATATGAAGGGGAGTGTGTATGTTTGCTTTACAATTGTTGTGGCAGATTCATGCCTCAGCTCCACATTTTGTTTTAAAAAGGTCACACCGAGTGGATATGAAGTTTACTATCAACAAGAGATCGATTCCCAAATCATCCATTTGACTCTCCCTTATAAATCATGTGCTTTGTTGCATATTTTATCAAATATACTTTCAAGCCAGATGGAGGAAGGAGGATGTGGGAATCCCTCCACCATCTTGCAACTTTTATGTAAGTAGGTTTTCAAGAAAATCATCATTTCTCTTTTAAATATGTCTGGAACAGGCATGATGGTAGTGTCAACCTGTTGGAGTTTTTGTTGCTGGAAGAAGTTGTACAAAAGGATTGGTTTTTACATTGACCAGTTACTGAATCAAGCGCAGGAATACATTGGAAATTTAGCTGGGGGTTCCTTTTCCCAGCAGACTACTTCTAGAACGAGCTTGTACACTGAAGCTGACTCTTTTGCTCTCTTTTTGTTTCTTTCCTATTTTCTTGGCTTCTTTGCCACTATCTAGACAATTTTGGAACTTTGTTCCCAACTAAAATGGTTTCAATAGTCTGATTGTGATCATACATTTTTACAAGGAATTTTTAAAATCTTTCCTCGAGTCCAGAAAGTCAAGGACTTAGATCTTTTTCTTCCCTTATCAATATTGCCATGAAATTGATAAATAAAGACCAACTCTTTATTTTTGTTTTTAACCCACGTAGATAATTCCCATCCATTAATCCATTTTGTGGACCAATAGCTGCCATTCTGATGGAAGCTGTCACTTCTTAACAATAGGCATTCTGTGACTATGTTGACTGCACTTTGGGTGAAGATCCTAACTGGTCTTAGATATACATAGGGAGAAATTTGCTCAGCCAGTGTCAGTCTTAAGCATGCGTATCAGAAGATCTTTCTAGAGCTGGGAATTTTCCCATGAAAGGGATTCAGTTAGGGAAGAGACACTTGTGCCAGAGTTTTACATTCTTCTTGAACACTGCTTAAGGAACTTAGATGCCATGTCCATTTGGATCTCTGTCTGCACAGAACTTTGTCATGCCAGTGCTTTGAAATGCATCTTGAAGAGAATTCACTAGCACAGAATGAAAGAGAGTGGAAGGGGTTGGTGGGGCTAACCAGGCCCAACCCCCCTGCCTAAACCAGGATACCTAGAGCCTCTTGCCCAGGATTCTATCTGGGTGTACTTTTAATGTCTTCAAAGATCCAGGCTCCACAATCTTTCTGGGCAGTCTGTGCCGTGGTTCAGTCACCCTGACAGTAAAGAAACATTTACTGATGTTCAAAGGCAATCTCCTGTATTTCAGTGTGTGCCCACTGCCTCTTGTCTTTTCCCTCAGCATCACTGAAAAGACACTGATTCCCTCCCCTTTGCACTATTGCTTCCATATGTATGTGTGATGCCATGTAGAGGTATGTCAAAAACCTCCCTGAAGCCCAGGCAGATAATATTCCCTTCATCTACCAGTCAAGTTGATTCATCAGAGGAGTTTAAAGTGATGTTCAGCATGAAATTCCCCTGAAAAATCATGCTAACTACATTATTTGGTCATCTGTCATGTGCCTGGCAAGGATTTCCAGGAAGAGCTGCTTCATCAACTTCCTGGGGATAAAAAAGAGGCTGGCTGGTTTGTACTATGGCGAGTCCTCTTAATTGCCTTTTTTGAAGATGGGTGTCATTTGCTAACATCCACCCTTTAGCTCCTCTTCTCATCTACACCTCGGCAAAAAGCTTTTCCACTATGTCTGGCTAGGAAAAACTGTGCCAGCACAGAAAACATCTCCCATCGTGTTCTAGAAGTTGCACGGATGTCTGCCAAGTGTTTGGCAGGAAGAAAAGAAAAGTTGTCCAGAACAGCTTCCAATCGAATGTTCCTGTGATTGGAAAAGTCAGGAGAGTGCAAAGGTACTGTTTTCTATCAGTTGGCAAGGTGCGCACACAATCCCAGTGTTGTACAGCTTGCTTCTTCACCTTCCCGAAGCTGCCGCTCTCGCCGGCTGCCGGAGCCCAAGAAGCGGCTTCTTCGCGCAAAGACGATTGTGCCGCTCACAGTGCTCTCCTTAGCGCAGCTTCTGCCGAAAGACGCCCGGCAGCGGCTCTTACCTCCGGAGAGCATCCTACCTTCGTCTTTCGCGTCTTTTGTAGTCTACATCTTAGCAAAACGCTTCTCCACTATGTCTGGCTAGGAAAAATTGTGCCAGCACAGAAAACATCTCCCATCGTGTTCTAGAAGTTGCACGGATGTCTGCCAAGTGTTTGGCAGGAAGAAAAGAAAAGTTGTCCAGAACAGCTTCCAATCGAATGTTCCTGTGATTGGAAAAGTCAGGAGAGTGCAAAGGTACTGTTTTCTATCAGTTGGCAAGGTGCGCACACAATCCCAGTGTTGTACAGCTTGCTTCTTCACCTTCCCGAAGCTGCCGCTCTCGCCGGCTGCCGGAGCCCAAGAAGCGGCTTCTTCGCGCAAAGACGATTGTGCCGCTCACAGTGCTCTCCTTAGCGCGGCTTCTGCCGAAAGACGCCCGGCAGCGGCTCTTACCTCCGGAGAGCATCCTACCTTCGTCTTTCGCGTCTTTTGTAGTCTACATCTTAGCAAAACGCTTCTCCACTATGTCTGGCTAGGAAAAACTGTGCCAGCACAGAAAACATCTCCCATCGTGTTCTAGAAGTTGCACGGATGTCTGCCAAGTGTTTGGCAGGAAGAAAAGAAAAGTTGTCCAAAACAGCTTCCAATCGAATGTTCCTGTGATTGGAAAAGTCAGGAGAGTGCAAAGGTACTGTTTTCTATCAGTTGGCAAGGTGCGCACACAATCCCAGTGTTGTACAGCTTGCTTCTTCACCTTCCCGAAGCTGCCGCTCTCGCCGGCTGCCGGAGCCCAAGAAGCGGCTTCTTCGCGCAAAGACGATTGTGCCGCTCACAGTGCTCTCCTTAGCGCGGCTTCTGCCGAAAGACGCCCGGCAGCGGCTCTTACCTCCGGAGAGCATCCTACCCTCGTCTTTCGCGTCTTTTGTAGTCTACATCTTAGCAAAACGCTTTTCCACTATGTCTGGCTAGGAAAAACTGTGCCAGCACAGAAAACATCTCCCATCGTGTTCTAGAAGTTGCACGGATGTCTGCCAAGTGTTTGGCAGGAAGAAAAGAAAAGTTGTCCAAAACAGCTTCCAATCGAATGTTCCTGTGATTGGAAAAGTCAGGAGAGTGCAAAGGTACTGTTTTCTATCAGTTGGCAAGGTGCGCACACAATCCCAGTGTTGTACAGCTTGCTTCTTCACCTTCCCGAAGCTGCCGCTCTCGCCGGCTGCCGGAGCCCAAGAAGCGGCTTCTTCGCGCAAAGACGATTGTGCCGCTCACAGTGCTCTCCTTAGCGCAGCTTCTGCCGAAAGACGCCCGGCAGCGGCTCTTACCTCCGGAGAGCATCCTACCTTCGTCTTTAGCTCCTCTTCTCATCTACACCTCGGCAAAACGCTTTTCCACTATGTCTGGCTAGGAAAAACTGTGCCAGCACAGAAAACATCTCCCATCGTGTTCTGCCACTCTCAGGAGGTAAGAGCCGCTGCCGGGCGTCTTTCGGCAGAAGCCGCGCTAAGGGGAGCACTGTGAGCGGCACAATCGTCTTTGCGCGAAGAAGCCGATTCTTCGGTTCCGGGAGCCGGCGAGAGCGGCAGCTTCGGGAAGGTGAAGAAGCAAGCTGTACAACACTGGGATTGTGTGCGCACCTTGCCAACTGATAGAAAACAGTACCTTTGCACTCTCCTGACTTTTCCAATCACAGGAACATTCGATTGGAAGCTGTTTTGGACAACTTTTCTTTTCTTCCTGCCAAACACTTGGCAGACATCCGTGCAACTTCTAGAACACGATGGGAGATGTTTTCTGTGCTGGCACAGTTTTTCCTAGCCAGACATAGTGGAAAAGCGTTTTGCTAAGATGTAGACTACAAAAGACGCGAAAGACGAAGGTAGGATGCTCTCCGGAGGTAAGAGCCGCTGCCGGGCGTCTTTCGGCAGAAGCCGCGCTAAGGAGAGCACTGTGAGCGGCACAATCGTCTTTGCGCGAAGAAGCCGCTTCTTGGGCTCCGGCAGCCGGCGAGAGCGGCAGCTTCGGGAAGGTGAAGAAGCAAGCTGTACAACACTGGGATTGTGTGCGCACCTTGCCAACTGATAGAAAACAGTACCTTTGCACTCTCCTGACTTTTCCAATCACAGGAACATTCGATTGGAAGCTGTTTTGGACAACTTTTCTTTTCTTCCTGCCAAACACTTGGCAGACATCCGTGCAACTTCTAGAACACGATGGGAGATGTTTTCTGTGCTGGCACAGTTTTTCCTAGCCAGACATAGTGGAAAAGCGTTTTGCTAAGATGTAGACTACAAAAGACGCGAAAGACGAAGGTAGGATGCTCTCCGGAGGTAAGAGCCGCTGCCGGGCGTCTTTCGGCAGAAGCCGCGCTAAGGAGAGCACTGTGAGCGGCACAATCGTCTTTGCGCGAAGAAGCCGCTTCTTCGGTTCCGGCAGCCGGCGAGAGCGGCAGCTTCGGGAAGGTGAAGAAGCAAGCTGTACAACACTGGGATTGTGTGCGCACCTTGCCAACTGATAGAAAACAGTACCTTTGCACTCTCCGGACTTTTCCAATCACAGGAACATTCGATTGGAAGCTGTTTTGGACAACTTTTCTTTTCTTCCTGCCAAACACTTGGCAGACATCCGTGCAACTTCTAGAACACGATGGGAGATGTTTTCTGTGCTGGCACAGTTTTTCCTAGCCAGACATAGTGGAAAAGCTTTTTGCCGAGGTGTAGACTACATAAGACGCGAAAGACGAAGGTAGGATGCTCTCCGGAGGTAAGAGCCGCTGCCGGGCGTCTTTCAGCAGAAGCCGCGCTAAGGAGAGCACTGTGAGCGGCACAATCGTCTTTGCGCGAAGAAGCCGCTTCTTGGGCTCCGGCAGCCGGCGAGAGCGGCAGCTTCGGGAAGGTGAAGAAGCAAGCTGTACAACACTGGGATTGTGTGCGCACCTTGCCAACTGATAGAAAACAGTACCTTTGCACTCTCCTGACTTTTCCAATCACAGGAACATTCGATTGGAAGCTGTTCTGGACAACTTTTCTTTTCTTCCTGCCAAACACTTGGCAGACATCCGTGCAACTTCTAGAACACGATGGGAGATGTTTTCTGTGCTGGCACAGTTTTTCCTAGCCAGACATAGTGGAAAAGCGTTTTGCCGAGGTGTAGATGAGAAGAGGAGCTAAAGACGAAGGTAGGATGCTCTCCGGAGGTAAGAGCCGCTGCCGGGCGTCTTTCGGCAGAAGCCGCGCTAAGGAGAGCACTGTGAGCGGCACAATCGTCTTTGCGCGAAGAAGCCGCTTCTTGGGCTCCGGCAGCCGGCGAGAGCGGCAGCTTCGGGAAGGTGAAGAAGCAAGCTGTACAACACTGGGATTGTGTGCGCACCTTGCCAACTGATAGAAAACAGTACCTTTGCACTCTCCTGACTTTTCCAATCACAGGAACATTCGATTGGAAGCTGTTTTGGACAACTTTTCTTTTCTTCCTGCCAAACACTTGGCAGACATCCGTGCAACTTCTAGAACACGATGGGAGATGTTTTCTGTGCTGGCACAGTTTTTCCTAGCCAGACATAGTGGAAAAGCTTTTTGCCGAGGTGTAGATGAGAAGAGGAGCTAAAGAGTGGATGTTAGCAAATGACACCCATCTTCAAAAAAGGCAATTAAGAGGACTCGCCATAGTACAAACCAGCCAGCCTCTTTTTTATCCCCAGGAAGTTGATGAAGCAGCTCTTCCTGGAAATCCTTGCCAGGCACATGACAGATGACCAAATAATGTAGTTAGCATGATTTTTCAGGGGAATTTCATGCTGAACATCACTTTAAACTCCTCTGATGAATCAACTTGACTGGTAGATGAAGGGAATATTATCTGCCTGGGCTTCAGGGAGGTTTTTGACATACCTCTACATGGCATCACACATACATATGGAAGCAATAGTGCAAAGGGGAGGGAATCAGTGTCTTTTCAGTGATGCTGAGGGAAAAGACAAGAGGCAGTGGGCACACACTGAAATACAGGAGATTGCCTTTGAACATCAGTAAATGTTTCTTTACTGTCAGGGTGACTGAACCACGGCACAGACTGCCCAGAAAGATTGTGGAGCCTGGATCTTTGAAGACATTAAAAGTACACCCAGATAGAATCCTGGGCAAGAGGCTCTAGGTATCCTGGTTTAGGCAGGGGGGTTGGGCCTGGTTAGCCCCACCAACCCCTTCCACTCTCTTTCATTCTGTGCTAGTGAATTCTCTTCAAGATGCATTTCAAAGCGCTGGCATGACAAAGTTCTGTGCAGACAGAGATCCAAATGGACATGGCATCTAAGTTCCTTAAGCAGTGTTCAAGAAGAATGTAAAACTCTGGCACAAGTGTCTCTTCCCTAACTGAATCCCTTTCATGGGAAAATTCCCAGCTCTAGAAAGATCTTCTGATACGCATGCTTAAGACTGACACTGGCTGAGCAAATTTCTCCCTATGTATATCTAAGACCAGTTAGGATCTTCACCCAAAGTGCAGTCAACATAGTCACAGAATGCCTATTGTTAAGAAGTGACAGCTTCCATCAGAATGGCAGCTATTGGTCCACAAAATGGATTAATGGATGGGAATTATCTACGTGGGTTAAAAACAAAAATAAAGAGTTGGTCTTTATTTATCAATTTCATGGCAATATTGATAAGGGAAGAAAAAGATCTAAGTCCTTGACTTTCTGGACTCGAGGAAAGATTTTAAAAATTCCTTGTAAAAATGTATGATCACAATCAGACTATTGAAACCATTTTAGTTGGGAACAAAGTTCCAAAATTGTCTAGATAGTGGCAAAGAAGCCAAGAAAATAGGAAAGAAACAAAAAGAGAGCAAAAGAGTCAGCTTCAGTGTACAAGCTCGTTCTAGAAGTAGTCTGCTGGGAAAAGGAACCCCCAGCTAAATTTCCAATGTATTCCTGCGCTTGATTCAGTAACTGGTCAATGTAAAAACCAATCCTTTTGTACAACTTCTTCCAGCAACAAAAACTCCAACAGGTTGACACTACCATCATGCCTGTTCCAGACATATTTAAAAGAGAAATGATGATTTTCTTGAAAACCTACTTACATAAAAGTTGCAAGATGGTGGAGGGATTCCCACATCCTCCTTCCTCCATCTGGCTTGAAAGTATATTTGATAAAATATGCAACAAAGCACATGATTTATAAGGGAGAGTCAAATGGATGATTTGGGAATCGATCTCTTGTTGATAGTAAACTTCATATCCACTCGGTGTGACCTTTTTAAAACAAAATGTGGAGCTGAGGCATGAATCTGCCACAACAATTGTAAAGCAAACATACACACTCCCCTTCATATGCCCCCCCCTCCACACACACCTAGGCACACACAGAGATCAGCATAGCAGATCATGAACACCTTGGAAAAGACTGAAATGCTAAATGCCTCTCTTGATGGGCAAAAGAGCTGGTGCAGTAATTCAAATGCCTGGTACAAAAATTCTGTTTAATATTTAGCTCCTATTTAAAACACAGCTTTTCATTTCATTCTATTTACAGAATATTTTCATTTCATTTGTTTCTTTAAAATTACTTAGTTCTCACCTGTTGTATGTCTAGGAATATTTTCTTCCAAAAATAGAAAAAAATAGATGATATCTTTTCAGCAGAAAACATTGGTTGATACAATTTTAAACCATCATGATATGGAAGAATTCTTCTGTCCCTCTCGAAGGTGGAAGAAGCATTTGGATCACAGATCATCTACAATGAAATACTTGACATGTTTAAGATGCTTTCAATCAATTTTGATCGTCAATTGCTTATTTGTTGTAAACAGTAATTTTTCAGTGAAGGGAAAGTGTGTGTGGTATATCTACATGATATGTTCAAAGGCAGTTCCTACTAATGGCCAGGCTGAATTCCAGTAAATAATGTCCCAAATGATATTTTGCCGCCTTCTTTGGCACTTCATGAAATCTTACCCCGATGAAGTGCTGAAACAAAGAGATTTTCTCTTAGAGAGTGTCTCATGTTGTAACCTATCCCATGGATTTTATGCTGTAATTCTTATCTCTTTTAAAATTTACTATCTTCTGTACAGTTTTCATGAAACTTTCTGTTACAGTAGTGAATAGCACAGATAAATGTCATTTTGTACAACTTTGAATTTACCCCAAGAGCTGAGAGAAAACTTGATCCTATACTTCAATCCGAGTTTCTTCTATAGTCCGACTTTGTTTCTCTACCATCAAGCTTCTCCTTTGTTGCTGCTCCAAGCCCCGTCCAAGGTGACCTTGAATACTTTCAGGGATGGGACACCCACAACTTCTCTGGGCAACCTGTTCCAGTGTTCCAGCACTCCCACAGTAAAAAAGGCCTTCCTTTCATCTAATATGTGTAGGAAATCATAAATCTAGGCATAGAAGCTTGGAGTGCAAATTTGAAATTCTTTGGATTTGAAGCACATTTTATATGAATACTGACTTACAGATGACTAAAAGATGTTGATGGGCATTTGAGCTGACAAGTTTTGAAAAAGTGCACGGAAATTAAAATTGAAACCACTAAAATTAAAAACTCCTTGCCATTTTCTTTTTCCTCTCCTATTCAAAATTGCATATGTCAGATATCAGTGCTTCATGCAAACCTCTCAGATGCTCTCAGAGAAAAAGCTTTTCTTTCAGACTAAGTTGCGGTTGACGTAGAACACTAGCAGGAGTGAAAGATTTTCTGGGCATCGGGGCAGCCCGTTCTCCTTGGATTTGTGTGCAGAATGCATTTTATCCAAACTGGAAAATAGATCCCAGCTCTGTTCTATTCATCATTCTTACTTCATCAGGCCAGAAGATTCTGTGAAAAGTAGCCTGTGGACCTTGAAGACAGCGCATGTGAACCAGATGAGAGGTGATAGAGAAGTTGAGGGAGAGAAGAAAGAGCATGAGGCTGAAACCAGAAAGTATTTCTCCACGTGATCATGGAAGATTGCAGGAGCCACTTGGTACTATCAAACCAGCCCAACTTGGCACTGGTGCCACCTTGGGTCTGGGAGCCATGTTGCATATCGTGCATTTTAAGGAGCCAGCTGGCCACACCCAGCCATATGCCCCCAAACACAAACCAAGGCCCTTTTCTCTGGCAAACAAAACTCAGCTGCCCTGCTTCTGGATGGCAGATTGCAGGAACCACTTGGTACTATCAAACCAGCCCAACTTGGCACTGGTGCCACCATGGGTCTGGTCACCATCCTGCCTATTGTAGCTTTTCAGGAGCCAGCCGGTCACTCTCAGCCATAGGCCCCCAAACACAAACCTCGGCCCGTTTCCCTGGCAAACCAAAGTAAGCTGCCCCGCTTCTGGATGGCAGATTGCAGGAGCTACTTAGTACTATCAAATCAGCCCGACTTGGCACAGGTGCCACCTTGGATCTGGGAACCATCCTGTGTATCGTGGATTTTCAGGGGCCAGCCAGCCACTCTCAGCCATATGCCCCCAAAAACAAACCACGGACCTTTTCTCTGGCAAACAAAACTCAACTGCCCCTCTTCTGGATGGCAAATTTTAGGACGCACTTTGTACTACGAAAACCGCCCGACGTGGCACTGGTGCCACCTTGTGTCAGGGAACCATCCTGCATATCGAGCTTTTTAAGGAGCCAGCCGGCCAGGCCCAGCCATATACCCCCAAAAACAAACCACGGACCATTTCTCATGGAAACAAAAATCCGCTGCCCCGCGTCTGGATGGCAGATTGCAGGAGCCACTTTGCACCATCAAACCAGCCCGCCTTGGCACTGGTGCCACCTTGGGTCTGGGAACAATCCTGCGTATCGTACATATTCAGGAACCAGCCGAACACTCCCAGCCACAGGCCCCCAAACACAAACAACGGCCCATTTCCCTGGCAAACAAAACTCAGCGGCCCCGCTTCTGGATGGCAGTTTGCAGGAGCCACTTGGGACTATCAAACCAGCCCGACTTGGCACTGGTGCCACCTTGGGTCTGGGAACCATCCTGCGTATGGTGGATTCTAAGGAGCCAGCCGGCCACTCCCAGCCACAGGCCCCCAACAAAAACCACGGCCCTTTTTTCTGGCAAACAAAACTTAGCTGCCTCACTTCTGGATGGCAGATTGCAGGAGCCACTTGGTGTAATCAAACCAGCCCAACTTGGCACTGGTGCCACCTTGGGTCTGGGAACCATCCTGCGTATCGTGGATTCTAAGGAGCCAGCCGGCCACTCCCAGCCACAGGCCCCCAAACACAAACAACGGCGCTGTTCCCTGGAAAACAAAACACGCCTGCCAACTTTTTGATGGAGTTTGCAGGAGCCACTTGGTACTATCAAACCAGCCCGACTTGGCACTGGTGCCACCTTGGGTCTGGGAAACATCCTGCGTATCGTGGATTCTTAGGAGCCAGCCGGCCACTCCTAGCCACAGGCCCCCAGACAAAAACCTAGGCCTATTTCTCTGGCAAACAAAAGTAAGCTGCCCCGCTTCTGGATGGCAGATTGCAGGAGACACTTGGTACTATCAAACCAGCCCAACTTGGCACTGGTGCCACCTTGGATCTGGGAACCATGCTGTGTATCGTGGATATTCAGGGGCCAGCCGGCCACTCTCAGCCATATGTCCCCAAACAGAAACCTCGGCCCGTTTCTCTGGCAAACAAAACTCAACTGCCCCTCTTCTGGATGGCAAATTGCAGGATGAACTTGATACTAAAACCGCAGGCCGACTTGGTAGTGGTGACACCTTGGACCTGGGAACCATCATGCGTATCGAGCATTTTAAGGAGCCAGCCGGCCACTCCCAGCAATATGCCCCCAAAAACAATCCACGGAATTTTTCTCTGGCAAACAAAAATCAGCTGCCCCGCTTCTGGATGGCAGATTGCAGGAGCCACTTTGCACCATCAAACCAGCCCGACTTGGCACTGGTGCCACCTTGCATCTGGGAACCATGCTGCCTAGCGTGGATTTTCAGGAGCCAGCCGGCCACCCTCAGCCATAGGCCCCCAAACAAAACCCACGGCCCGTTTCCCTGGCAAACAAAATTAAGCTGCCCCGCTTCTGGATGGCAGATTGCAGGACGAACTTGGTAGTATCAAACCAGCCCGACTTGGCACTGGTGCCACCTTGGGTCTGGGAACCATCCTGCGTATTGTGGGTTCAAAGGAGCCAGCCGGCCACTCCCAGCCACAGGCCCCCAAACACAAACAACGGCGCTTTTCCCTGGAAAACAAAACTCGCCTGACAACTTTTTGATGGCAGATTGCAGGAGCCACTTGGTACTATCAAACCAGCCCAACTTGGCACTGGTGCCACCATGGGTCTGGTCACCATCCTGCCTATCATAGCTTTTCAGGAGCCAGCCGGTCACTCCCAGCCATAGGTCCCCAGTCACAAACCTCGGCCCGTTTCCCTGGCAAACAAAAGTAAGCTGCCCCGCTTCTGGATGGCAGATTGCAGGAGCCACTTGGTACTATCAAACCAGCCCAACTTGGCATGGTGCCACCTCTGGTCTGGGAACCATGCTGCGTAACACAGATTCTACGGCGCCAGTCGGCCACTCCCAGCCACAAGCTCCCAAACACAAACAACGGCGCTATTCTCTGGCAAACAAAACTCCACTGCCCCTCTTCTGGATGGCAAATTGCAGGACGCACTTGGTACTATAAAAACAGCCCGACATGGCACTGGTGCCACCTTGGGTCTGGGAACCATCCTGCGTATCGATCTTTTTAATGAGACAGCCGGCCACTCCCAGCCATATGCCCCCAAACACAACCCACGGCCCTTTTCTCTGGCAAACAAAACTCAACTGCACCGCTTCTGGATGGCAGATTGCAGGAGCCACTTGGGACTATCAAACCAGCCCGACTTGGCACTGGTGCCACCTTGGGTCTGGGAACCATCCTGCGTATGGTGGATTCTAAGGAGCCAGCCGGCCACTCCCAGCCACAGGCCCCCAACAAAAACCACGGCCCTTTTTTCTGGAAAACAAAACTTAGCTGCCTCACTTCTGGATGGCAGATTGCAGGAGCCACTTGGTGTAATCAAACCAGCCCGACTTGGCACTGGTGCCACCTTGGGTCTGGGAACCATCCTGCGTATCGTGGATTCTAAGGAGCCAGCCGGCCACTCCCAGCCACAGGCCCCCAAACAAAATC
This sequence comes from Melospiza melodia melodia, assembly GCF_035770615.1. Taxonomy (NCBI): domain Eukaryota; kingdom Metazoa; phylum Chordata; class Aves; order Passeriformes; family Passerellidae; genus Melospiza; species Melospiza melodia. Next base: position 33,615,980 of record NC_086199.1, on the reverse strand, counting down.
AACGGCGCTGTTCCCTGGAAAACAAAACACGCCTGCCAACTTTTTGATGGAGTTTGCAGGAGCCACTTGGTACTATCAAACCAGCCCGACTTGGCACTGGTGCCACCTTGGGTCTGGGAAACATCCTGCGTATCGTGGATTCTAAGGAGCCAGCCGGCCACTCCTAGCCACAGGCCCCCAGACAAAAACCTAGGCCTATTTCTCTGGCAAACAAAAGTAAGCTGCCCCGCTTCTGGATGGCAGATTGCAGGAGACACTTGGGACTATCAAACCAGCCCAACTTGGCACTGGTGCCACCTTGGATCTGGGAACCATGCTGTGTATCGTGGATATTCAGGGGCCAGCCGGCCACTCTCAGCCATATGTCCCCAAACAGAAACCTCGGCCCGTTTCTCTGGCAAACAAAACTCAACTGCCCCTCTTCTGGATGGCAAATTGCAGGATGAACTTGATACTAAAACCGCAGGCCGACTTGGTAGTGGTGACACCTTGGACCTGGGAACCATCATGCGTATCGAGCATTTTAAGGAGCCAGCCGGCCACTCCCAGCAATATGCCCCCAAAAACAATCCACGGAATTTTTCTCTGGCAAACAAAAATCAGCTGCCCCGCTTCTGGATGGCAGATTGCAGGAGCCACTTTGCACCATCAAACCAGCCCGACTTGGCACTGGTGCCACCTTGCATCTGGGAACCATGCTGCCTAGCGTGGATTTTCAGGAGCCAGCCGGCCACTCTCAGCCATAGGCCCCCATACAAAACGCACGGCCCGTTTCCCTGGCAAACAAAATTAAACTGCCCCGCTTCTGGATGGCAGATTGCAGGACGCACTTGGTAGTATCAAACCAGCCCGACTTGGCACTGGTGCCACCTTGGGTCTGGGAACCATGCTGCGTATCATGGATTTTCAGGAGCCAGCCGTCCACTGCCAGCCACAGGCCCCGAAACACAAACAACAGCCTTTTTCTCTGGCAAACAAAATTCAGCTGCCCCGCTTCTGGATGGCAGATTGCAGGAACCACTTGGTACTAACAAACCAGCCCGACTTGGCACTGGTGCCACCTTGGGTCTGGGAACCATCCTGCGTATCGTGGATTCTAAGGAGCCAGCTGGCCACTCCCAGCCACAGGCCCCAAAACACACACAACGGTGCTTTTCCCTGGAAAACAAAACTCGCCTGCCAAACATTTGATGGCAGATTGCAGGAGCCACTTGGTACTATCAAACCAGCCCAACTTGGCACTGGTGCCACCATGGGTCTGGTCACCATCCTGCCTATCGTATATTTTCAGGTGCCAGCCAGCCACCCCCAGCCAGAGGCCCCTAGACAAATATTTCGGCCCGTTTCCCTGGCAAACAAAAGTAAGCTACCCCGCTTCTGGATGGCAGATTGCAGGAGCCACTTTGCACCATCAAACCAGCCCAACTTGGCACTGGTGCCACCTCTGGTCTGGGAACCATCCTGCGTATCGTGGGTTCTAAGGAGCCAGCTGGCCACTCCCAGCCACAGGCCCCCAAACACAAACAACGGCGCTTTTCCCTGGAAAACAAAACTCGCCTGCCAACTTTTTGATGGCAGATTGCCGGAGCCACTTGGTACTATCAAACCAGCCCAACTTGGCACTGGTGCCACCATGGGTCTGGTCACCATCCTGCCTATCGTAGCTTTTCAGGAGCCAGCCGGTCACTCCCAGCCATAGGCCCCCAAACACAAACCTCGGCCCGTTTCCCTGGCAAACAAAAGTAAGCTGCCCCGCTTCTGCATGGCAGATTGCAGGAGCTATTTAGTACTATCAAACCAGCCCGACTTGGCACTGGTGCCACCTCTGGTCTGGGAACCATCCTGCCTATCGTGGATTTTCAGGGGCCAGCCGTCCACTCTCAGCCATATGCCCCCAAAAACAAACCACGGCCCTTTTCTCTGGCAAACAAAACTCAACTGCCCCTCTTCTGGATGGCAAATTTTAGGACGCACTTTGTACTACGAAAACCGCCCGACGTGGCACTGGTGCCACCTTGTGTCAGGGAACCATCCTGCATATCGAGCTTTTTAAGGAGCCAGCCGGCCACGCCCAGCCATATACCCCCAAAAACAAACCACGGACCATTTCTCATGGAAACAAAAATCCGCTGCCCCGCGTCTGGATGGCAGATTGCAGGAGCCACTTTGCACCATCAAACCAGCCCGACTTGGCACTGGTGCCACCTTGGGTCTGGGAACAATCCTGCATATCGTGGATTCTAAGGAGCCAGCCGGCCACTCCCAGCCACAGGCCCCCAAACACAAACAACGGCGCTTTTCCCTGGAAAACAAAACTCGCCTGCCAGCTTTTTGATGGCAGATTGCAGGAGCCACTTGGTACTATCAAATCATCCCAACTTGGCACTGGTGCCACTATGGGTCTGGGAACCATCCTGCCTATTGTAGCATTTCAGGAGCCAGCCGGTCACTCCCAGCCATAGTCCCCCAGACACAAACCTCGGACCGTTTCCCTGGCAAACAAAATTAAGCTGCCCCGATTCTGGATGGCAGATTGCAGGAGCCACTTGGTAGTGTCAAACCAGCCCGACTTGGCACTGGTGCCACCTTGGGTCTGGGAACCATCCTGCGTATCGTGGATTCTAAGCAGCCACCCGGCCACTCTGAGCCACAGGCGCCCAAACACAAACAACGGCGCTTTTCCCTGGAAAACAAAACTCGCCTGCCAACATTTTGATGGCAGATTGCAGGAGCCACTTGGTGCTATCAAACCAGCCCAACTTGGCACTGGTGCCACCATGGGTCTGGTCACCATCCTGCCTATCGTAGCTTTTCAGGAGCCAGCCGGTCACTCCCAGCCATAGACCCCCAAACACAAACCTCTGCCCGTTTCCCTGGAAAACAAAAGTAAGCTGCCCCGATTCTGGATGGCAGATTGCAGGAGCCACTTGGTACTATCAAATCAGCCCAACTTGGCACTGGTGCCACCATGGGTCTGGTAAACATCCTGCCTATCGTAGCTTTTCAGGAGCCAGCCGGTCACTCCCTGCCATAGGCCCCCAGACACAAACCTCGGCCCGTTTCCCTGGCAAACAAAAGTAAACTGCCCCGCTTTTGGATGGCAGATTGCAGGATGCATTTGGTACTATCAAACCTGCCCGACTTGGCCCTCGTGCCACCTTGGCTCTGGGAACCATGCTGCGTAACGTAGATTCTACGAGGACAGGCGGCCACTCCCAGCCACAAGCCTCTAAACAAAAACAACGGCGCTTTTCCCTGGAAAACAAAACTCGCCTGCCAAATTTTTGATGGCAGATTGCAGGAGCCACTTGGTACTATCAAACCAGCCCAACTTGGTACTGGTGCCACCATGGGTCTGGTCACCATCCTGCCTATCGTAGCTTTTCAGGAGCCAGCCGGTCACTCCCAGCCATAGGCCCCCAGACAAATATCTCGGCCCGTTTCCCTGGCAAACAAAAGTAAGCTGCCCCGCTTCTGGATGGCAGATTACAGCAGCCACATGGTACTATCAAACCAGGCCAACATGGCACTGGTGCCACCTTGGCTCTGGGAACCATCCTGCCTATCGTGGATTTTCAGGGGCCAGCCGGCCACTCTCAGCCATATGCCCCCAAACACATACCACGGCCCTTTGCTCTGGCAAACAAAACTCAACTGCCCCTCTTCTGGATGGCAAATTGCAGGACGCACTTGGTACTACAAAAACAGCCCGACTTGGCAGTGATGCCACCTTGGGTCAGGGAACAATCCTGCGTATCGATCTTTTTAAGGAGCCAGCCGGCCACGTCCAGCCATATACCCCCAAAAAAAAACCACGGAACTTTTCTCCAGCAAACAAAAATCCGCTGCCCCGCGTCTGAATGGCAGATTTCAGGAGCTATTTAGTATTATCAAACCAGCCCGACTTGGCACTGGTGCCACCATGAGTCTGGTAACCATCCTGCCTATCGTAGCTTTTCAGTAGCCAGCCGGTCACTCCCAGCCATAGGCCCCCAGACAAATACCTCGGCCCGTTTCCCTGGGAAACAAAAGTAAGCTGACCCGCTTCTGGATGGCAGATTGCAGGAGCCACTTGGTACTATCAAACCAGCCCAACTTGGCACTGGTGCCACCTTGGCTCTGGGAACCATCCTGCGTATCCTGGGTTCAAAGGAGGCAGCCGGCCACTCCCAGCCACAGGCCTCTAAACAAGAACAACGGCGCTTTTCCCTGGAAAACAAAAGTCGCCTGACAACTTTTTGATGGCAGATTGCAGGAGCCACTTGGTACTATCAAACCAGCCCAACTTGGCACTGGTGCCACCATGGGTCTGGTCACCATCCTGCCTATCGTAGCTTTTCAGGAGCCAGCCGCTCACTCCCAGCCATAGGCCCCCAGACAAATATCTCGGCCCGTTTCCCTGGCAAACAAAAGTAAGCAGCCCCGCTTCTGGATGGCAGATTGCAGGAGCCACATGGTACTATCAAACCAGGCCAACATGGCACTGGTGCCACCTCTGGTCTGGGAACCATCCTGCGTATCGTGGATTCTAAGGAGCCAGCTGGCCACTCCCAGCCACAGGCCCCCAAACACAAACAACGGTGCTTTTCCCTGGAAAACAAAACTCACCTGCCAACTTTTTGATGGCAGATTGCAGGAGCCACTTGGTACTATCAAACCAGCCCAACTTGGCACTGGTGCCACCATGGGTCTGGTCACCATCCTGCCTATCGTAGCTTTTCAGGAGCCAGCCGGTCACTCCCAGCCATAGGCCCCCAGACACAAAGCTCTACCCGTTTCCCTGGCAAACAAAAGTAAGCTACCCCGCTTCTGGATGGCAGATTGCAGGAACCACTTTGCACCATCAAACCAGCCCGACTTGGCACTGGTGCCACCTCTGGTCTGGGACCCATCCTGCGTATCGTGGATTCTAAGGAGACAGCTGGCCACTCCCAGCCACAGGACCCCAAACACAAACAACGGCGCTTTTCCCTGGAAAACAAAACTCGCTTGCCAACTTTTTGATGGCAGATTGCAGGAGCCACTTGGTACTATCAAACCACCCCAACTTGGCAACAAGTGGTTCCTGCAATCTGACATCCAGAAGCGGGGCAGCTTACTTTTGTTTGCCAGGGAAATGGACCGTTGTTTGTGTTTGGAGGCGTATGGCTGGGAGTGGCCGACTGGCTCCTTAAAATCCACGATACGCAGCATGGTTCCCAGACCAGAGGTGGCACCAGTGCCAAGTCGGGCTGGTTTGATAGTACAAAGTGGCTCCTGCAATCTGCCATCCAGAAGCGGGGCAGCTTACTTTTGTTTGCCAGGGAAACGGGCCGGGCTTTCTGTCTCGGGGCCTATGGCAGGGAGTGACCGCCTGGCTCCTGAAAAGCTACGATAGGCAGGATGGTGACCAGACCCATGGTGGCACCAGTGCCAAGTTGGGCTGGTTTGATAGTACCAAGTGGCTCCTGCAATCTGCCATCAAAAAGTTGGCAGACGAGTTTTGTTTTCCAGGGAAAAGCGCCATTGTGTGTGTTTGGGGACCTGTGGTTGGGAGTGCCCGGCTGGCTCCTTAGAAACCACGATACGCAGCATGGTTACCAGACAAGAGGTGCCACCAGTGCCAAGTTGTGCTGGTTTGATACTACCAAGTGGTTCCTGCAATCTGCCATCCAGAAGCGGGGCAGCTTACTTTTGTTTGCCACGGAAACGGGCCGTTGTTTGTGTTTGGGGGCCTGTGGCTGGGAGTGGCCGACTGGCTCCTTAGAATCCACGATACGCAGGATGGGTCCCAGACCAGATGTGGCACCAGTGCCAAGTCGGGCTGGTTTGATAGTACCAAGTGGCTCCTGCAATCTGCCATCCAGAAGCGGGGCAGCTTACTTTTGTTTGCCAGGGAAACGGGCCGAGGTTTGTGACAGGGGACCTATGGCTGGGAGTGACCGGCTGGCTCCTGAAAAGTTACGATAGGCAGGATTGTGACCAGACCCATGGTGGCACCAGTGCCAAGTTGGGCTGGTTTGATAGTACCAAGTGGCTCCTGTAATCTGCCAAAAAATAGTTGGTAGGCGAGTTTTGTTTTCCAGGGAAAAGCGCCGTTGTTTGTGTTTGGGGGCCTGTGGTAGGGAGTGGCCGGCTGGCTAATTAGAATCCACGATACGCAGGATGGTTCCCAGACCAGAGGTGGCACCAGTGCCAAGACGGGCTAGTTTGATGGTGCAAAGTGGCTCCTGCAATCTGCCATCCAGAAGCGGGGTAGCTTACTTTTGTTTGCCAGGGAAACGGGCCGAGCTTTTTGTCTGGGGGCCTATGGCGGGGAGTGACCGGCTGGCTCCTGAAAAGATAAGATAGGCAGGATGGTGACCAGACCCATGGTGGCACCAGTGCCAAGTTGGGCTGATTTGATAAAACCAAGTGGCTCCTGCAATCTGCCATCAAAAAGTTGGCAGGAGAGTTTTGTTTTCCAGGGAAAAGCGCCGTTGTTTGTGTTTGGGGGCCTGTGGCTGGGAGTGGCCGGCTGGCTCCTTAGAATCCACGATACGCAGCATGGTATCCAGACCCAAGGTGGCACCAGTGCCAAGTTTCGCTGGTTTGATAGTACCAAGTGGTTCCTGCAATTTGCCATCCAGAAGCAGGGCAGCTTACTTTTGTTTGCCAGGGAAACGGGCCGAGGGTTTTGTCTGGGGGCCTATGGCTGGGAGTGACCGGCTGGCTCCTGAAAAGCTACGATAGGCAGGATGGTGACCAGACCCATGGTGGCACCAGTCCCAAGTTGGGCTGATTTGATAGTACCAAGTGGCTCCTGCAATCTGCCGTCAAAATTTGGCAGGCGAGTTTTTATTTTCCAGGGAATAGCGCCGTTGTTTGTGTTTGGGGGCCTGTGGCTGGGAGTGGCCGGCTGGCTCCTTAGAATCCACGATACGCAGCATGGTTCCCAGACCCAAGGTGGCACCAGTGCCAAGTTTTGCTGGTTTGATAGTACCAAGTGGTTCCTGCAATCTGCCATCCAGAAGCAGGGCAGCTTACTTTTGTTTGCCAGGGAAACGGGTCGAGGTTTTTGTCTGGGGGCCTATGGCTGGGAGTGACCGGCTGGCTCCTGAAAAGCTACGATAGGCAGGATGGTGACCAGACCGATGGTGGCACCAGTGCCAAGTCGGGCTGGTTTGATAATACTAAAGAGCTCCTGAAATCTGCCATCCAGACGCGGGGCAGCGGATTTTTGCTTGCTGGAGAAAAGTTCCGTGGGTTTTTTTTGGGGTTATATGGCTGGACGTTGCCGGCTGACTCCTTAAAAACATCGATACGCAGGATGGTTCCCTGACCCAAGGTGGCATCTCTGCCAAGTCGGGCTGTTTTCGTAGTACCAAGTGGCTCCTGCAATTTGCCATCCAGAAGAGGGGCAGTTGAGTTTTGTTTACCAGAGAAAAGGGCCGTGGTTTGTGTTTTGGGGCATATGGCTGAGAGTGGCCGGCTGGCGCCTGAAAATCCACGATAGGCAGGATGGTTCCCAGAGCCAAGGTGGCACCAGTGCCATGTTGGCCTGGTTTGATAGTACCATGTGGCTCCTGCAATCTGCCATCCAGAAGCGGGGCAGCTTACTTTTGTTTGCCAGGGAAACGGGCCGATGTATTTGTCTGGGGGCCTATGGCTGGGAGTGACCGGCTGGCTCCTGAAAAGCTACGATAGGCAGGATGGTGACCAGACCCATGGTGGCACCAGTGCCAAGTTGGGCTGGTTTGATAGTACCAAGTGGCTCCTGCAATCTGCCATCAAAATGTTGGCAGGCGAGTTTTGTTTTCCAGGGAAAAGCGCCGTTGTTTGTGTTTGGGCGCCTGTGGCACGGAGTGGCCGGGTGGCTGCTTAGAATCCACGATACGCAGGATGGTTCCCAGACCAGAGGTGGCACCAGTGCCAAGTCGGGCTGGTTTGACACTACCAAGTGGCTCCTGCAATCTGCCATCCAGAATCGGGGCAGCTTAATTTTGTTTGCCAGGGAAACGGTCCGAGGTTTGTGATGGGGGCCTATGGCTGGGAGTGACCGGCTGGCTCCTGAAATGGTACAATTGGCAGGATGGTTCCCAGACCCATAGTGGCACCAGTGCCAAGTTGGGATGATTTGATAGTACCAAGTGGCTCCTGCAATCTGCCATCAAAAAGCTGGCAGGCGAGTTTTGTTTTCCAGGGAAAAGCGCCGTTGTTTGTATTTGGGGCCTGTGGCTGGGAGTGGCCGCCTGGCGCCTTAGAATCTACGTTACGCAGCATGGTTCCCAGACCCAAAGTGGCACGAGTGTCAAGTTGGGCTGGTTTGATAGTACCAAGTGGCTCCTGCAATCTGCCATCCAGAAGCGGGGTAGCTTACTTTTGTTTGCCAGGGAAACGGGCAGAGCTTTCTGTCTGGGGGCCTATGGTTGGGAGTAACCGGCTGGCTCCTGAAAAGCTACGATAGGCAGGATGGTTCCCAGATCCAAGATGGCACCAGTGCCAAGTCGGGGTGGTTTGATGGTGCAACGTGGCTCCTGCAATCTGCCATCCTGACGCGGGGCAGCGGATTTTTGTTTCCAAGAGAAATGGTCCGTGGTTTGTTTTTGGGGCTATATGGCTGGGCGTGGCCTGCTGGCTCCTTAAAAAGCTACGATAGGCAGGATGGTTCCCTGACCCAAGGTGGCACCAGTGCCAAGTCGGGCAGTTTTCGTAGTACAAAGTGCGTCCTAAAATTTGCCATCCAGAAGAGGGGCAGTTGAGTTTTGTTTACCAGAGAAAAGGTCCGTGGTTTGTTTTTGGGGGCATATGGCTGATAGTGGCCGTCTGGCGCCTGAAAATCCACGATAGGCAGGATGGTTCCCAGACCAGAGGTGGCACCAGTGCCAAGTCGGGCTGGTTTGATAGTACTAAATAGCACCTGCAATCTGCCATGCAGAAGCGGGGCAGCTTACTTTTGTTTGCCAGGGAAACGGGCCGAGGTTTGTGTCTGGGGGCCTATGGCTGAGAGTGACCGCCTGGCTCCTGAAAAGCTACGATAGGCAGGATGGTTACCAGACCCATGGTGGCACCAGTGCCAAGTTGGGCTGGTTTGATAGTACCAAGTGGCTCCTGCAATCTGCCATCAAAAAGTTGTCAGGCGAGTTTTGTTTTCCAGGGAAAAGCGCCGTTGTTTGTGTTTGGGGGACTGTTGGTGGGAGCGGCCGGCTGGCTCCTTAGAACACACGATACGCAGGATGGTTCCCAGACCCAAGGTGGCACCAGTGCCACGTCGGGCTGGTTTGATGGTGAAAAGTGGCTCCTGCAATCTGCCATCCAGAAGCGGGGTAGCTTACTTTTGTGTGCCAGGGAAACGGGCCGAGGTTTATGACTGGGGGCCTAGGGCTAGGAGTGACCGGCTGGCTCCTGAAAAGCAACAATAGGCAGGATGGTTCCCAGACCCAAGGTGGCACCAGTGCCAAGTTGGGCTGGTTTGATGGTACCAACTGGCTCCTGCAATCTGCCATCTAAAAGTTGTCAGGCGAGTTTTGTTTTCCAGGGAAAAGCGACGTTGATTTTGTTTGGAGGCCTGTGGCTGGCAGTGGCTGCCTGTCGTCTTAGAATCCGGGTTACGCAGCATGGTTCCCAGAGCCAAGGTGGCACCAGTGCCAAGTTGGGCTGGTTTGATGGTGCAAAGTGGCTCCTGCAATCTGCCATCCAGAAGTGCGGTAGCTTTCTTTTGTGTGCCAGGGAAACAGGCCGAGCTTTGTGTCTGGGGGCCTATGGCTGGGAGTGACCGGCTGGCTCCTGAAAAGCTACGATAGGCAGGATGGTGACCAGACCCATGGTGGCACCAGTGCCAAGTTGGGCTGGTTTGATAGTACCAAGTGGCTCCTGCAATCTGCCATCAAAAAGTTGGCAGGCGAGTTTTGTTTTCCAGGGAAAAGCGCCGTTGTGTGTGTTTTGGGGCCTGTGGCTGGGAGTGGCCAGCTGGCTCCTTAGAATCCACGATACGCAGGATGGTTCCCAGACCCAAGGTGGCACCAGTGCCAAGTCGGGCTGGTTTGTTAGTACCAAGTGGTTCCTGCAATCTGCCATCCAGAAGCGGGGCAGCTGAATTTTGTTTGCCAGAGAAAAAGGCTGTTGTTTGTGTTTCGGGGCCTGTGGCTGGCAGTGGACGGCTGGCTCCTGAAAATCCATGATACGCAGCATGGTTCCCAGACCCAAGGTGGCACCAGTGCCAAGTCGGGCTGGTTTGATACTACCAAGTGCGTCCTGCAATCTGCCATCCAGAAGAGGGGCAGTTGAGTTTTGTTTTCCAGAGAAAAGGGCCGTGGTTTGTGTTTGGGGCCTATGGCTGAGAGTGACCGGCTGGCTCCTGAAAAGCTACGATAGGCAGGATGGTGACCAGACCCATGGTGGCACCAGTGCCAAGTCGGGCTGGTTTGATAATACTAAATAGCTCCTGCAATCTGCCATCCAGAAGCGGGGCAGCGGATTTTTGCTTGCTGGAGAAAAGTTCCGTGGGTTTTTTTTGGGGGTATATGGCTGGACGTTGCCGGCTGACTCCTTAAAAACATCGATACGCAGGATGGTTCCCTGACCCAAGGTGGCATCACTGCCAAGTCGGGCTGTTTTCGTAGTACCAAGTGCGTCCTGCAATTTGCCATCCAGAAGAGGGGCAGTTGAGTTTTGTTTACCAGAGAAAAGGGCCGTGGTTTGTGTTTGGGTGCATATGGCTGAGAGTGGCCGGCTGGCACCTGAAAATCCACGATAGGCAGGATGGTTCCCAGAGCCAAGGTGGCACCAGTGCCATGTTGGCCTGGTTTGATAGTACCATGTGGCTCCTGCAATCTGCCATCCAGAAGCGGGGCAGCTTACATTTGTTTGCCAGGGAAACGGGCCGAGGTATTTGTCTGGGGGCCTATGTCTGGGAGTGACCGCCTGGCTCCTGAAAAGCTACGATAGGCAGGATGGTGACCAGACCCATGGTGGCACCAGTGCCAAGTTGGGCTGGTTTGATAGTACCAAGTGGCTCCTGCAATCTGCCATCCAGAAGCGGGGTAGCTTACTTTTGTTTGCCAGGGACACGGGCAGAGCTTTCTGTCTGGGGGCCTATGGTTGGGAGTAACCGGCTGGCTCCTGAAAAGCTACGATAGGCAGGATGGTTCCCAGATCCAAGATGGCACCAGTGCCAAGTCGGGGTGGTTTGATGGTGCAAAGTGGCTCCTGCAATCTGCCATCCTGACGCGGGGCAGCGGATTTTTGTTTCCAAGAGAAATGGTCCGTGGTTTGTTTTTGGGGCTATATGGCTGGGCGTGGCCTGCTGGCTCCTTAAAAAGCTACGATAGGCAGGATGGTTCCCTGACCCAAGGTGGCACCAGTGCCAAGTCGGGCGGTATTCGTAGTAAAAAGTGCGTCCTAAAATTTGCCATCCAGAAGAGGGGCAGTTGAGTTTTGTTTACCAGAGAAAAGGGCCGTGGTTTGTTTTTGGGGGCATATGGCTGATAGTGGCCGTCTGGCCCCTGAAAATCCACGATAGGCAGGATGGTTCCCAGACCAGAGGTGGCACCAGTGCCAAGTCGGTCTGGTTTGATAGTACTAAATAGCACCTGCAATCTGCCATGCAGAAGCGGGGCAGCTTACTTTTGTTTGCCAGGGAAACGGGCCGAGGTTTGTGTCTGGGGGCCTATGGCTGGGAGTGACCGCCTGGCTCCTGAAAAGCTACGATAGGCAGGATGGTTACCAGACCCATGGTGGCACCAGTGCCAAGTTGGGCTGGTTTGATAGTACCAAGTGGCTCCTGCAATCTGCCATCAAAAAGTTGGCAGGCCAGTTTTGTTTTCCAGGGAAAAGCGCCGTTGTTTGTGTTTGGGGGACTGTGGGTGGGAGTGGCCGGCTGGCTCCTTAGAACACACGATGCGCAGGATGGTTCCCAGACCCAAGGTGGAACCAGTGCCACGTCGGGCTAGTTTGATGGTGAAAAGTGGCTCCTGCAATCTGCCATCCTGAAGCGGGGTAGCTTACATTTGTGTGCCAGGGAAACGGGCCGAGGTTTATGACTGGGGGCCTAGGGCTAGAAGTGACCGGCTGGCTCCTGAAAAGCAACAATAGGCAGGATGGTTCCCAGACCCAAGGTGGCACCAGTGCCAAGTTGGGCTGGTTTGATGGTACCAACTGGCTCCTGCAATCTGCCATCTAAAAGTTGTCAGGCGAGTTTTGTTTTCCAGGGAAAAGCGCCGTTGATTTTGTTTGGAGGCCTGTGGCTGGCAGGGGCTGCCTGTCGTCTTAGAATCCGGGTTACGCAGCATGGTTCCCAGAGCCAAGGTGGCACCAGTGTCAAGTTGGGCTGGTTTGATAGTACCAAGTGGCTCCTGCAATCTGCCATCCAGAAGCGGGGCAGCTTACTTTTGTTTGCCAGGGAAACGGGCCGAGGTATTTGTCTGGGGACCTATGGCTGGGAGTGACCGGCTGGCTCCTGAAAAGCTACGATAGGCAGGATGGTTCCCTGACCCAAGGTGGCACCAGTGCCAAGTCGGGCGGTTTTCGTAGTACAAAGTGCGTCCTAAAATTTGCCATCCAGAAGAGGGGCAGTTGAGTTTTGTTTACCAGAGAAAAGGGCCGTGGTTTGTTTTTGGGGGCATATGGCTGATAGTGGCCGTCTGGCCCCTGAAAATCCACGATAGGCAGGATGGTTCCCAGACCAGAGGTGGCAACAGTGCCAAGTCAGGCTGGTTTGATAGTACTAAATAGCACCTGCAATCTGCCATGCAGAAGCGGGGCAGCTTACTTTTGTTTGCCAGGGAAACGGGCCGAGGTTTGTGTCTGGGGGCCTATGGCTGGGAGTGACCGGCTGGCTCCTGAAAAGCTACGATAGGCAGGATGGTGACCAGACCCATGGTGGCACCAGTGCCAAGTTGGGCTGGTTTGATAGTACCAAGTGGCTCCTGCAATCTGCCATCAAAAAGTTGGCAGGCCAGTTTTGTTTTCCAGGGAAAAGCGCCGTTGTTTGTGTTTGGGGGCCTGTGGCTGGGAGTGGCCGGCTGGCTCCTTAGAACACACGATACGCAGGATGGTTCCCAGACCCAAGGTGGCACCAGTGCCACGTCGGGCTGGTTTGATAGCACCAAGTGGCTCCTGCAATCTGCCATCCAGAAGCGGGGCAGCTTACTTTTGTTTTCCAGGGAAACGGACCGAGGTTTTTTTCTGGGGGCCTATGGCTGGGAGTGACCGGCTGGCTCCTGAAAAGCTACGATAGGCAGGATGGTGACCAGACCCATGGTGGCACCAGTGCCAAGTTGGGCTGGTTTGATAGTACCAAGTGGCTCCTGCAATCTGCCATCAAAAAGTTGGCAGGCGAGTTTTGTTTTCCAGGGAAAAGCGCCGTTGTGTGTATTTTGGGGCCTGTGGCTGGGAGTGGCCAGCTGGCTCCTTAGAATCCACGATACGCAGGATGGTTCCCAGACCCAAGGTGGCACCAGTGCCAAGTCGGGCTGGTTTGTTAGTACCAAGTGGTTCCTGCAATCTGCCATCCAGAAGCGGGGCAGCTGAATTTTGTTTGCCAGAGAAAAAGGCTGTTGTTTGTGTTTCGGGGCCTGTGGCTGGCAGTGGACGGCTGGCTCCTGAAAATCCATGATACGCAGCATGGTTCCCAGACCCAAGGTGGCACCAGTGCCAAGTAGGGCTAGTTTCATAGTACCCAGTGGCTCCTGCAATCTGCCATCCAGAAGAGGGGCAGTTGAGTTTTGTTTTCCAGAGAAAAGGGCCGTGGTTTGTGTTTGGGGCCTATGGCTGAGAGTGACCGGCTGGCCCCTGAAAATCCACGATAGGAAGGATGGTTCCCAGATCCAAGGTGGCAGCAGTGCCATGTTGTGCTGGTGTGATAGTCCCAAGTGGCTCCTGCAATCTGCCATCCAGAAGTGGGGCAGCTGAATTTTGTTTGCCAGAGAAAAAGGCTGTGGTTTTTGTTTGGGGGCCTATGGCTGGGAGTGGCCGGCTGGCTCCTGAAAATCCATGATACGCAGCATGGTTCCCAGACCCAAGGTGGCACCAGTGCCAAGTGGGGCTGGTTTCACAGTGTCAAGTGCCTCCTGCAATCTCCCATCCAGAAGCGGGGCAGCTGAGTTTTGTTTGCCTGTGAAACGGGCCGTTGTTTTTGATTGGGGTCTGTGGCCGAGAATGTTCAGCTGGCTCCTGACAATCCACAATACGCAGGATGGTTCCCAGACCCAAGGTCGCACCAGTGCCAAGTCTTGCTGGTTTGATAGTACCAAGTGGCTCCTGCAATCTGCCATCCAGAAGCGGTGCAGCTGAGTTTTTTTTGCCAGAGGAAAGGGCCGTGGGTTGTGTTTGGGGGCATATGGCTGGGAGTGGCCGGCTGTCTCATTAAAAAGATCGATACGCAGGATGGTTCCCAGACCCAAGGTGGCACCAGTGCCAAGTCGGGCTGTTTTTATAGTACCAAGTGCGTCCTGCAATTTGCCATCCAGAAGAGGGGCAGTTGAGTTTTGTTTGCCAGAGAAAAGCGCCGTTGTTTGTGTTTGGGGGCTTGTGGCTGGGAGTGGCCGACTGCAGCCTTAGAATCTGCGATACGCAGCATGGTTCCCAGACCCAAGGTGGCACCAGTAACAAGTTGGGCTGGTTTGATAGTACCAAGTGGCTCCTGCAATCTGCCATCCAGAAGCGGGGCAGCTTACTTTTGTTTGCCAGGGAAACGGGCCGAGGTTTGTGTTTGGGGGCCTATGGCTGGGAGTGACCGGCTGGCTCCTGGAAAGCTACAATAGGCAGGATGGTGACCAGACCCATGGTGGCACCAGTGCCAAGTTGGGCTGGTTTGATAGTACCAAGTTGCTCCTGCAATCTGCCATCAAAATTTGGCAGGCGAGTTTTGTTATCCAGGGAAAAGCGCCGTTGTTTGTGTTTGGGGGCCTGTGGCTGGGAGTGGCCGGCTGGCTCCTTAGAATCCACGATACGCAGGATGGTTCCCAGACCCAAGGTGGCACCAGTGCCAAGTCGGGCTGGTTTGATACTACCAAGTGGTTCCTGCAATCTGCCATCCAGAAGCAGGGCAGCTTACTTTTGTTTGCCAGGGAAACGGGCCGTGGGTTTTGTTTGGGGGCATATAGCTGAGAGTGGCCCGCTGGCCCCTGAAAATCCACGCTAGGCAGCATGGTTCCCAGATGCAAGGTGGCACCAGTGCCAAGTCGGGCTGGTTTGATGGGTCAAAGTGGCTCCTGCAATCTGCCATCCAGAAGCGGGGCAGCTGATTTTTGTTTGCCAGAGAAAAATTCCGTGGATTGTTTTTGGGGGCATATTGCTGGGAGTGGCCGGCTGGCTCCTTAAAATGCTCGATACGCATGATGGTTCCCAGGCCCAAGGTGTCACCACTACCAAGTCGGCCTGCGGTTTTAGTATCAAGTTCATCCTGCAATTTGCCATCCAGAAGAGGGGCAGTTGAGTTTTGTTTGCCAGAGAAACGGGCCGAGGTTTCTGTTTGGGGACATATGGCTGAGAGTGGCCAGCTGGCCCCTGAAAATCCACGATACACAACATGGTTCCCAGATCCAAGGTGGCACCAGTGCCAAGTTGGGCTGGTTTGATAGTCCCAAGTGTCTCCTGCAATCTGCCATCCAGAAGCGGGGCAGCTTACTTTTGTTTGCCAGAGAAATAGGCCTAGGATTTTGTTTGGGGGCCTGTGGCTAGGAGTGGCCTGCTGGCTCCTAAGAATCCACGATACGCAGGATGTTTCCCAGACCCAAGGTGGCACCAGTGCCAAGTTGGGCTGGTTTGATAGTACCAAGTGGCTCCTGCAAACTCCATCAAAAAGTTGGCAGGCGTGTTTTGTTTTCCAGGGAACAGCGCCGTTGATTTTGTTTGGGGGCCTGTGGCTGGGAGTGGCCGGCTGGCTCCTTAGAATCCACGATACGCAGGATGGTTCCCAGACCCAAGGTGACACCAGTGCCAAGTCGGGCTGGTTTGATTACACCAAGTGGCTCCTGCAATCTGCCATCCAGAAGTGAGGCAGCTAAGTTTTGTTTGCGAGAAAAAAGGGCCGTGGTTTTTGTTGGGGGCCTGTGGCTGGGAGTAGCCGGCTGGCTCCTTAAAATCCACGATAGGCAGGATGGTTCCCAGACCCAAGGTGGTACCAGTGCCAAGTCGGGCTGGTTTGATAGTACCAAGTGGCTCCTGCAATCTGCCATCCAGAAGCGGGGCAGCTTACTTTTGTTTGCCAGGGAAACGGGCCGAGCTTTGTGTCTCGGGGCCTATGGCAGGGAGTGACCGGCTGGCTCCTGAAAAGCTACGATAGGCAGGATGGTGACCAGACCCATGGTGGCACCAGTGCCAAGTTGGGCTGGTTTGATAGTACCAAGTGGCTCCTGCAATCTGCCATCAAAAAGTTGGCAGGCGAGTTTTGTTTTCCAGGGAAAAGCGCCGTTGTGTGTGTTTTGGGGCCTGTGGCTGGGAGTGGCCAGCTGGCTCCTTAGAATCCACGATACGCAGGATGGTTCCCAGACCCAAGGTGGCACCAGTGCCAAGTCGGGCTGGTTTGATAGCACCAAGTGGCTCCTGCAATCTGCCATCCAGAAGCGGGGCAGCTTACTTTTGTTTTCCAGGGAAACGGACCGAGGTTTTTTTCTGGGGGCCTATGGCTGGGAGTGACCGGCTGGCTCCTGAAAATCTACGATAGGCAGGATGGTGACCAGACCCATGGTGGCACCAGTGCCAAGTTGGGCTGGTTTGATAGTACCAAGTGGCTCCTGCAATCTGCCATCAAAATGTTGGCAGGCGAGTTTTGTTTTCCAGGGAAAAGCGCCGTTGTGTGTATTTTGGGGCCTGTGGCTGGGAGTGGCCAGCTGGCTCCTTAGAATCCACGATACGCAGGATGGTTCCCAGACCCAAGGTGGCACCAGTGCCAAGTCGGGCTGGTTTGTTAGTACCAAGTGGTTCCTGCAATCTGCCATCCAGAAGCGGGGCAGCTGAATTTTGTTTGCCAGAGAAAAAGGCTGTTGTTTGTGTTTCGGGGCCTGTGGCTGGCAGTGGACGGCTGGCTCCTGAAAATCCATGATACGCAGCATGGTTCCCAGACCCAAGGTGGCACCAGTGCCAAGTAGGGCTGGTTTCATAGTACCCAGTGGCTCCTGCAATCTGCCATCCAGAAGAGGGGCAGTTGAGTTTTGTTTTCCAGAGAAAAGGGCCGTGGTTTGTGTTTGGGGCCTATGGCTGAGAGTGACCGGCTGGCCCCTGAAAATCCACGATAGGAAGGATGATTCCCAGATCCAAGGTGGCACCAGTGCCATGTTGTGCTGGTGTGATAGTCCCAAGTGGCTCCTGCAATCTGCCATCCAGAAGCGGGGCAGCTGAATTTTGTTTGCCAGAGAAAAAGGCTGTGGTTTTTGTTTGGGGGCCTATGGCTGGGAGTGGCCGGCTGGCTCCTGAAAATCCATGATACGCAGCATGGTTCCCAGACCCAAGGTGGCACCAGTGCCAACTGGGGCTGGTTTCACAGTGTCAAGTGCCTCCTGCAATCTCCCATCCAGAAGCGGGGCAGCTGAGTTTTGTTTGCCTGTGAAACGGGCCGTTGTTTTTGATTGGGGTCTGTGGCCGAGAGTGTCCAGCTGGCTCCTGACAATCCACAATACGCAGGATGGTTCCCAGACCCAAGGTGGCACCAGTGCCAAGTCGTGCTGGTTTGATAGTACCAAGTGCGTCCTGCAATTTGCCATCCAGAAGAGGGGCAGTTGAGTTTTGTTTGCCAGAGAAAAGCGCCGTTGTTTGTGTTTGGGGTCTTGTGGCTGGGAGTGGCCGACTGGCGCCTTAGAATCTGCGATACGCAGGATGGTTCCCAGACCCAAGGTGGCACCAGTGCCAAGTCGGGCTGGTTTGATAGTACCAAGTGGCTCCTGCAATCTGCCATCCAGAAGCGGGGCAGCTTACTTTTGTTTGCCAGGGAAACGGGCCGAGGTTTGTGACTGGGGGCCTATGGCTGGGAGTGACCGGCTGGCTCCTGGAAAGCTACAATAGGCAGGATGGTTACCAGACCCATGGTGGCACCAGTGCCAAGTTGGGCTGGTTTGATAGTACCAAGTTGCTCCTGCAATCTGCCATCAAAAAGTTGGCAGGCGAGTTTTGTTTTCCAGGGAAAAGCGCCGTTGTTTGTATTTGGGGGCCTGTGGCTGGGAGTGACCGGCTGGCTCCTTAGAATCCACGATACGCAGGATGGTTCCCAGACCCAAGGTGGCACCAGTGCCAAGTCGGGCTGGTTTGATACTACCAAGTGGTTCCTGCAATCTGCCATCCAGAAGCGGGGCAGCTTACTTTTGTTTGCCAGGGAAACGGGCCGTGGGTTTTGTTTGGGGGCATATAGCTGAGAGTGGCCGGCTGGCCCCTGAAAATCCACGCTAGGCAGCATGGTTCCAGGATGAAAGGTGGTACCAGTGCCAAGTCGGGCTGGTTTGATGGGTCAAAGTGGCTCCTGCAATCTGCCATCCAGAAGCGGGGCAGCTGATTTTTGTTTGCCAGAGAAAAATTCCGTGGATTGTTTTTGGGGGCATATTGCTGGGAGTGGCCGGCTGGCTCCTTAAAATGCTCGATACGCATGATGGTTCCCAGGCCCAAGGTGTCACCACTACCAAGTCGGCCTGCGGTTTTAGTATCAAGTTCATCTTGCAATTTGCCATCCAGAAGAGGGGCAGTTGAGTTTTGTTTGCCAGAGAAACGGGCCGAGGTTTCTGTTTGGGGGCATATGGCTGAGAGTGGCCGGCTGGCCCCTGAAAATCCACGATACACAGCATGGTTCCCAGATCCAAGGTGGCACCAGTGCCAAGTTGGGCTGGTTTGATAGTCCCAAGTGTCTCCTGCAATCTGCCATCCAGAAGCGGGGCAGCTTACTTTTGTTTGCCAGAGAAATAGGCCTAGGTTTTTGTTTGGGGGCCTGTGGCTAGGAGTGGCCGGCTGGCTCCTAAGAATCCACGATACGCAGGATGTTTACCAGACCCATGGTGGCACCAGTGCCAAGTTGGGCTGGTTTGATAGTACCAAGTGGCTCCTGCAAACTCCATCAAAAAGTTGGCAGGCGTGTTTTGTATTCCAGGGAACAGCGCCGTTGATTTTGTTTGGGGGCCTGTGGCTGGGAGTGGCCGGCTGGCTCCTTAGAATCCACGATACGCAGGATGGTTCCCAGACCCAAGGTGGCACCAGTGCCAAGTCGGGCTGGTTTGATTACACCAAGTGACTCCTGCAATCTGCCATCCAGAAGTGAGGCAGCTAAGTTTTGTTTGCGAGAAAAAAGGGCCGTGGTTTTTGTTGGGGGCCTGTGGCTGGGAGTAGCCGGCTGGCTCCTTAAAATCCACGATAGGCAGGATGGTTCACAGACCCAAGGTGGCACCAGTGCCAAGTCGGGCTGGTTTGATAGTACCAAGTGGCTCCTGCAATCTGCCATCCAGAAGCGGGGCAGCTGAGTTTTGTTTGCCAGAGAAAAAGGCTGTGGTTTTTGTTTGGGGGCCTGTGGCTGGCAGTGGCCGATTGGCTCCTGAAAATCCACGATACGCAGCATGGTTCCCAGACCCAAGGTGGCACCAGTACAAAGTGGGGCTCGTTTGACAGTGTCAAGTGCCTCCTGCAATCTCCCATCCAGAAGCGGGGCAGCTGAGTTTTTTTTGCCAGGGAAACGGACCTTTGTTTTTGATTGGGGTCTGTGGCCGAGAGTGGTCGGCTGTCTCCTGACAATCCACAATACGCAGGATGGTTCCCAGACCAAAGGTGGCACCAGTGCCAAGTCGGGCTGGTTTGATAGTACCAAGTGTCTCCTGCACTCTGCCATCCAGAAGCGGGGCAGCTGAGTTTTGTTTGCCAGAGAAAAGGGCCGTGGGTTGTGTTTGGGGGCATATGGCTGGGAGTGGCCACCTGGCTCCTTAAAATGCACGATACGCCGCATGGTAACCAGACCCAAGGTGGCACCAGTGCCAAGTCGGGCTGTTTTTGTAGTACCCAGTGGCTCCTGCAATTTGCCATCCAGAAGCGGGGCAGCTAAATTTTGTTTGCTAGAGAAAAGGGCTGTGGTTTGTGTTTGGGGGCCTATGGCCGAGAGTGGTAGGCTGGCCCCTGAAAATCAACGATAGGCAGGATGGTTCCCAGATACAAGGTGGCACCAGTGCCAAGTAAGGCTGGTTGTATGGTTCAAAGTGACTCCTGCAATCTGCCATCCAGAAGCGGGACAGCTGAGTTTTTTTTGCCAGAGAAAAGGTCCGTGGTTTCTTTTTGGGGCATACGGCTGGGAATTGCCGGCTGGCTCCTTAAAATGCTCGATACGCAGGATGGTTCCCAGAGCCAAGGTGGCACCACTGCCAAGTCGGGCTCTTTTTGTAGTACCAAGTGCGTCCTGCAATTTGCCATCCAGAAGAGGGGCAGTTGAGTTTTGTTTGCCAGAGAAAAGGGCCGAGGTTTGTGTTTGGGAGCATATGGCTGGGAATGACCGGCTGGCCCCTGAAAATCCACGATACGCCGGATGGTTCCCAGATCCAAGATGGTACCATTACCAAGTCGGGCTGCTTTGATAGTCCCAAGTGGCTCCTGCAAACTGCCATCCAGAAGCGGGGCAGCTGAGTTTTGTTTGCCAGGGAAATGGGCCGTTGTTTGTGTTTGGGGGCCTGTGGCTGGGAGTGTTCGGCTGGTTCCTGAATATGTACGATACGCAGGATTGTTCCCAGATCCAAGGTGGCAGCAGTGCCATGTTGTGCTGGTGTGATAGTCCCAAGTGGCTCCTGCAATCTGCCATCCAGAAGTGGGGCAGCTGATTTTTGTTTGCCAGAGAAAAGGTCCGTGGTTTGTGTTTGGGGGCATATGGCTGAGAGTGGCCGGCTGGCCCCTGAAAATCCACGATACACAGGATGGTTCCCAGATCCAAGGTGGCACCTGTGCCAAGTCGGGCTGATTTGATAGTACTAAGTAGCTCCTGCAATCTGCCATCCAGAAGCGGGGCAGCTTACTTTTGTTTGCCAGGGAAACGGGCCGAGGTTTCTGTTTGGGGGCCTATGGCTGGGAGTGACCGGCTGGCTCCTGAAAAGCTACAATAGGCAGGATGGTTCCCAGAGCCAAGGTGGCACCAGTGCCAAGTTGGGCTGGTTTGATAGTACCAAGTGGCTCCTGCAATCTGCCATCCAGAAGCAGGGCAGCTGAGTTTTGTTTGCCAGAGAAAAGGGCTTGGTTTGTGTTTGGGGGCATATGGCTGGGTGTGGCCAGCTGGCTCCTTAAAATGCACGATATGCAACATGGCTCCCAGACCCATAGTGGCACCAGTGCCAAGTCGGGCTGGTTTGATAGTACCAAGTGGCTCCTGCAATCTTCCATGATCACGTGGAGAAATACTTTCTGGTTTCAGCCATATGCTCTTTCTTCTCTCCCTCAACTTCTCTATCACCTCTCATCTGGTTCACATGCGCTGTCTTCAAGGTCCACAGGCTACTTTTCACAGAATCTTCTGGCCTGATGAAGTAAGAATGATGAATAGAACAGAGCTGGGATCTATTTTCCAGTTTGGATAAAATGCATTCTGCACACAAATCCAAGGAGAACGTGCTGCCCCAATGCCCAGAAAATCTTTCACTCCTGCTAGTGTTCTACGTCAACCGCAACT
The DNA here is from genome assembly GCF_035770615.1 of Melospiza melodia melodia. Classification (NCBI taxonomy): domain Eukaryota; kingdom Metazoa; phylum Chordata; class Aves; order Passeriformes; family Passerellidae; genus Melospiza; species Melospiza melodia. Next base: position 33,594,412 of record NC_086199.1, on the reverse strand, counting down.
TAGTCTGAAAGAAAAGCTTTTTCTCTGAGAGCATCTGAGAGGTTTGCATGAAGCACTGATATCTGACATATGCAATTTTGAATAGGAGAGGAAAAAGAAAATGGCAAGGAGTTTTTAATTTTAGTGGTTTCAATTTTAATTTCCGTGCACTTTTTCAAAACTTGTCAGCTCAAATGCCCATCAACATCTTTTAGTCATCTGTAAGTCAGTATTCATATAAAATGTGCTTCAAATCCAAAGAATTTCAAATTTGCACTCCAAGCTTCTATGCCTAGATTTATGATTTCCTACACATATTAGATGAAAGGAAGGCCTTTTTTACTGTGGGAGTGCTGGAACACTGGAACAGGTTGCCCAGAGAAGTTGTGGGTGTCCCATCCCTGAAAGTATTCAAGGTCACCTTGGACGGGGCTTGGAGCAGCAACAAAGGAGAAGCTTGATGGTAGAGAAACAAAGTTGGACTATAGAAGAAACTCGGATTGAAGTATAGGATCAAGTTTTCTCTCAGCTCTTGGGGTAAATTCAAAGTTGTACAAAATGACATTTATCTGTGCTATTCACTACTGTAACAGAAAGTTTCATGAAAACTGTACAGAAGATAGTAAATTTTAAAAGAGATAAGAATTACAGCATAAAATCCATGGGATAGGTTACAACATGAGACACTCTCTAAGAGAAAATCTCTGTGTTTCAGCACTTCATCGGGGTAAGATTTCATGAAGTGCCAAAGAAGGCGGCAAAATATCATTCGGGACATTATTTACTGGAATTCAGCCTGGCCATTAGTAGGAACTGCCTTTGAACATATCATGTAGATATACCACACACGCTTTCCCTTCACTGAAAAATTACTTTTTACAACAAATAAGCAATTGACGATCAAAATTGATTGAAAGCATCTTAAACATGTCAAGTATTTCATTGTAGATGATCTGTGATCCAAATGCTTCTTCCACCTTCGAGAGGGACAGAAGAATTCTTCCATATCATGATGGTTTAAAATTGTATCAACCAATGTTTTCTGCTGAAAAGATATCATCTATTTTTTTCTATTTTTGGAAGAAAATATTCCTAGACATACAACAGGTGAGAACTAAGTAATTTTAAAGAAACAAATGAAATGAAAATATTCTGTAAATAGAATGAAATGAAAAGCTGTGTTTTAAATAGGAGCTAAATATTAAACAGAATTTTTGTACCAGGCATTTGAATTACTGCACCAGCTCTTTTGCCCATCAAGAGAGGCATTTAGCATTTCAGTCTTTTCCAAGGTGTTCATGATCTGCTATGCTGATCTCTGTGTGTGCCTAGGTGTGTGTGGAGGGGGGGGCATATGAAGGGGAGTGTGTATGTTTGCTTTACAATTGTTGTGGCAGATTCATGCCTCAGCTCCACATTTTGTTTTAAAAAGGTCACACCGAGTGGATATGAAGTTTACTATCAACAAGAGATCGATTCCCAAATCATCCATTTGACTCTCCCTTATAAATCATGTGCTTTGTTGCATATTTTATCAAATATACTTTCAAGCCAGATGGAGGAAGGAGGATGTGGGAATCCCTCCACCATCTTGCAACTTTTATGTAAGTAGGTTTTCAAGAAAATCATCATTTCTCTTTTAAATATGTCTGGAACAGGCATGATGGTAGTGTCAACCTGTTGGAGTTTTTGTTGCTGGAAGAAGTTGTACAAAAGGATTGGTTTTTACATTGACCAGTTACTGAATCAAGCGCAGGAATACATTGGAAATTTAGCTGGGGGTTCCTTTTCCCAGCAGACTACTTCTAGAACGAGCTTGTACACTGAAGCTGACTCTTTTGCTCTCTTTTTGTTTCTTTCCTATTTTCTTGGCTTCTTTGCCACTATCTAGACAATTTTGGAACTTTGTTCCCAACTAAAATGGTTTCAATAGTCTGATTGTGATCATACATTTTTACAAGGAATTTTTAAAATCTTTCCTCGAGTCCAGAAAGTCAAGGACTTAGATCTTTTTCTTCCCTTATCAATATTGCCATGAAATTGATAAATAAAGACCAACTCTTTATTTTTGTTTTTAACCCACGTAGATAATTCCCATCCATTAATCCATTTTGTGGACCAATAGCTGCCATTCTGATGGAAGCTGTCACTTCTTAACAATAGGCATTCTGTGACTATGTTGACTGCACTTTGGGTGAAGATCCTAACTGGTCTTAGATATACATAGGGAGAAATTTGCTCAGCCAGTGTCAGTCTTAAGCATGCGTATCAGAAGATCTTTCTAGAGCTGGGAATTTTCCCATGAAAGGGATGCAGTTAGGGAAGAGACACTTGTGCCAGAGTTTTACATTCTTCTTGAACACTGCTTAAGGAACTTAGATGCCATGTCCATTTGGATCTCTGCACAGAACTTTGTCATGCCAGCGCTTTGAAATGCATCTTGAAGAGAATTCACTAGCACAGAATGAAAGAGAGTGGAAGGGGTTGGTGGGGCTAACCAGGCCCAACCCCCCTGCCTAAACCAGGATACCTAGAGCCTCTTGCCCAGGATTCTATCTGGGTGTACTTTTAATGTCTTCAAAGATCCAGGCTCCACAATCTTTCTGGGCAGTCTGTGCCGTGGTTCAGTCACCCTGACAGTAAAGAAACATTTACTGATGTTCAAAGGCAATCTCCTGTATTTCAGTGTGTGCCCACTGCCTCTTGTCTTTTCCCTCAGCATCACTGAAAAGACACTGATTCCCTCCCCTTTGCACTATTGCTTCCATATGTATGTGTGATGCCATGTAGAGGTATGTCAAAAACCTCCCTGAAGCCCAGGCAGATAATATTCCCTTCATCTACCAGTCAAGTTGATTCATCAGAGGAGTTTAAAGTGATGTTCAGCATGAAATTCCCCTGAAAAATCATGCTAACTACATTATTTGGTCATCTGTCATGTGCCTGGCAAGGATTTCCAGGAAGAGCTGCTTCATCAACTTCCTGGGGATAAAAAAGAGGCTGGCTGGTTTGTACTATGGCGAGTCCTCTTAATTGCCTTTTTTGAAGATGGGTGTCATTTGCTAACATCCACTCTTTAGCTCCTCTTCTCATCTACACCTCGGCAAAAAGCTTTTCCACTATGTCTGGCTAGGAAAAACTGTGCCAGCACAGAAAACATCTCCCATCGTGTTCTAGAAGTTGCACGGATGTCTGCCAAGTGTTTGGCAGGAAGAAAAGAAAAGTTGTCCAAAACAGCTTCCAATCGAATGTTCCTGTGATTGGAAAAGTCAGGAGAGTGCAAAGGTACTGTTTTCTATCAGTTGGCAAGGTGCGCACACAATCCCAGTGTTGTACAGCTTGCTTCTTCACCTTCCCGAAGCTGCCGCTCTCGCCGGCTGCCGGAGCCCAAGAAGCGGCTTCTTCGCGCAAAGACGATTGTGCCGCTCACAGTGCTCTCCTTAGCGCGGCTTCTGCCGAAAGACGCCCGGCAGCGGCTCTTACCTCCGGAGAGCATCCTACCTTCGTCTTTCGCGTCTTTTGTAGTCTACATCTTAGCAAAACGCTTCTCCACTATGTCTGGCTAGGAAAAACTGTGCCAGCACAGAAAACATCTCCCATCGTGTTCTAGAAGTTGCACGGATGTCTGCCAAGTGTTTGGCAGGAAGAAAAGAAAAGTTGTCCAAAACAGCTTCCAATCGAATGTTCCTGTGATTGGAAAAGTCAGGAGAGTGCAAAGGTACTGTTTTCTATCAGTTGGCAAGGTGCGCACACAATCCCAGTGTTGTACAGCTTGCTTCTTCACCTTCCCGAAGCTGCCGCTCTCGCCGGCTGCCGGAGCCCAAGAAGCGGCTTCTTCGCGCAAAGACGATTGTGCCGCTCACAGTGCTCTCCTTAGCGCGGCTTCTGCCGAAAGACGCCCGGCAGCGGCTCTTACCTCCGGAGAGCATCCTACCTTCGTCTTTCGCGTCTTTTGTAGTCTACATCTTAGCAAAACGCTTTTCCACTATGTCTGGCTAGGAAAAACTGTGCCAGCACAGAAAACATCTCCCATCGTGTTCTAGAAGTTGCACGGATGTCTGCCAAGTGTTTGGCAGGAAGAAAAGAAAAGTTGTCCCAAACAGCTTCCAATCGAATGTTCCTGTGATTGGAAAAGTCAGGAGAGTGCTAAGGTACTGTTTTCTATCAGTTGGCAAGGTGCGCACACAATCCCAGTGTTGTACAGCTTGCTTCTTCACCTTCCCGAAGCTGCCGCTCTCGCCGGCTGCCGGAGCCCAAGAAGCGGCTTCTTCGCGCAAAGACGATTGTGCCGCTCACAGGGCTCTCCTTAGCGCGGCTTCTGCCGAAAGACGCCCGGCAGCGGCTCTTACCTCCGGAGAGCATCCTACCTTCGTCTTTCGCGTCTTTTGTAGTCTACATCTTAGCAAAACGCTTCTCCACTATGTCTGGCTAGGAAAAACTGTGCCAGCACAGAAAACATCTCCCATCGTGTTCTAGAAGTTGCACGGATGTCTGCCAAGTGTTTGGCAGGAAGAAAAGAAAAGTTGTCCAAAACAGCTTCCAATCGAATGTTCCTGTGATTGGAAAAGTCAGGAGAGTGCAAAGGTACTGTTTTCTATCAGTTGGCAAGGTGCGCACACAATCCCAGTGTTGTACAGCTTGCTTCTTCACCTTCCCGAAGCTGCCGCTCTCGCCGGCTGCCGGAGCCCAAGAAGCGGCTTCTTCGCGCAAAGACGATTGTGCCGCTCACAGTGCTCTCCTTAGCGCGGCTTCTGCCGAAAGACGCCCGGCAGCGGCTCTTACCTCCGGAGAGCATCCTACCTTCGTCTTTCGCGTCTTTTGTAGTCTACATCTTAGCAAAACGCTTTTCCACTATGTCTGGCTAGGAAAAACTGTGCCAGCACAGAAAACATCTCCCATCGTGTTCTAGAAGTTGCACGGATGTCTGCCAAGTGTTTGGCAGGAAGAAAAGAAAAGTTGTCCAAAACAGCTTCCAATCGAATGTTCCTGTGATTGGAAAAGTCAGGAGAGTGCAAAGGTACTGTTTTCTATCAGTTGGCAAGGTGCGCACACAATCCCAGTGTTGTACAGCTTGCTTCTTCACCTTCCCGAAGCTGCCGCTCTCGCCGGCTCCCGGAACCGAAGAATCGGCTTCTTCGCGCAAAGACGATTGTGCCGCTCACAGGGCTCTCCTTAGCGCGGCTTCTGCCGAAAGACGCCCGGCAGCGGCTCTTACCTCCGGAGAGCATCCTACCTTCGTCTTTCGCGTCTTTTGTAGTCTACATCTTAGCAAAACGCTTTTCCACTATGTCTGGCTAGGAAAAACTGTGCCAGCACAGAAAACATCTCCCATCGTGTTCTAGAAGTTGCACGGATGTCTGCCAAGTGTTTGGCAGGAAGAAAAGAAAAGTTGTCCAAAACAGCTTCCAATCGAATGTTCCTGTGATTGGAAAAGTCAGGAGAGTGCAAAGGTACTGTTTTCTATCAGTTGGCAAGGTGCGCACACAATCCCAGTGTTGTACAGCTTGCTTCTTCACCTTCCCGAAGCTGCCGCTCTCGCCGGCTCCCGGAACCGAAGAATCGGCTTCTTCGCGCAAAGACGATTGTGCCGCTCACAGGGCTCTCCTTAGCGCGGCTTCTGCCGAAAGACGCCCGGCAGCGGCTCTTACCTCCGGAGAGCATCCTACCTTCGTCTTTCGCGTCTTATGTAGTCTACATCTTAGCAAAACGCTTTTCCACTATGTCTGGCTAGGAAAAACCGTGCCAGCCCAGAAAACATCTCCCATCGTTTTCTAGAAGTTGCAGATATGTCTGCCAAGTGTTTGGGAGGAAGAAAAGAAAAGTTGTCCAAAACAGCTTCCAATCGAATGTTCCTGTGATTGGAAAAGTCAGGAGAGTGCAAAGGTACTGTTTTCTATCAGTTGGCAAGGTGCGCACACAATCCCAGTGTTGTACAGCTTGCTTCTTCACCTTCCCGAAGCTGCCACTCTCAGGAGGTAAGAGCCTCTGCCGGGCGTCTTTCGGCAGAAGCCGCGCTAAGGAGAGCACTGTGAGCGGCACAATCGTCTTTGCGCGAAGAAGCCGCTTCTTGGGCTCCGGCAGCCGGCGAGAGCGGCAGCTTCGGGAAGGTGAAGAAGCAAGCTGTACAACACTGGGATTGTGTGCGCACCTTGCCAACTGATAGAAAACAGTACCTTTGCACTCTCCTGACTTTTCCAATCACAGGAACATTCGATTGGAAGCTGTTTTGGACAACTTTTCTTTTCTTCCTGCCAAACACTTGGCAGACATCCGTGCAACTTCTAGAACACGATGGGAGATGTTTTCTGTGCTGGCACAGTTTTTCCTAGCCAGACATAGTGGAGAAGCGTTTTGCTAAGATGTAGACTACAAAAGACGCGAAAGACGAAGGTAGGATGCTCTCCGGAGGTAAGAGCCGCTGCCGGGCGTCTTTCGGCAGAAGCCGCGCTAAGGGGAGCACTGTGAGCGGCACAATCGTCTTTGCGCGAAGAAGCCGCTTCTTGGGCTCCGGCAGCCGGCGAGAGCGGCAGCTTCGGGAAGGTGAAGAAGCAAGCTGTACAACACTGGGATTGTGTGCGCACCTTGCCAACTGATAGAAAACAGTACCTTTGCACTCTCCTGACTTTTCCAATCACAGGAACATTCGATTGGAAGCTGTTTTGGACAACTTTTCTTTTCTTCCTGCCAAACACTTGGCAGACATCCGTGCAACTTCTAGAACACGATGGGAGATGTTTTCTGTGCTGGCACAGTTTTTCCTAGCCAGACATAGTGGAGAAGCGTTTTGCTAAGATGTAGACTACAAAAGACGCGAAAGACGAAGGTAGGATGCTCTCCGGAGGTAAGAGCCGCTGCCGGGCGTCTTTCGGCAGAAGCCGCGCTAAGGAGAGCACTGTGAGCGGCACAATCGTCTTTGCGCGAAGAAGCCGCTTCTTGGGCTCCGGCAGCCGGCGAGAGCGGCAGCTTCGGGAAGGTGAAGAAGCAAGCTGTACAACACTGGGATTGTGTGCGCACCTTGCCAACTGATAGAAAACAGTACCTTTGCACTCTCCTGACTTTTCCAATCACAGGAACATTCGATTGGAAGCTGTTTTGGACAACTTTTCTTTTCTTCCTCCCAAACACTTGGCAGACATCCGTGCAACTTCTAGAACACGATGGGAGATGTTTTCTGTGCTGGCACAGTTTTTCCTAGCCAGACATAGTGGAGAAGCGTTTTGCTAAGATGTAGACTACAAAAGACGCGAAAGACGAAGGTAGGATGCTCTCCGGAGGTAAGAGCCGCTGCCGGGCGTCTTTCGGCAGAAGCCGCGCTAAGGAGAGCACTGTGAGCGGCACAATCGTCTTTGCGCGAAGAAGCCGCTTCTTGGGCTCCGGCAGCCGGCGAGAGCGGCAGCTTCGGGAAGGTGAAGAAGCAAGCTGTACAACACTGGGATTGTGTGCGCACCTTGCCAACTGATAGAAAACAGTACCTTTGCACTCTCCTGACTTTTCCAATCACAGGAACATTCGATTGGAAGCTGTTTTGGACAACTTTTCTTTTCTTCCTGCCAAACACTTGGCAGACATCCGTGCAACTTCTAGAACACGATGGGAGATGTTTTCTGTGCTGGCACAGTTTTTCCTAGCCAGACATAGTGGAACAGCGTTTTGCCGAGGTGTAGATGAGAAGAGGAGCTAAAGACGAAGGTAGGATGCTCTCCGGAGGTAAGAGCCGCTGCCGGGCGTCTTTCGGCAGAAGCCGCGCTAAGGAGAGCACTGTGAGCGGCACAATCGTCTTTGCGCGAAGAAGCCGCTTCTTGGGCTCCGGCAGCCGGCGAGAGCGGCAGCTTCGGGAAGGTGAAGAAGCAAGCTGTACAACACTGGGATTGTGTGCGCACCTTGCCAACTGATAGAAAACAGTACCTTTGCACTCTCCTGACTTTTCCAATCACAGGAACATTCGATTGGAAGCTGTTTTGGACAACTTTTCTTTTCTTCCTGCCAAACACTTGGCAGACATCCGTGCAACTTCTAGAACACGATGGGAGATGTTTTCTGTGCTGGCACAGTTTTTCCTAGCCAGACATAGTGGAGAAGCGTTTTGCTAAGATGTAGACTACAAAAGACGCGAAAGACGAAGGTAGGATGCTCTCCGGAGGTAAGAGCCGCTGCCGGGCGTCTTTCGGCAGAAGCCGCGCTAAGGAGAGCACTGTGAGCGGCACAATCGTCTTTGCGCGAAGAAGCCGCTTCTTGGGCTCCGGCAGCCGGCGAGAGCGGCAGCTTCGGGAAGGTGAAGAAGCAAGCTGTACAACACTGGGATTGTGTGCGCACCTTGCCAACTGATAGAAAACAGTACCTTAGCACTCTCCTGACTTTTCCAATCACAGGAACATTCGATTGGAAGCTGTTTTGGACAACTTTTCTTTTCTTCCTGCCAAACACTTGGCAGACATCCGTGCAACTTCTAGAACACGATGGGAGATGTTTTCTGTGCTGGCACAGTTTTTCCTAGCCAGACATAGTGGAGAAGCGTTTTGCTAAGATGTAGACTACAAAAGACGCGAAAGACGAAGGTAGGATGCTCTCCGGAGGTAAGAGCCGCTGCCGGGCGTCTTTCGGCAGAAGCCGCGCTAAGGAGAGCACTGTGAGCGGCACAATCGTCTTTGCGCGAAGAAGCCGCTTCTTGGGCTCCGGCAGCCGGCGAGAGCGGCAGCTTCGGGAAGGTGAAGAAGCAAGCTGTACAACACTGGGATTGTGTGCGCACCTTGCCAACTGATAGAAAACAGTACCTTTGCACTCTCCTGACTTTTCCAATCACAGGAACATTCGATTGGAAGCTGTTTTGGACAACTTTTCTTTTCTTCCTGCCAAACACTTGGCAGACATCCGTGCAACTTCTAGAACACGATGGGAGATGTTTTCTGTGCTGGCACAGTTTTTCCTAGCCAGACATAGTGGAACAGCGTTTTGCCGAGGTGTAGATGAGAAGAGGAGCTAAAGACGAAGGTAGGATGCTCTCCGGAGGTAAGAGCCGCTGCCGGGCGTCTTTCGGCAGAAGCCGCGCTAAGGAGAGCACTGTGAGCGGCACAATCGTCTTTGCGCGAAGAAGCCGCTTCTTGGGCTCCGGCAGCCGGCGAGAGCGGCAGCTTCGGGAAGGTGAAGAAGCAAGCTGTACAACACTGGGATTGTGTGCGCACCTTGCCAACTGATAGAAAACAGTACCTTTGCACTCTCCTGACTTTTCCAATCACAGGAACATTCGATTGGAAGCTGTTTTGGACAACTTTTCTTTTCTTCCTGCCAAACACTTGGCAGACATCCGTGCAACTTCTAGAACACGATGGGAGATGTTTTCTGTGCTGGCACAGTTTTTCCTAGCCAGACATAGTGGAGAAGCGTTTTGCTAAGATGTAGACTACAAAAGACGCGAAAGACGAAGGTAGGATGCTCTCCGGAGGTAAGAGCCGCTGCCGGGCGTCTTTCGGCAGAAGCCGCGCTAAGGAGAGCACTGTGAGCGGCACAATCGTCTTTGCGCGAAGAAGCCGCTTCTTGGGCTCCGGCAGCCGGCGAGAGCGGCAGCTTCGGGAAGGTGAAGAAGCAAGCTGTACAACACTGGGATTGTGTGCGCACCTTGCCAACTGATAGAAAACAGTACCTTTGCACTCTCCTGACTTTTCCAATCACAGGAACATTCGATTGGAAGCTGTTCTGGACAACTTTTCTTTTCTTCCTGCCAAACACTTGGCAGACATCCGTGCAACTTCTAGAACACGATGGGAGATGTTTTCTGTGCTGGCACAGTTTTTCCTAGCCAGACATAGTGGAAAAGCTTTTTGCCGAGGTGTAGATGAGAAGAGGAGCTAAAGAGTGGATGTTAGCAAATGACACCCATCTTCAAAAAAGGCAATTAAGAGGACTCGCCATAGTACAAACCAGCCAGCCTCTTTTTTATCCCCAGGAAGTTGATGAAGCAGCTCTTCCTGGAAATCCTTGCCAGGCACATGACAGATGACCAAATAATGTAGTTAGCATGATTTTTCAGGGGAATTTCATGCTGAACATCACTTTAAACTCCTCTGATGAATCAACTTGACTGGTAGATGAAGGGAATATTATCTGCCTGGGCTTCAGGGAGGTTTTTGACATACCTCTACATGGCATCACACATACATATGGAAGCAATAGTGCAAAGGGGAGGGAATCAGTGTCTTTTCAGTGATGCTGAGGGAAAAGACAAGAGGCAGTGGGCACACACTGAAATACAGGAGATTGCCTTTGAACATCAGTAAATGTTTCTTTACTGTCAGGGTGACTGAACCACGGCACAGACTGCCCAGAAAGATTGTGGAGCCTGGATCTTTGAAGACATTAAAAGTACACCCAGATAGAATCCTGGGCAAGAGGCTCTAGGTATCCTGGTTTAGGCAGGGGGGTTGGGCCTGGTTAGCCCCACCAACCCCTTCCACTCTCTTTCATTCTGTGCTAGTGAATTCTCTTCAAGATGCATTTCAAAGCGCTGGCATGACAAAGTTCTGTGCAGACAGAGATCCAAATGGACATGGCATCTAAGTTCCTTAAGCAGTGTTCAAGAAGAATGTAAAACTCTGGCACAAGTGTCTCTTCCCTAACTGAATCCCTTTCATGGGAAAATTCCCAGCTCTAGAAAGATCTTCTGATACGCATGCTTAAGACTGACACTGGCTGAGCAAATTTCTCCCTATGTATATCTAAGACCAGTTAGGATCTTCACCCAAAGTGCAGTCAACATAGTCACAGAATGCCTATTGTTAAGAAGTGACAGCTTCCATCAGAATGGCAGCTATTGGTCCACAAAATGGATTAATGGATGGGAATTATCTACGTGGGTTAAAAACAAAAATAAAGAGTTGGTCTTTATTTATCAATTTCATGGCAATATTGATAAGGGAAGAAAAAGATCTAAGTCCTTGACTTTCTGGACTCGAGGAAAGATTTTAAAAATTCCTTGTAAAAATGTATGATCACAATCAGACTATTGAAACCATTTTAGTTGGGAACAAAGTTCCAAAATTGTCTAGATAGTGGCAAAGAAGCCAAGAAAATAGGAAAGAAACAAAAAGAGAGCAAAAGAGTCAGCTTCAGTGTACAAGCTCGTTCTAGAAGTAGTCTGCTGGGAAAAGGAACCCCCAGCTAAATTTCCAATGTATTCCTGCGCTTGATTCAGTAACTGGTCAATGTAAAAACCAATCCTTTTGTACAACTTCTTCCAGCAACAAAAACTCCAACAGGTTGACACTACCATCATGCCTGTTCCAGACATATTTAAAAGAGAAATGATGATTTTCTTGAAAACCTACTTACATAAAAGTTGCAAGATGGTGGAGGGATTCCCACATCCTCCTTCCTCCATCTGGCTTGAAAGTATATTTGATAAAATATGCAACAAAGCACATGATTTATAAGGGAGAGTCAAATGGATGATTTGGGAATCGATCTCTTGTTGATAGTAAACTTCATATCCACTCGGTGTGACCTTTTTAAAACAAAATGTGGAGCTGAGGCATGAATCTGCCACAACAATTGTAAAGCAAACATACACACTCCCCTTCATATGCCCCCCCCTCCACACACACCTAGGCACACACAGAGATCAGCATAGCAGATCATGAACACCTTGGAAAAGACTGAAATGCTAAATGCCTCTCTTGATGGGCAAAAGAGCTGGTGCAGTAATCCAAATGCCTGGTACAAAAATTCTGTTTAATATTTAGCTCCTATTTAAAACACAGCTTTTCATTTCATTCTATTTACAGAATATTTTCATTTCATTTGTTTCTTTAAAATTACTTAGTTCTCACCTGTTGTATGTCTAGGAATATTTTCTTCCAAAAATAGAAAAAAATAGATGATATCTTTTCAGCAGAAAACATTGGTTGATACAATTTTAAACCATCATGATATGGAAGAATTCTTCTGTCCCTCTCGAAGGTGGAAGAAGCATTTGGATCACAGATCATCTACAATGAAATACTTGACATGTTTAAGATGCTTTCAATCAATTTTGATCGTCAATTGCTTATTTGTTGTAAACAGTAATTTTTCAGTGAAGGGAAAGTGTGTGTGGTATATCTACATGATATGTTCAAAGGCAGTTCCTACTAATGGCCAGGCTGAATTCCAGTAAATAATGTCCCGAATGATATTTTGCCGCCTTCTTTGGCACTTCATGAAATCTTACCCCGATGAAGTGCTGAAACAAAGAGATTTTCTCTTAGAGAGTGTCTCATGTTGTAACCTATCCCATGGATTTTATGCTGTAATTCTTATCTCTTTTAAAATTTACTATCTTCTGTACAGTTTTCATGAAACTTTCTGTTACAGTAGTGAATAGCACAGATAAATGTCATTTTGTACAACTTTGAATTTACCCCAAGAGCTGAGAGAAAACTTGATCCTATACTTCAATCCGAGTTTCTTCTATAGTCCAACTTTGTTTCTCTACCATCAAGCTTCTCCTTTGTTGCTGCTCCAAGCCCCGTCCAAGGTGACCTTGAATACTTTCAGGGATGGGACACCCACAACTTCTCTGGGCAACCTGTTCCAGTGTTCCAGCACTCCCACAGTAAAAAAGGCCTTCCTTTCATCTAATATGTGTAGGAAATCATAAATCTAGGCATAGAAGCTTGGAGTGCAAATTTGAAATTCTTTGGATTTGAAGCACATTTTATATGAATACTGACTTACAGATGACTAAAAGATGTTGATGGGCATTTGAGCTGACAAGTTTTGAAAAAGTGCACGGAAATTAAAATTGAAACCACTAAAATTAAAAACTCCTTGCCATTTTCTTTTTCCTCTCCTATTCAAAATTGCATATGTCAGATATCAGTGCTTCATGCAAACCTCTCAGATGCTCTCAGAGAAAAAGCTTTTCTTTCAGACTAAGTTGCAGTTGACGTAGAACACTAGCAGGAGTGAAAGATTTTCTGGGCATCGGGGCAGCCCGTTCTCCTTGGATTTGTGTGCAGAATGCATTTTATCCAAACTGGAAAATAGATCCCAGCTCTGTTCTATTCATCATTCTTACTTCATCAGGCCAGAAGATTCTGTGAAAAGTAGCCTGTGGACCTTGAAGACAGCGCATGTGAACCAGATGAGAGGTGATAGAGAAGTTGAGGGAGAGAAGAAAGAGCATGAGGCTGAAACCAGAAAGTATTTCTCCACGTGATCATGGAAGATTGCAGGAGCCACTTGGTACTATCAAACCAGCCCAACTTGGCACTGGTGCCACCTTGGGTCTGGGAGCCATGTTGCATATCGTGCATTTTAAGGAGCCAGCTGGCCACACCCAGCCATATGCCCCCAAACACAAACCAAGGCCCTTTTCTCTGGCAAACAAAACTCAGCTGCCCTGCTTCTGGATGGCAGATTGCAGGAACCACTTGGTACTATCAAACCAGCCCAACTTGGCACTGGTGCCACCATGGGTCTGGTCACCATCCTGCCTATTGTAGCTTTTCAGGAGCCAGCCGGTCACTCTCAGCCATAGGCCCCCAAACACAAACCTCGGCCCGTTTCCCTGGCAAACAAAAGTAAGCTGCCCCGCTTCTGGATGGCAGATTGCAGGAGCTACTTAGTACTATCAAATCAGCCCGACTTGGCACAGGTGCCACCTTGGATCTGGGAACCATCCTGTGTATCGTGGATTTTCAGGGGCCAGCCGGCCACTCTCAGCCATATGCCCCCAAAAACAAACCACGGACCTTTTCTCTGGCAAACAAAACTCAACTGCCCCTCTTCTGGATGGCAAATTTTAGGACGCACTATGTACTACGAAAACCGCCCGACGTGGCACTGGTGCCACCTTGTGTCAGGGAACCATCCTGCATATCGAGCTTTTTAAGGAGCCAGCCGGCCAGGCCCAGCCATATACCCCCAAAAACAAACCACGGACCATTTCTCATGGAAACAAAAATCCGCTGCCCCGCGTCTGGATGGCAGATTGCAGGAGCCACTTTGCACCATCAAACCAGCCCGACTTGGCACTGGTGCCACCTTGGGTCTGGGAACAATCCTGCGTATCGTACATATTCAGGAACCAGCCGAACACTCCCAGCCACAGGCCCCCAAACACAAACAACGGCCCATTTCCCTGGCAAACAAAACTCAGCTGCCCCGCTTCTGGATGGCAGTTTGCAGGAGCCACTTGGGACTATCAAACCAGCCCGACTTGGCACTGGTGCCACCTTGGGTCTGGGAACCATCCTGCGTATCGTGGATTCTAAGGAGCCAGCCGGCCACTCCCAGCCACAGGCCCCCAACAAAAACCACGGCCCTTTTTTCTGGCAAACAAAACTTAGCTGCCTCACTTCTGGATGGCAGATTGCAGGAGCCACTTGGTGTAATCAAACCAGCCCGACTTGGCACTGGTGCCACCTTGGGTCTGGGAACCATCCTGCGTATCGTGGATTCTAAGGAGCCAGCCGGCCACTCCTAGCCACAGGCCCCCAGACAAAAACCTAGGCCTATTTCTCTGGCAAACAAAAGTAAGCTGCCCCGCTTCTGGATGGCAGATTGCAGGAGACACTTGGTACTATCAAACCAGCCCAACTTGGCACTGGTGCCACCTTGGATCTGGGAACCATGCTGTGTATCGTGGATATTCAGGGGCCAGCCGGCCACTCTCAGCCATATGTCCCCAAACAGAAACCTCGGCCCGTTTCTCTGGCAAACAAAACTCAACTGCCCCTCTTCTGGATGGCAAATTGCAGGATGAACTTGATACTAAAACCGCAGGCCGACTTGGTAGTGGTGACACCTTGGACCTGGGAACCATCATGCGTATCGAGCATTTTAAGGAGCCAGCCGGCCACTCCCAGCAATATGCCCCCAAAAACAATCCACGGAATTTTTCTCTGGCAAACAAAAATCAGCTGCCCCGCTTCTGGATGGCAGATTGCAGGAGCCACTTTGCACCATCAAACCAGCCCGACTTGGAACTGGTGCCACCTTGCATCTGGGAACCATGCTGCCTAGCGTGGATTTTCAGGAGCCAGCCGGCCACTCTCAGCCATAGGCCCCCAAACAAAACCCACGGCCCGTTTCCCTGGCAAACAAAAGTAAGCTGCCCCGCTTCTGGATGGCAGATTGCAGGACGCACTTGGTAGTATCAAACCAGCCGGACTTGGCACTGGTGCCACCTTGGGTCTGGGAACCATCCTGCGTATTGTGGGTTCAAAGGAGCCAGCCGGCCACTCCCAGCCACAGGCCCCCAAATACAAACAACGGCGCTTTTCCCTGGAAAGCAAAACTCGCCTGACAACTTTTTGATGGCAGATTGCAGGAGCCACTTGGTACTATCAAACCAGCCCAACTTGGCACTGGTGCCACCATGGGTCTGGTCACCATCCTGCCTATCGTAGCTTTTCAGGAGCCAGCCAGCCACCCCCAGCCAGAGGCCCCTAGACAAATATTTCGGCCCGTTTCCCTGGCAAACCAAAGTAAGCTACCCCGCTTCTGGATGGCAGATTGCAGGAGCCACTTTGCACCATCAAACTAGCCCGACTTGGCACTGGTGCCACCTCAGCTCTGGGAACCATCCTGCGTATCGTTCATTGTAAGGAGCCAGCCGGCCACTCCAGCCACAGGCCCCCAGACACAAACAACGGCGCTTTTCCCTGGAAAACAAAACTCGCCTGCCAACTTTTTGATGGCAGATTGCAGGAGCCACTTGGTACTATCAAATCAGCCCAACTTGGCACTGGTGCCACCATGGGTCTGGTCACCATCCTGCCTATCGTAGCTTTTCAGGAGCCAGCCGGTCACTCGCAGCCATAGGCCCCCAGACACAAAACTCGGCCCGTTTCCCTGGCAAACAAAAGTAAGCTACCCCGCTTCTGGATGGCAGATTGCAGGAGCCACTTTGCACCATCAAACTAGCCCGACTTGGCACTGGTGCCACCTCTGGTCTGGGAACCATCCTGCGTATCGTGGATTCTAAGGAGCCAGCCGGTCACTCCCACCCACAGGCCCCCAAACACAAACAACGGCACTTTTCCCTGGAAAACAAAACTCGCCTGCCAACTTTTTGATGGCAGATTGCAGGAGCCACTTGGTACTATCAAACCAGCCCAACTTGGCACTTGTGCCACCATGGGTCTGGTCACCATCCTGCCTATCGTAGCTTTTCAGGAGCCAGCCGGTCACTCCCAGCCATAGGCCCCCAGACACAAACCTCGGCCCGTTTCCCTGGCAAACAAAAGTAAGTCATCCCGCTTCTGGATGGCAGATTGCAGGAACCACTTTGCACCATCAAACTAGCCCGACTTGGCACTGGTGCCACCTCTGGTCTGGGAACCATGCTGTGTATCGTGGATTCAAAGGAGCCATCCGTCCACTCCCAGCCACAGGCCCCCAAACACAAACAACGGCGCTTTTCCCTGGAAAACAAAACTCGCCTGACAATGTTTTGATGGCAGATTGCAGGACCCACTTGGTACTATCAAACCAGCCCAACTTGGCACTTGTGCCACCATGGGTCTGGTCACCATCCTGCCTATCGTAGCTTTTCAGGAGCCAGCCGGTCACTCCCAGCCTTAGGCCCCCAGACACAAACCTCGGCCCGTTTCCCTGGCAAACAAAAGTAAGCTGCCCCGCTCCTGGATGGCAGATTGCAGGACGCACTTGGTAGTATCAAACCAGCCCGACTTGGCACTGGTGCCACCTCTGGTCTGGGAACCATCCTGCGTATCGTGGATTCTAAGGAGCCAGCCGGCCACTCCCAGCCACAGGCCCCCAAACACAAACAACGGCGCTTTTCCCTGGAAAACAAAACTCGCCTGCCAACATTTTGATGGCAGATTGCAGGAGCCACTTGGTACTATCAAATCAGCCCAACTTGGCACTGGTGCCACCATGCGTTTGGTCACCATCCTGCCTATCGTAGCTTTTCAGGAGCCAGACGGTCACTCCCAGCTATAGGCCGCCAGAGAAAAACCTCGGCCCGTTTCCCTGGCATACAAAAGTAAGCTGCCCCGCTTCTGGATGGCAGATTGCAGGAACCACTTGGTACTATCAAACCAGCCCGACTTGGCACTGGTGCCACCTCAGGTCTGGGAACCATGCTGCATATCGTGGATTCTAATTAGCCATCTGGCCACTCCCAGCCACAGGCCCCCAAACAAAAACAACGGCGCTTTTCCCTGGAAAACAAAACTCGCCTGCCAACATTTTGATGGCAGATTGCAGGAGCCACTTGGTACTATCAAATCAGCCCAACTTGGCACTGGTGCCACCATGGGTCTGGTCACCATCCTGCCTATCGTAGCTTTTCAGGAGCCAGCCGGTCACTCCCAGCCATAGGCCCCCAGACAAAAACCTTGGCCCGTTTCCCTGGCAAACAAAAGTAAGTTATCCCGCTTCTGGATGGCAGATTGCAGGAGCCACTTTTCACCATCAAACCAGCCCGACTTGGCACTGGTGCCACCTCTGGTCTGGGAACCATCCTGCGTATCGTGGATTCTAAGGAGCCAGCCGGCCACTCCCAGCCACAGGCCCCCAAACACAAACCACAGCGCTTTTCCCTGGAAAACAAAACTCGCCTGACAACTTTTTGATGGCAGATTGCAGGAGCCACTTGGTACTATCAAACCAGCCCAACTTGGCACTGGTGCCACCATGGATCTGGTCACCATCCTGCCTATCGTAGCTTTTCAGGACCTAGCCGGTCACTCCAAGCCATAGGCCCCCAGAGAAAAACCTCGGCCCGTTTCCCTGGCAAACAAAAGTAAGCTGCCCCGCTTCTGGATGGCAGATTGCAGGACGCACTTGGTACTATCAAACCAGCCCAACTTGGCACTGGTGCCACCTTGGGTCTGGGAACCATCCTGCGTATCGTGGATTCTAAGGAGCCAGCCGGTCACTCCCAGCCACAGGCCACCAAACACAAACAACGGCGCTTTTCCCTGGAAAACAAAACTCGCCTGCCAACATTTTGATGGCAGATTGCAGGAGCCACTTGCTACTATCAAATCAGCCCAACTTGGCACTGGTGCCACCATGGGTCTGGTCACCATCCTGCCTATCGTAGCTTTTCAGGAGCCAGCCGGTCCCTCCCTGCCATAGGCCCCCAGACACAAACCTCGGCCCGTTTCCCTGGCAAACAAAAGTAAGCTACCCCGCTTCTGGATGGCAGATTGCAGGAGCCACTTTGCACCATCAAACTAGCCCGACTTGGCACTGGTGCCACCTCAGCTCTGGGAACCATCCTGCGTATCGTTCATTGTAAGGAGCCAGCCGGCCACTCCCAGCCACAGGCCCCCAGACACAAACAACGGCGCTTTTCCCTGGAAAACAAAACTCGCCTGCCAACTTTTTGATGGCAGATTGCAGGAGCCACTTGGTACTATCAAATCAGCCCAACTTGGCACTGGTACCACCATGGGTCTGGTCACCATCCTGCCTATCGTAGCTTTTCAGGAGCCAGCCGGTCACTCGCAGCCATAGGCCCCCAGACACAAAACTCGGCCCGTTTCCCTGGCAAACAAAAGTAAGCTGCCCCGCTTCTGGATGGCAGATTGCAGGAGCCACTTTGCACCATCAAACCAGCCCGACTTGGCACTGGTGCCACCTCTGGTCTGGGAACCATCCTGCGTATCGTGGATTCTAAGGAGCCAGCCGGCCACTCCCAGCCAGAGGCCCCCAAACACAAACAACGGCGCTTTTCCCTGGATAACAAACTCGCCTGCCAACTTTTTGATGGCAGATTGCAGGAGCCACTTGGTACTATCAAACCAGCCCAACTTGGCACTGGTGCCACCATGGGTCTGGTCACCATCCTGCCTATCGTAGCTTTTCAGGAGCCAGCCGGTCACTCCCAGCCATAGGCCCCCAGACACAAACCTCGGCCCGTTTCCCTGGCAAACAAAAGTAAGCTGCCCCGCTTCTGGATGGCAGATTGCAGGAGCCACTTGGTACTATCAAACCAGCCCGACTTGGCACTGGTGCCACCTTGGGTCTGGGAACCATCCTGCGTATCGATCTTTTTAATGAGACAGCCGGCCACTCCCAGCCATATGCCCCCAAACACAACCCACGGCCCTTTTCTCTGGCAAACAAAACTCAACTGCACCGCTTCTGGATGGCAGATTGCAGGAGCCACTTGGTACTATCAAACCAGCCCGACTTGGCACTGGTGCCACCTTGGGTCTGGGAACCATCCTGCGTATGGTGGATTCTAAGGAGCCAGCCGGCCACTCCCAGCCACAGGCCCCCATCAAAAACCACGGCCCTTTTTTCTGGCAAACAAAACTTAGCTGCCTCACTTCTGGATGGCAGATTGCAGGAGCCACTTGGTACTATCAAACCAGCCCGACTTGGCACTGGTGCCACCTTGGGTCTGGGAACCATCCTGCGTATCGTGGATTCTAAGGAGCCAGCCGGCCACTCCCAGCCACAGGCCCCCAAACAAAATCAACGGCGCTGTTCCCTGGAAAACAAAACACGCCTGCCAACTTTTTGATGGAGTTTGCAGGAGCCACTTGGTACTATCAAACCAGCCCGACTTGGCACTGGTGCCACCTTGGGTCTGGGAAACATCCTGCGTATCGTGGATTCTAAGGAGCCAGCCAGCCACTCCTAGCCACAGGCCCCCAGACAAAAACCTAGGCCTATTTCTCTGGCAAACAAAAGTAAGCTGCCCCGCTTCTGGATGGCAGATTGCAGGAGACACTTGGTACTATCAAACCAGCCCAACTTGGCACTGGTGCCACCTTGGATCTGGGAACCATGCTGTGTATCGTGGATATTCAGGGGCCAGCCGGCCACTCTCAGCCATATGTCCCCAAACAGAAACCTCGGCCCGTTTCTCTGGCAAACAAAACTCAACTGCCCCTCTTCTGGATGGCAAATTGCAGGATGAACTTGATACTAAAACCGCAGGCCGACTTGGTAGTGGTGACACCTTGGACCTGGGAACCATCATGCGTATCGAGCATTTTAAGGAGCCAGCCGGCCACTCCCAGCAATATGCCCCCAAAAACAATCCACGGAATTTTTCTCTGGCAAACAAAAATCAGCTGCCCCGCTTCTGGATGGCAGATTGCAGGAGCCACTTTGCACCATCAAACCAGCCCGACTTGGCACTGGTGCCACCTTGCATCTGGGAACCATGCTGCCTAGCGTGGATTTTCAGGAGCCAGGCGGCCACTCTCAGCCATAGGCCCCCAAACAAAACCCACGGCCCGTTTCCCTGGCAAACAAAATTAAGCTGCCCCGCTTCTGGATGGCAGATTGCAGGACGCACTTGGTAGTATCAAACCAGCCCGACTTGGCACTGGTGCCACCTTGGGTCTGGGAACCATCCTGCGTATCGTGGGTTCAAAGGAGCCAGCCGGCCACTCCCAGCCACAGGCCCCCAAATACAAACAACGGCGCTTTTCCCTGGAAAACAAAACTCGCCTGACAATTTTTTGATGGCAGATTGCAGGAGCCACTTGGTACTATCAAACCAGCCCAACTTGGCACTGGTGCCACCATGGGTCTGGTCACCATCCTGCCTATCGTAGCTTTTCAGGAGCCAGCCAGCCACCCCCAGCCAGAGGCCCCTAGACAAATATTTCGGCCCGTTTCCCTGGCAAACAAAAGTAAGCTACCCCGCTTCTGGATGGCAGATTGCAGGAGCCACTTTGCACCATCAAACTAGCCCGACTTGGCACTGGTGCCACCTCAGCTCTGGGAACCATCCTGCGTATCGTTCATTGTAAGGAGCCAGCCGGCCACTCCCAGCCACAGGCCCCCAGACACAAACAACGGCGCTTTTCCCTGGAAAACAAAACTCGCCTGCCAACTTTTTGATGGCAGATTGCAGGAGCCACTTGGTACTATCAAACCAGCCCAACTTGGCACTGGTGCCACCATGGGTCTGGTCACCATCCTGCCTATCGTAGCTTTTCAGGAGCCAGCCGGTCACTCGCAGCCATAGGCCACCAGACACAAAACTCGGCCCGTTTCCCTGGCAAACAAAAGTAAGCTACCCCGCTTCTGGATGGCAGATTGCAGGAGCCACTTTGCACCATCAAACTAGCCCGACTTGGCACTGGTGCCACCTCTGGTCTGGGAACCATCCTGCGTATCGTGGATTCTAAGGAGCCAGCCGGTCACTCCCACCCACAGGCCCCCAAACACAAACAACGGCACTTTTCCCTGGAAAACAAAACTCGCCTGCCAACTTTTTGATGGCAGATTGCAGGAGCCACTTGGTACTATCAAACCAGCCCAACTTGGCACTGGTGCCACCATGGGTCTGGTCACCATCCTGCCTATCGTAGCTTTTCAGGAGCCAGCCGGTCACTCCCAGCCATAGGCCCCCAGACAAAAACCTCGGCCCGTTTCCCTGGCAAACAAAAGTAAGTCATCCCGCTTCTGGATGGCAGATTGCAGGAGCCACTTTGCACCATCAAACCAGCCCGACTTGGCACTGGTGCCACCTCTGGTCTGGGAACCATCCTGCGTATCATGGATTCTAAGGAGCCAGCCGGCCACTCCCAGCCACAGGCCCCCAAACACAAACAACGGCGCTTTTCCCTGGATAACAAACTCGCCTGCCAACTTTTTGATGGCAGATTGCAGGAGCCACTTGGTACTATCAAACCAGCCCAACTTGGCACTGGTGCCACCATGGGTCTGGTCACCATCCTGCCTATCGTAGCTTTTCAGGACCCAGCCGGTCACTCCCAGCCATAGGCCCTGAGACACAAACCTCGGCCCGTTTCCCTGGCAAACAAAAGTAAGCTGCCCCGCTTCTGGATGGTAGATTGCAGGACGCACTTGGTACTATCAAACCAGCCCAACTTGGCACTGGTGCCACCTCTGGTCTGGGAACCATCCTGCGTATCGTGGATTCTAAGGAGCCAGCCGGCCACTCCCAGCCACAGGCCCCCAAACACAACCACAGCGCTTTTCCCTGGAAAACAAAACTCGCCTGCCAACTTTTTGATGGCAGATTGCAGGAGCCACTTGGTACTATCAAACCAGCCCAACTTGGCACTGGTGCCACCATGGGTCTGGTCACCATCCTGCCTATCGTAGCTTTTCAGGAGCCAGCCCGTCACTCCCAGCCATAGGCCCCCAGACACAAACCTCGGCCCGTTTCCCTGGCAAACAAAAGTAAGCTGCCCCTCTTCTGGATGGCAGATTGCAGGAACCACTTTGCACCATCAAACTAGCCCGACTTGGCACTGGTGCCACCTCTGGTCTGGGAACCATGCTGTGTATCGTGGATTCTAAGGAGCCATCCGTCCACTCCCAGCCACAGGCCCCCAAACACAAACCACAGCGCTTTTCCCTGGAAAACAAAACTCGCCTGCCAACTATTTGATGGCAGATTGCAGGAGCCACTTGGTACTATCAAACCAGCCCAACTTGGCACTGGTGCCACCATGGGTCTGGTCACCATCCTGCCTATCGTAGCTTTTCAGGAGCCAGCCGGTCACTCCCAGCCATAGGCCCCCAGACACAAACCTCGGCCCGTTTCCCTGGCAAACAAAAGTAAGCTACCCCGCTTCTGGATGGCAGATTGCAGGACGCACTTGATAGTATCAAACCAGCCCGACTTGGCACTGGTGCCACCTCAGGTCTGGGAACCATGCTGCGTATCGTGGATTCTAATTAGCCATCTGGCCACTCCCACCCACAGGCCCCCAAACAAAAACAACGGCGCTTTTCCCTGGAAAACAAACCTCGCCTGCCAAATTTTGATGGCAGGTTGCCGGAGCCACTTGGTACTATCAAACCAGCCCAACTTGACACTGGTGCCACCATGGGTCTGGTCACCATCCTGCCTATCGTAGCTTTTCAGGAGCCAGACGGTCACTCCCAGCCATAGGCCCCCAGACAAAAACCTTGGCCCGTTTCCCTGGCAAACAAAAGTAAGTTATCCCGCTTCTGGATGGCAGATTGCAGGAGCAACTTTTCACCATCAAACCAGCCCGACTTGGCACTGGTGCCACCTCTGGTCTGGGAACCATCCTGCGTATCGTGGATTCTAAGGAGCCAGCCGGCCACTCCCAGCCACAGGCCCCCAAACACAAACCACAGCGCTTTTCCCTGGAAAACAAAACTCGCCTGCCAACTTTTTGATGGCAGATTGCAGGAGCCACTTGGTACTATCAAACCAGCCCAACTTGGCACTGGTGCCACCATGGGTCTGGTCACCATCCTGCCTATCGTAGCTTTTCAGGAGCCAGCCGGTCACTCCCAGCCATAGGCCCCCAGACACAAACCTCGGCCCGTTTCCCTGGCAAACAAAAGTAAGCTGCCCCTCTTCTGGATGGCAGATTGCAGGAACCACTTGGTACTCTCAAACCAGCCCAACTTGGCACTGGTGCCACCTTGGGTCTGGGAACCATCCTGCGTATCGTGGATTCTAAGGAGCCAGCCGGTCACTCCCAGCCACAGGCCACCAAACACAAACAACGGCGCTTTTCCCTGGAAAACAAAACTCGCCTGCCAACATTTTGATGGCAGATTGCAGGAGCCACTTGGTACTATCAAATCAGCCCAACTTGGCACTGGTGCCACCATGGGTCTGGTCACCATCCTGCCTATCGTAGCTTTTCAGGAGCCAGCCGGTCCCTCCCAGCTATAGGCCCCCAGAGAAAAACCTCGGCCCGTTTCCCTGGCAAACAAAAGTAAGCTACCCCGCTTCTGGATGGCAGATTGCAGGAGCCACTTTGCACCATCAAACTAGCCCGACTTGGCACTGGTGCCACCTCAGGTCTGGGAACCATCCTGCGTATCGTTCATTGTAAGGAGCCAGCCGGCCACTCCCAGCCACAGGCCCCCAGACACAAACAACGGCACTTTTCCCTGGAAAACAAAACTCGCCTGCCAACTTTTTGATGGCAGATTGCAGGAGCCACTTGGTACTATCAAATCAGCCCAACTTGGCACTGGTGCCACCATGGGTCTGGTCACCATCCTGCCTATCGTAGCTTTTCAGGAGCCAGCCGGTCACTCCCAGCCATAGGCCCCCAGACAAAAACCTCGGCCCGTTTCCCTGGCAAACAAAAGTAAGTCATCCCGCTTCTGGATGGCAGATTGCAGGAGCCACTTTGCACCATCAAACCAGCCCGACTTGGCACTGGTGCCACCTCTGGTCTGGGAACCATCCTGCGTATCATGGATTCTAAGGAGCCAGCCGGCCACTCCCAGCCAGAGGCCCCCAAACACTAACAACGGCGCTTTTCCCTGGATAACAAACTCGCCTGCCAACTTTTTGATGGCAGATTGCAGGAGCCACTTGGTACTATCAAACCAGCCCAACTTGGCACTGGTGCCACCATGGGTCTGGTCACCATCCTGCCTATCGTAGCTTTTCAGGAGCCAGCCGGTCACTCCCAGCCATAGGCCCTGAGACACAAACCTCGGCCCGTTTCCCTGGCAAACAAAAGTAAGCTGCCCCGCTTCTGGATGCTAGATTGCAGGACGCACTTGGTACTATCAAACCAGCCCAACTTGGCACTGGTGCCACCTCTGGTCTGGGAACCATCCTGCGTATCGTGGATTCTAAGGAGCCAGCCGGCCACTCCCAGCCACAGGCCCCCAAACACAAACCACAGCGCTTTTCCCTGGAAAACAAAACTCGCCTGCCAACTTTTTGATGGCAGATTGCAGGAGCCACTTGGTACTATCAAACCAGCCCAACTTGGCACTGGTGCCACCATGGGTCTGGTCACCATCCTGCCTATCGTAGCTTTTCAGGAGCCAGCCGGTCACTCCCAGCCATAGGCCCCGTGACACAAAGCTCGGCCCGTTTCCCTGGCAAAAAAAAGTAAGCTGCCCCTCTTCTGGATGGCAGATTGCAGGAACCACTTTGCACCATCAAACTAGCCCGACTTGGCACTGGTGCCACCTCTGGTCTGGGAACCATGCTGTGTATTGTGGATTCTAAGGAGCCATCCGTCCACTCCCAGCCACAGGCCCCCAAACACAAACAACGGCGCTTTTCCCTGGAAAACAAAACTCGCCTGCCAACTATTTGATGGCAGATTGCAGGAGCCACTTGGTACTATCAAATCAGCCCAACTTGGCACTGGTGCCACCATGGGTCTGGTCACCATCCTGCCTATCGTAGCTTTTCAGGAGCCAGCCGGTCACTCCCAGCCATAGGCCCCCAGACACAAACCTCGGCCCGTTTCCCTGGCAAACAAAAGTAAGCTACCCCGCTTCTGGATGGCAGATTGCAGGACGCACTTGATAGTATCAAACCAGCCCGACTTGGCACTGGTGCCACCTCAGGTCTGGGAACCATGCTGCGTATCGTGGATTCTAATTAGCCATCTGGCCACTCCCACCCACAGGCCCCCAAACAAAAACAACGGCGCTTTTCCCTGGAAAACAAACCTCGCCTGCCAAATTTTGATGGCAGGTTGCCGGAGCCACTTGGTACTATCAAACCAGCCCAACTTGGCACTGGTGCCACCATGGGTCTGGTCACCATCCTGCCTATCGTAGCTTTTCAGGAGCCAGACGGTCACTCCCAGCCATAGGCCCCCAGACAAAAACCTTGGCCCGTTTCCCTGGCAAACAAAAGTAAGTTATCCCGCTTCTGGATGGCAGATTGCAGGAGCAACTTTTCACCATCAAACCAGCCCGACTTGGCACTGGTGCCACCTCTGGTCTGGGAACCATCCTGCGTATCGTGGATTCTAAGGAGCCAGCCGGCCACTCCCAGCCACAGGCCCCCAAACACAAACCACAGCGCTTTTCCCTGGAAAACAAAACTCGCCTGCCAACTTTTTGATGGCAGATTGCAGGAGCCACTTGGTACTATCAAACCAGCCCAACTTGGCACTGGTGCCACCATGGATCTGGTCACCATCCTGCCTATCGTAGCTTTTCAGGACCTAGCCGGTCACTCCAAGCCATAGGCCCCCAGAGAAAAACCTCGGCCCGTTTCCCTGGCAAACAAAAGTAAGCTGCCCCGCTTCTGGATGGCAGATTGCAGGAACCACTTGGTACTATCAAACCAGCCCAACTTGGCACTGGTGCCACCTTGGGCCTGGGAACCATCCTGCGTATCGTGGATTCTAAGGAGCCAGCCGGTCACTCCCAGCCACAGGCCACCAAACACAAACAACGGCGCTTTTCCCTGGAAAACAAAACTCGCCTGCCAACATTTTGATGGCAGATTGCAGGAGCCACTTGGTACTATCAAATCAGCCCAACTTGGCACTGGTGCCACCATGGGTCTGGTCACCATCCTGCCTATCGTAGCTTTTCAGGAGCCAGCCGGTCCCTCCCTGCCATAGGCCCCCAGAGAAAAACCTCGGCCCGTTTCCCTGGCAAACAAAAGTAAGCTACCCCGCTTCTGGATGGCAGATTGCAGGAGCCACTTTGCACCATCAAACTAGCCCGACTTGGCACTGGTGCCACCTCAGGTCTGGGAACCATCCTGCGTATCGTTCATTGTAAGGAGCCAGCCGGCCACTCCCAGCCACAGGCCCCCAGACACAAACAACGGCGCTTTTCCCTGGAAAACAAAACTCGCCTGCCAACTTTTTGATGGCAGATTGCAGGAGCCACTTGGTACTATCAAATCAGCCCAACTTGGCACTGGTGCCACCATGGGTCTGGTCACCATCCTGCCTATCGTAGCTTTTCAGGAGCCAGCCGGTCACTCGCAGCCATAGGCCCCCAGACACAAAACTCGGCCCGTTTCCCTGGCAAACAAAAGTAAGCTATCCCGCTTCTGGATGGCAGATTGCATGAACCACTTTGCAACATCAAACTGGCCCGACTTGGCACTGGTGCGACCTCTGGTCTGGGAACCATCCTGCGTATCGTGGATTCTAAGCAGCCAGCCGGCCACTCCCAGCCACAGGCCCCCAAACACAAACAACGGCGCTTTTCCCTGGAAAACAAAACTCGCCTGCCAACATTTTGATGGCAGATTGCAGGAGCCACTTGGTACTATCAAATCAGCCCAACTTGGCACTGGTGCCACCATGGGTCTGGTCACCATCCTGCCTATCGTAGCTTTTCAGGAGCCAGAGGGTCACTCCCAGCTATAAGCCCCCAGACAAAAACCTCGGCCCGTTTCCCTGGCATACAAAAGTATGCTGCCCCGCTTCTGGATGGCAGATTGCAGGAACAACTTGGTACTATCAAACCAGCCCGACTTGGCACTGGTGCCACCTCTGGTCTGGGAACCATCCTGCGTATCGTGGTTCTAAGGAGCCATCCGTCCACTCCCAGCCACAGGCCCCCAAACACAAACAACGGCGCTTTTCCCTGGAAAACAAGACTCGCCTGCCAACATTTTGATGGCAGATTGCAGGAGCCACTTGGTACTATCAAACCAGCCCAACTTGGCACTGGTGCCACCATGGATCTGGTCACAATCCTGCCTATCGTAGCTTTTCAGGACCTAGCCGGTCACTCCAAGCCATAGGCGCCCAGACAAAAAGCTCGGCCCGTTTCCCTGGCAAACAAAGTAAGCTGCCCCGCTTCTGGATGGCAGATTGCAGGAACCACTTGGTACTATCAAACCAGCCCGACTTGGCACTGGTGCCACCTTGGGTCTGGGAACCATCCTGCGTATCGTTCATTCTAAGGAGCCAGCCGGCCACTCCAGCCACAGGCCCCCAGACACAAACAACGGCGCTTTTCCCTGGAAAACAAAATTCGCCTGCCAACTTTTAGATGGCAGATTGCAGGAGCCACTTGGTACTATCAAATCAGCCCAACTTGGCACTGGTGCCACCATGGGTCTGGTAAACATCCTGCCTATCGTAGCTTTTCAGGACCTAGACGGTCACTCCCAGCCATAGGCCCCGTGACACAAAGCTCGGCCCGTTTCCCTGGCAAACAAAAGTAAGCTGTCCCGCTTCTGGATGGCAGATTGCAGGATCCACTAGGTAATATCAAACCAGCCCGACTTGGCACTGGTGCCACCTCTGGTCTGGGAACCATCCTGCGTATCGTGGATTCTAAGCAGCCAGCCGGCCACTCCCAGCCACAGGCCCCCAAACACAAACAACGGCGCTTTTCCCTGGAAAACAAAACTCGCCTGCCAACATTTTGATGGCAGATTGCAGGAGCCACTTGGTACTATCAAACCAGCCCAACTTGGCACTGGTGCCACCATGGGTCTGGTCACCATCCTGCCTATCGTAGCATTTCAGGAGCCAGCCGGTCACTCCCAGCCATAGGCCCCCAGACAAAAACCTTGGCCTGTTTTCCTGGCAAACAAAAGTAAGTTATCCCGCTACTGGATGGCAGATTGCAGGAGCCACTTTTCACCATCAAACCAGCCCGACTTGGCACTGGTGCCACCTCAGGTCTGGGAACCATGCTGCGTATCGTGGATTCTAAGGAGCCAGCCGGCCACTCCCAGCCACAGGCCCCCAAACACAAACAACGGCGCATTTCCCTGGATAACAAACTCGCCTGCCAACTTTTTGATGGCAGATTGCAGGAGCCACTTGGTACTATCAAACCAGCCCAACTTGGCACTGGTGCCACCATGGGTCTGGTCACCATCCTGCCTATCGTAGCTTTTCAGGAGCCAGCCGGTCACTCCCAGCCATAGGCCCCCAGACACAAACCTCGGCCCGTTTCCCTGGCAAACAAAAGTTAGCTACCCCGCTTCTGGATGGCAGATTGCAGGACGCACTTGGTACTATCAAACCAGCCCAACTTGGCACTGGTGCCACCTCTGGTCTGGGAACCATGCTGCGTATCGTGGATTCTAAGGAGCCAGCCGGCCACTCCCAGCCACAGGCCCCCAAACAAAAACAACGGCGCTTTTCCCTGGAAAACAAAACTCGCCTGCCAACATTTTGATGGCAGATTGCAGGAGCCACTTGGTACTATCAAACCAGCCCAACTTGACACTGGTGCCACCATGGGTCTGGTCACCATCCTGCCTATCTTAGCTTTTCAGGAGCCAGCCGGTCACTCCCAGCCATAGGCCCCCAGACACAAACCTCGGCCCGTTTTCCTGGCAAACAAAAGTAAGCTGCCCCGCTTCTGGATGGCAGATTGCAGGAGCCACTTGGTACTCTCAAACCAGCCCAACTTGGCACTGGTGCCACCTTGGGTCTGGGAACCATCCTGCGTATCGTGGATTCTAAGGAGCCAGCCGGTCACTCCCAGCCACAGGCCCCCAAACACAAACCACAGCGCTTTTCCCTGGAAAACAAAACCCGCCTGCCGACATTTTGATGGCAGATTGCAGGAGCCACTTGCTACTATCAAATCAGCCCAACTTGGCACTGGTGCCACCATGGGTCTGGTCACCATCCTGCCTATCGTAGCTTTTCAGGAGGCAGCCGGTCACTCCCAGCCATAGGCCCCCAGAGAAAAACCTCGGCCCGTTTCCCTGGCAAACAAAAGTAAGCTGCCCTGCATCTGGATGGCAGATTGCAGGAACCACTTGGTACTATCAAACCAGCAAAACTTGGCACTGGTGCCACCTTGGGTCTGGATACCATGCTGCGTATCGTGGATTCTAAGGAGCCAGCCGGCCACTCCCAGCCACAGGCCCCCAAACACAAACAACGGCGCTTTTCCCTGGGAAACAAAACTCTCCTGCCAACTTTTTGATGGGAGATTGCAGGAGCCACTTGGTTTTATCAAATCAGACCAACTTGGCACTGGTGCCACCATGGGTCTGGTCACCATCCTGCCTATCGTAGCTTTTCAGGAGCCAGCCGGTCCCTCTCTGCCATAGGCCCCCAGACACAAACCTCGGCCCGTTTCCCTGACAAACAAAAGTAAGTTATCCCGCTTCTGGATGGCAGATTGCCGGAGCCACTTGGTACTATCAAACCAGCCCGACTTGGCACTGGTGCCACCATGGGTCTGGTCACCATCCTGCCTATCGTGGATTCTAATTAGCCATCCGTCCACTCCCAGCCACAGGCCCCCAAACAAAAACAACGGCGCTTTTCCCTGGAAAACAAAATTCGCCGGCCAACTTTTTGATGGCAGATTGCAGGAGCCACTTGGTACTATCAAATCAGCCCAACTTGGCACTGGTGCCACCATGGGTATGGTCACCATCCTGCTTATCGTAGCTTTTCAGGAGCCAGCCGGTCACTCCCAGCCATAGGCGCCCAGACACAATGCTCTGCCCTTTTCCCTGGCAAACCAAAGTAAGCTGCCCCGCTTCTGGATGGCAGATTGCAGGAACCACTTGGTACTATAAAACAAGCCCGACTTGGCACTGGTGCCACCTCTGGTCTGGGAACCATGCTGCGTATCGTGGATTCTAAGGAGCCAGCCGGCCACTCCCAGCCACAGGCCCCCAAACAAAAACAACGGCGCTTTTCCCTGGAAAACAAAACTCGCCTGCCAAATTTTTGATGGCAGATTGCAGGAGCCACTTGGTACTATCAAATCAGCCCAACTTGACACTGGTGCCACCATGGGTCTGGTCACCATCCTGCCTATCTTAGCTTTTCAGGAGCCAGCCGGTCACTCCCAGCCATAGGCCCCCAGACACAAACCTCGGCCCGTTTCCCTGGCAAACAAAAGTAAGCTGCCCCGCTTCTGGATGGCAGATTGCAGGAGCCACTTGGTACTATCAAACCAGCCCAACTTGGCACTGGTGCCACCTTGGGTCTGGGAACCATCTTGCGTATCGTGGATTCTAAGGAGCCAGCCGGTCACTCCCAGCCACAGGCCCCCAAACACAAACCACAGCGCTTTTCCCTGGAAAACAAATGCCGCCTGCCGACATTTTGATGGCTGATTGCAGGAGCCACTTGCTGCTATCAAATCAGCCCAACTTGGCACTGGTGCCACCATGGGTCTGGTCACCATCCTGCCTATCGTAGCTTTTCAGGAGCCAGCCGGTCACTCCCAGTCATAGGCCCCCAGACACAAACCTCGGCCCGTTTCCCTGGCAAACAAAAGTAAGCTGCCCCGCTTCTGGATGGCAGATTGTAGGACGCACTTGGTACTATCAAACCAGCCCGACTTGGCACTGGTGCCACCTCTGGTCTGGGAACTATGGTGCGTATCGTGGATTCTAAGGAGCCAGCCGGCCACTCTCAGCCACAGGCCCCCAAACAAAAACAACGGCGCTTTTCCCTGGAAAACAAAACTCGCCTGCCAAATTTTGACGGCAGATTGCAGGAGCCACTTGGTACTATCAAATCAGCCCAACTTGGGACTGGTGCCACCATGGGTCTGGTCACCATCCTGCCTATCGTAGCTTTTCAGGAGCCAGCCGGTCACTCCCAGCCATAGGCCCCCAGACAAAAACCTCGGCCCGTTTCCCTGGCAAACAAAAGTAAGCTGCCCTGCTTCTGGATGGCAGATTGCAGGAACCACTTGGTACTATCAAACCAGCAAAACTTGGCACTGGTGCCACCTTGGGTCTGGATACCATGCTGCGTATCGTGGATTCTAAGGAGCCAGCCGGCCACTCCCAGCCACAGGCCCCCAAACACAAACAACAGCGCTTTTCCCTGGAAAACAAAACTCTCCTGCCAACTTTTTGATGGGAGATTGCAGGAGCCACTTGGTTTTATCAAATCAGACCAACTTGGCACTGGTGCCACCATGGGTCTGGTCACCATCCTGCCTATCGTAGCTTTTCAGGAGCCAGCCGGTCACTCCCAGCCATAGGCCCCCAGACACAAACCTCGGCCCGTTTCCCTGACAAACAAAAGTAAGTTATCCCGCTTCTGGATGGCAGATTCCAGGAGCCACTTGGTACTATCAAACCAGCCCGACTTGGCACTGGTGCGACCTCTGGTCTGGTCACCATCCTGCGTATCGTGGATTCTAATTAGCCATCCGTCCACTCCCAGCCACAGGCCCCCAAACAAAAACAACGGCGCTTTTCCCTGGAAAACAAAACTCGTCTGCCAACTTTTTGATGGCAGATTGCCACAGCCACTTGGTACTATCAAACCAGCCCAACTTGGCACTGGTGCCACCTTGTGTCTGGGAACCATGCTGCGTATCGTGGATTATAAGGAGCCAGCCGGCCACTCCCAGCCACAGGCCCCCAAACACAAACCACAGCGCTTTTCCCTGGAAAACAAAATTCGCCGGCCAACATTTTGATGGCAGATTGCAGGAGCCACTTGGTACTATCAAATCAGCCCAACTTGGCACTGGTGCCACCATGGGTCTGGTCACCATCCTGCTTATCGTAGCTTTTCAGGAGCCAGCCGGTCACTCCCATCCATAGGCTCCCAGACAAAAACCTCGGCCCGTTTCCCTGGCAAACAAAAGTAAGCTGCCCCGCTTCTGGATGGCAGATTGCAGGAACCACTTGGTACTATAAAACCAGCCCGACTTGGCACTGGTGCCACCTCAGGTCTGGGAACCATGCTGCGTATCGTGGATTCTAAGGAGCCAGCCGGCCACTCCCAGACATAGGCACCCAAACACAAACAACGGCGCTTTTCCCTGGAAAACAAAACTCGCCTGCCAAATTTTGATGGCAGATTGCAGGAGCCACTTGGTGCTATCAAACCTGCCCAACTTGGCACTTGTGCCACCATGGGTCTGCTCACCATTCTGCCTATCGTAGCTTTTTAGGAGCCAGCCGCTCACTCCCAGCCATAGGTCCCCAGACAAAAATCTCGGCCCGTTTCCCTGGCAAACAAAAGTAAGCTGCCCCGCTTCTGGATGGTAGATTGCAGGACGCACTTGGTACTATCAAACCAGCCCGACTTGGCACTGGTGCCACCTCAGGTCTGGGAACCATGCTGCGTATCGTGGATTCTAAGGAGCCAGCCGGCCACTCCCAGCCACAAGCCCCCAAACACAAACAACGGCGCTTTTCCCTGGAAAACAAAACTCGCCTGCCGACATTTTGATGGCAGATTGCAGGAGCCACTTGGTACTATCAAACCAGCCCAACTTGGCACTGGTGCCACCATGGGTCTGGTCACCATCCTGCCTATCGTAGCTTTTCAGGAGCCAGCCGGTCACTCCCAGCCATAGGCCCCGAGACACAAAGCTCGGACCTTTTCCCTGGCAAACAAAAGTAATCTGCCCCGCTTCTGGATGGCAGATTGCAGGAGCCACTTTGCACCATCATACTAGCCCGACTTGGCACTGGTGCCACCTTGGGTCTGGGAACCATCCTGCGTATCGTGGATTCTAAGGAGCCAGCCGGCCACTCCCAGCCACAGGCCCCCAAACACAAACAACGGCGCTTTTCCCTGGAAAACAAAACTCGCCTGCAAAATTTTGACGGCAGTTTGCAGGAGCCACTTGGTACTATCAAATCAGCCCAACTTGGGACTGGTGCCAGCATGGGTCTGGTCACCATCCTGCCTATCGTAGATTTTCAGGAGCCAGCCGGTCACTCCCAGCCATAGGCCCCCAGACAAAAACCTCGGACCGTTTCCCTGGCAAACAAACGTAAGCTGCCCTGCTTCTGGATGGCAGATTGCAGGAACCACTTGGTACTATCAAACCAGCAAAACTTGGCACTGGTGCCACCTTGGGTCTGGATACCATGCTGCGTATCGTGGATTCTAAGGAGCCAGCCGGCCACTCCCAGCCACAGGCCCCCAAACACAAACAACGGCGCTTTTCCCTGGAAAACAAAACTCTCCTGCCAACTTTTTGATGGCAGATTGCAGGAGCCACTTGGTTTTATCAAATCAGCCCAACTTGGCACTGGTGCCACCATGGGTCTGGTCACCATCCTGCCTATCGTAGCTTTTCAGGAGCCAGCCGGTCACTCGCAGCCATAGGCCCCCAGACAAAAAGCTCGGCCCGTTTCCCTGGCAAACAAAAGTAAGCTACCCCGCTTCTGGATGGCAGATTGCAGGAGCCACTTTGCACCATCAAACTAGCCCGTCTTGGCACTGGTGCCACCTCTGGTCTGGGAACCATCCTGCGTATCGTGGATTTTAAGGAGCCAGTCGGCCGCTCCCAGCCATACGCCTCCAAACACAAACAACGGTCCGTTTCCCTGGCAAAGAAAACTAAGCTGCCCCGCTTCTGGATGTCAGATTGCAGGAACCACTTGTTGCCAAGTTGGGGTGGTTTGATAGTACCAAGTGGCTCCTGCAATCTTCCATCAAAAAGTTGGCAAGCGAGTTTTGTTTTCCAGGGAAAAGCGCCGTTGTTTGTGTTTGGGGGCCTGTGGCTGGGAGTGGCCAGCTGTCTCCTTAGAATCCACGATACGCAGGATGGGTCCCCGACCAGAGGTGGCACCAGTGCCAAGTCGGGCTGGTTTGATGGTGCAAAGTGACTCCTGCAATCTGCCATCCAGAAGCGGGGTAGCTTACTTTTGTTTGCCAGGGAAACGGGCAGAGCTTTGTGTCTGGGGGCCTATGGCTGGGAGTGACCGGCTGCCTCCTGAAAAGCTACGATAGGCAGGATGGTGACCAGACCCATGGTGGCACCAGTGCCAAGTTGGGCTGGTTTGATAGTACCAAGTGGCTCCTGCAATCTGCCATCAAAAAGTTGGCAGGTGAGTTTTGTTTTCCAGGGAAAAGCGCCGTTGTTTGTGTTTGGGGGCCTGTGGCTGGGAGTGGCCAGCTGGCTCCTTAGAATCCACGATACGCAGGATGGTTCCCAGACCAGAGGTGGCACCAGTGCCAAGTCGGGCTGGTTTGATGGTACAAAGTGGTTCCTGCAATCTGAAATCCAGAAGCGGGGTAGCTTACTTTTGTTTGCCAGGGAAACGGGCCGAGGTTTGTGACTGGGGGCCTATGGCTGGGAGTGACCGGCTGGCGCCTGAAAAGCTACGATAGGCAGGATGGTGACCAGACCCATGGTGGCACCAGTGCCAAGTTGGGCTGGTTTGATAGTACCAAGTGGCTCCTGCAATCTGCCATCAAAAAGTTG
The DNA here is from genome assembly GCF_035770615.1 of Melospiza melodia melodia. Classification (NCBI taxonomy): domain Eukaryota; kingdom Metazoa; phylum Chordata; class Aves; order Passeriformes; family Passerellidae; genus Melospiza; species Melospiza melodia. The sequence continues at coordinate 33,559,639 of NC_086199.1, read as the reverse complement.
GCAGGCCAGTTTTGTTTTCCAGGGAAAAGCGCCGTTGTTTGTGTTTGGAGGCCTGTGGCTGGGAGTGGCCGGCTGCCTCCTTTGAACCCATTATACGCAGGATGGTTCCCAGAGCCAAGGTGGCGCCAGTGCCAAGTTGGGCTGGTTTGATAGTACCAAGCGGCTCCTGCAATCTGCCATCCAGAAGCGGGACAGCTTAATTTTGTTTCCCAGGGAAACGGGCCGAGGTATTTGTCTGGGGGCCTATGGCTGGGAGTGACTGGCTGGCTACTGAAAAGCTACGATAGGCAGGATGGTTACCAAACTCATGGTGGCACCAGTGCCAAGTCGGGCTGGTTTGATAATACTAAATAGCTCTTGCAATCTGCCATCCAGACGGGGGGCAGCGGATTTTTGTTTGCTGGAGAAAAGTTCCGTGGTTTTTTTTGGGGGTATATGGCTGGACGTGGCCGGCTGGCTCCTTAAAACTTCGATACGCAGGATTGTTCCCTGACCCAAGGTGGCATCACTGCCAAGTCGGGCTGTTTTCGTAGTACCAAGTGCGTCCTGCAATTTGCCATCCAGAAGAGGGGCAGTTGAGTTTTGTTTGCCAGAGAAAAGGGCCGTGGTATATGTTTGGGGGCATATGGTTGAGAGTGGCCGGCTGGCCCCTGAAAATCCACGATAGGCAGGATGGTTCCCAGAACCAAGGTGGCACCAGTGCCATGTTGGCCTGGTTTGATAGTACCATGTGGCTCCTGCAATCTGCCATCCAGAAGCGGGGCTGCTTACTTTTGTTTGCCAGGGAAACGGGCCGAGATATTTGTCTGGGGGCCTATGGCTGGGAGTGAGCGGCTGGCTCCTGAAAAGCTACGATAGGCAGGATGGTGACCAGACCCATGGTGGCACCATTGCCAAGTTGGGCTGGTTTGATAGTACCAAGTGGCTCCTGCAATCTGCCATCAAAAAGTTGTCAGGCGAGTTTTGTTTTCCAGGGAAAAGCGCCGTTGTTCTTGTTTAGAGGCCTGTGGCTGGGAGTGGCCGGCTGCCTCCTTTGAACCCAGGATACGCAGGATGGTTCCCAGACCCAAGGTGGCACCAGTGCCAAGTTGGGCTGGTTTGATAGTACCAAGTGGCTCCTGCAATCTGCCATCCAGAAGCGGGACAGCTTACCTTTGTTTCCCAGGGAAACGGGCCGAGGTATTTGTCTGGGGGCCTATGGTTGGGAGTGACCGGCTGGCTACTGAAAAGCTACGATAGGCAGGATGGTTACCAGACTCATGGTGGCACCAGTGCCTAGTCGGGCTGGTTTGATAATACTAAATAGCTCCTGAAATCTGCCATTCAGACGCGGGGCAGCGGATTTTTGTTTGCTGGAGAAAAGTTCCGTGGTTTTTTTTTGGGGGTATATGGCTGGACGTGGCCGGCTGGCTCCTTAAAAAGATCGATACGCAGGATGGTTCCCAGACCCAAGGTGGCACCAGTGCCAAGTTGGGCTGGTTTGATAGTACCAAGTGGCTCCTGCAATCTGCCATCCAGAAGCGGGACAGCTTACTTTTGTTTGCCAGGGAAACGGGCCGAGATATTTGTCTGGGGGCCTATGGCTGGGAGTGACCGGCTGGCTCCTGAAAAGCTACGATAGGCAGGATGGTGACCAGACCCAAAGTGGAACCAGTACCAAGTTGGGCTGGTTTGATAGTACCAAGTGGCTCCTGCAATCTGCCATCAAAAATTTGGCAGGCGAGTTTTGTTTTCCAGGGAAATGCGCCGTTGTTTAGAGGCCTGTGGCTGGGAGTGGCCGCCTGTCCTCGTAGAATCTACGTTACGCAGCATGGTTCCCAGAGACAAGGTGGCACCAGGGCCAAGTCGGGCAGGTTTGATAGTACCAAATGCATCCTGCAATCTGCCATCCAAAAGCGGGGCAGTTTACTTTTGTTTGCCAGGGAAACGGGCCGAGGTTTGTGTCTGGGGGCCTATGGCAGGGAGTGACCGTCTGGGTCCTGAAAAGCTACGATAGGCAGGATGTTTACCAGACCCATGGTGGCACCAGTGCCAAGTTGGGCTGATTTGATAGTACCAAGTGGCTCCTGCAATCTGCCATCCAGAATCGGGGCAGCTTACTTTTGTTTTCCAGGGAAAGGGGCCGAGGTTTGTGTCTGGGGGTCTATGGCTGGGAGTGACCGGCTGGCTCCTGAAAAGCTACGATAGGCAGGATGGTGACCAGACCCATGGTGGCACCAGTGCCAAGTTGGGCTGGTTTGATAGCACCAAGTGGCTCCTGCAATCTGCCATCAAAATGTTGGCAGGCGAGTTTTGTTTTCCAGGGAAAAGCACCGTTGTGTGTGTTTTGGGGCCTGTGGCTGGGAGTGGCCAGCTGGCTCCTTAGAATCCACGATACGCAGGATGGTTCCCAGACCCAAGGTGGCACCAGTGCCAAGTAGGGCTGGTTTCATAGTACCCAGTGGCTCCTGCAATCTCCCATCAGGAAAAGGGGCAGTTGAGTTTTGTTTTCCAGAGAAAAGGGCCGTGGTTTGTGTTTGGGGCCTATGGCTGAGAGTGACCGGCTGGCCCCTGAAAATCCACGATAGGAAGGATGGTTCCCAGATCCAAGGTGGCAGCAGTGCCATGTTGTGCTGGTGTGATAGTCCCAAGTGGCTCATGCAATCTGCCATCCAGAAGCGGGGCAGCTGAATTTTGTTTGCCAGAGAAAAATGCTGTGGTTTGTGTTTGGGGGCCTGTGGCTGGGAGTGGCCGGCTGGCTCCTGAAAATCCATGATACGCAGCATGGTTCCCAGACCCAAGGTGGCACCAATGCCAAGTGGGGCTGGTTTCACAGTGTCAAGTGCCTCCTGCAATCTCCCATCCAGAAGCGGGGCAGCTGAGTTTTGTTTGCCTGTTAAACGGGCCGTTGTTTTTGATTGGTGTCTGTGGCCGAGAGTGTTCGGCTGGCTCCTGACAACCCACAATACGCAGGATGTTTCCCAGACCCAAGGTGTCACCACTACCAAGTCGGCCTGCGGTTTTAGTATCAAGTTCATCCTGCAATTTGCCATCCAGAAGAGGGGCAGTTGAGTTTTGTTTGCCAGAGAAACGGGCGGAGGTTTCTGTTTGGGGACATATGGCTGAGAGTGGCCGGGTGGCCCCTGAATATCCACGATACACAGCATGGTTCCCAGATCCAAGGTGGCACCAGTGCCAAGTTGGGCTGGTTTGATAGTACCAAGTGGCTCCTGCAATCTGCCATCCAGAAGCGGGGCAGCTTACTTTTGTTTGCCAGAGAAATAGGCCTAGGTTTTTGTCTGGGGGCCTGTGGCTAGGAGTGGCCGGCTGGCTCCTAAGAATCCACGATACGCAGGATGTTTCCCAGACCCAAGGTGGCACCAGTGCCAAGTCGGGCTGGTTTGATAGTACCAAGTGGCTCCTGCAAACTCCATCAAAATGTTGGCAGACGTGTTTTGTTTTCCAGGGAACAGCGCCGTTGATTTTGTTTGGGGGCCTGTGGCTGGGAGTGGCCGGCTGGCTCCTTAGAATCCACGATACGCAGGATGGTTCCCAGACCCAAGGTGGCACCAGTGCCAAGTCAGGCTGGTTTGATTACACCAAGTGGCTCGTGCAATCTGCCATCCAGAAGTGAGGCAGCTAAGTTTTGTTTGCCAGAAAAAAGGGCCGTGGTTTTTGTTGGGGGCCTGTGGCTGGGAGTAGCCGGCTGGCTCCTTAAAATCCACGATAGCCTGGATGGTTCCCAGACCCAAGGTGGCACCAGTGCCAAGTCGGGCTGGTTTGATAGTACCAAGTGGCTCCTGCAATCTGCCATCCAGAAGCGGTGCAGTTGAGTTTTGTTTGCCAGAGAAAAGGGCCGTGGGTTGTGTTTGGGGGCATATGGCTGGGAGTGGCCGGCTGTCTCATTAAAAAGATCGATACGCAGGATGGTTCCCAGACCCAAGGTGGCACCAGTGCCAAGTAGGGCTGTTTTTATAGTACCAAGTGCGTCCTGCAATTTGCCATCCAGAAGAGGGGCAGTGGAGTTTTGTTTGCCAGAGGATAGCGCCGTTGTTTGTGTTTGGGGGCTTGTGACTGGGAGTGGCCGACTGGCGCCTTAGAATCTGTCTTACGCAGCATGGTTCCCAGACCAGAGGTGGCACCAGTGCCAAGTTGGGCTGGTTTGATAGTACCAAGTGGCTCCTGCAATCTGCCATCCAGAAGCGGGGCAGCTTACTTTTGTTTGCCAGGGAAACGGGCCGAGGTTTGTGACTGGGGGCCTATGGCTGGGAGTGACCGGCTGGCGCCTGAAAAGCTACGATAGGCAGGATGGTGACCAGACCCATGGTGGCACCAGTGCCAAGTTGGGCTGGTTTGATAGTACCAAGTGGCTCCTGCAATCTGCCATCAAAAAGTTGGCAGGCCAGTTTTGTTTTCCAGGGAAAAGCGCCGTTGTTTGTGTTTGGAGGCCTGTGGCTGGGAGTGGCCGGCTGCCTCCTTTGAACCCATTATACGCAGGATGGTTCCCAGAGCCAAGGTGGCGCCAGTGCCAAGTTGGGCTGGTTTGATAGTACCAAGCGGCTCCTGCAATCTGCCATCCAGAAGCGGGACAGCTTAATTTTGTTTCCCAGGGAAACGGGCCGAGGTATTTGTCTGGGGGCCTATGGCTGGGAGTGACTGGCTGGCTACTGAAAAGCTACGATAGGCAGGATGGTTACCAAACTCATGGTGGCACCAGTGCCAAGTCGGGCTGGTTTGATAATACTAAATAGCTCTTGCAATCTGCCATCCAGACGGGGGGCAGCGGATTTTTGTTTGCTGGAGAAAAGTTCCGTGGTTTTTTTTGGGGGTATATGGCTGGACGTGGCCGGCTGGCTCCTTAAAACTTCGATACGCAGGATTGTTCCCTGACCCAAGGTGGCATCACTGCCAAGTCGGGCTGTTTTCGTAGTACCAAGTGCGTCCTGCAATTTGCCATCCAGAAGAGGGGCAGTTGAGTTTTGTTTGCCAGAGAAAAGGGCCGTGGTATATGTTTGGGGGCATATGGTTGAGAGTGGCCGGCTGGCCCCTGAAAATCCACGATAGGCAGGATGGTTCCCAGAGCCAAGGTGGCACCAGTGCCATGTTGGCCTGGTTTGATAGTACCATGTGGCTCCTGCAATCTGCCATCCAGAAGCGGGGCTGCTTACTTTTGTTTGCCAGGGAAACGGGCCGAGATATTTGTCTGGGGGCCTATGGCTGGGAGTGAGCGGCTGGCTCCTGAAAAGCTACGATAGGCAGGATGGTGACCAGACCCATGGTGGCACCATTGCCAAGTTGGGCTGGTTTGATAGTACCAAGTGGCTCCTGCAATCTGCCATCAAAAAGTTGTCAGGCGAGTTTTGTTTTCCAGGGAAAAGCGCCGTTGTTCTTGTTTAGAGGCCTGTGGCTGGGAGTGGCCGGCTGCCTCCTTTGAACCCAGGATACGCAGGATGGTTCCCAGACCCAAGGTGGCACCAGTGCCAAGTTGGGCTGGTTTGATAGTACCAAGTGGCTCCTGCAATCTGCCATCCAGAAGCGGGACAGCTTACCTTTGTTTCCCAGGGAAACGGGCCGAGGTATTTGTCTGGGGGCCTATGGTTGGGAGTGACCGGCTGGCTACTGAAAAGCTACGATAGGCAGGATGGTTACCAGACTCATGGTGGCACCAGTGCCTAGTCGGGCTGGTTTGATAATACTAAATAGCTCCTGAAATCTGCCATTCAGACGCGGGGCAGCGGATTTTTGTTTGCTGGAGAAAAGTTCCGTGGTTTTTTTTTGGGGGTATATGGCTGGACGTGGCCGGCTGGCTCCTTAAAAAGATCGATACGCAGGATTGTTCCCTGACCCAAGGTGGCATCACTGCCAAGTCGGGCTGTTTTCGTAGTACCAAGTGCGTCCTGCAATTTGCCATCCAGAAGAGGGGCAGTTGAGTTTTGTTTGCCAGAGCAAAGGGCCGTGGTATGTGTTTGGGGGCATATGGCTGAGAGTGGCCGGCTGGCCCCTGAAAATCCACGATAGGCAGGATGGTTCCCAGAGCCAAGGTAGCACCAGTGCCATGTTGGCCTGGTTTGATAGTACCAAGTGGCTCCTGCAATCTGCCATCCAGAAGCGGGGCAGCTTACTTTTGTTTGCCAGGGAAACGGGCCGAGATATTTGTCTGGGGGCCTATGGCTGGGAGTGACCGGCTGGCTCCTGAAAAGCTACGATAGGCAGGATGGTGACCAGACCCAAAGTGGAACCAGTACCAAGTTGGGCTGGTTTGATAGTACCAAGTGGCTCCTGCAATCTGCCATCAAAAATTTGGCAGGCGAGTTTTGTTTTCCAGGGAAATGCGCCGTTGTTTAGAGGCCTGTGGCTGGGAGTGGCCGCCTGTCCTCGTAGAATCTACGTTACGCAGCATGGTTCCCAGAGACAAGGTGGCACCAGGGCCAAGTCGGGCAGGTTTGATAGTACCAAATGCATCCTGCAATCTGCCATCCAAAAGCGGGGCAGTTTACTTTTGTTTGCCAGGGAAACGGGCCGAGGTTTGTGTCTGGGGGCCTATGGCAGGGAGTGACCGTCTGGCTCCTGAAAAGCTACGATAGGCAGGATGTTTACCAGACCCATGGTGGCACCAGTGCCAAGTTGGGCTGATTTGATAGTACCAAGTGGCTCCTGCAATCTGCCATCCAGAATCGGGGCAGCTTACTTTTGTTTTCCAGGGAAAGGGGCCGAGGTTTGTGTCTGGGGGTCTATGGCTGGGAGTGACCGGCTGGCTCCTGAAAAGCTACGATAGGCAGGATGGTGACCAGACCCATGGTGGCACCAGTGCCAAGTTGGGCTGGTTTGATAGCACCAAGTGGCTCCTGCAATCTGCCATCAAAATGTTGGCAGGCGAGTTTTGTTTTCCAGGGAAAAGCACCGTTGTGTGTGTTTTGGGGCCTGTGGCTGGGAGTGGCCAGCTGGCTCCTTAGAATCCACGATACGCAGGATGGTTCCCAGACCCAAGGTGGCACCAGTGCCAAGTAGGGCTGGTTTCATAGTACCCAGTGGCTCCTGCAATCTCCCATCAGGAAAAGGGGCAGTTGAGTTTTGTTTTCCAGAGAAAAGGGCCGTGGTTTGTGTTTGGGGCCTATGGCTGAGAGTGACCGGCTGGCCCCTGAAAATCCACGATAGGAAGGATGGTTCCCAGATCCAAGGTGGCAGCAGTGCCATGTTGTGCTGGTGTGATAGTCCCAAGTGGCTCATGCAATCTGCCATCCAGAAGCGGGGCAGCTGAATTTTGTTTGCCAGAGAAAAATGCTGTGGTTTGTGTTTGGGGGCCTGTGGCTGGGAGTGGCCGGCTGGCTCCTGAAAATCCATGATACGCAGCATGGTTCCCAGACCCAAGGTGGCACCAATGCCAAGTGGGGCTGGTTTCACAGTGTCAAGTGCCTCCTGCAATCTCCCATCCAGAAGCGGGGCAGCTGAGTTTTGTTTGCCTGTTAAACGGGCCGTTGTTTTTGATTGGTGTCTGTGGCCGAGAGTGTTCGGCTGGCTCCTGACAACCCACAATACGCAGGATGTTTCCCAGACCCAAGGTGTCACCACTACCAAGTCGGCCTGCGGTTTTAGTATCAAGTTCATCCTGCAATTTGCCATCCAGAAGAGGGGCAGTTGAGTTTTGTTTGCCAGAGAAACGGGCGGAGGTTTCTGTTTGGGGACATATGGCTGAGAGTGGCCGGGTGGCCCCTGAATATCCACGATACACAGCATGGTTCCCAGATCCAAGGTGGCACCAGTGCCAAGTTGGGCTGGTTTGATAGTACCAAGTGGCTCCTGCAATCTGCCATCCAGAAGCGGGGCAGCTTACTTTTGTTTGCCAGAGAAATAGGCCTAGGTTTTTGTCTGGGGGCCTGTGGCTAGGAGTGGCCGGCTGGCTCCTAAGAATCCACGATACGCAGGATGTTTCCCAGACCCAAGGTGGCACCAGTGCCAAGTCGGGCTGGTTTGATAGTACCAAGTGGCTCCTGCAAACTCCATCAAAATGTTGGCAGACGTGTTTTGTTTTCCAGGGAACAGCGCCGTTGATTTTGTTTGGGGGCCTGTGGCTGGGAGTGGCCGGCTGGCTCCTTAGAATCCACGATACGCAGGATGGTTCCCAGACCCAAGGTGGCACCAGTGCCAAGTCGGGCTGGTTTGATTACACCAAGTGGCTCCTGCAATCTGCCATCCAGAAGTGAGGCAGCTAAGTTTTGTTTGCCAGAAAAAAGGGCCGTGGTTTTTGTTGGGGGCCTGTGGCTGGGAGTAGCCGGCTGGCTCCTTAAAATCCACGATAGCCTGGATGGTTCCCAGACCCAAGGTGGCACCAGTGCCAAGTCGGGCTGGTTTGATAGTACCAAGTGGCTCCTGCAATCTGCCATCCAGAAGCGGTGCAGTTGAGTTTTGTTTGCCAGAGAAAAGGGCCGTGGGTTGTGTTTGGGGGCATATGGCTGGGAGTGGCCGGCTGTCTCATTAAAAAGATCGATACGCAGGATGGTTCCCAGACCCAAGGTGGCACCAGTGCCAAGTAGGGCTGTTTTTATAGTACCAAGTGCGTCCTGCAATTTGCCATCCAGAAGAGGGGCAGTGGAGTTTTGTTTGCCAGAGGATAGCGCCGTTGTTTGTGTTTGGGGGCTTGTGACTGGGAGTGGCCGACTGGCGCCTTAGAATCTGTCTTACGCAGCATGGTTCCCAGACCAGAGGTGGCACCAGTGCCAAGTTGGGCTGGTTTGATAGTACCAAGTGGCTCCTGCAATCTGCCATCCAGAAGCGGGGCAGCTTACTTTTGTTTGCCAGGTAAACGGGCCGAGGTTTGTGACTGGGGACGTATGGCTGGGAGTGACCGGCTGGCTCCTGGAAAGCTACAATAGGCAGGATGGTGACCAGACCCATGGTGGCACCAGTGCCAAGTTGGGCTGGTTTGATAGTACCAAGTGGCTCCTGCAATCTGCCATCAAAAAGTTGTCAGGCGAGTTTTGTTTTCCAGGGAAAAGCGCCGTTGTTTGTATTTGGGGGCCTGTGGCAGGGAGTGGCCGGCTGGCTCCTTTGAACCCACGATACGCAGGATGGTTCCCAGACCCAAGGTGGCACCAGTGCCAAGTCGGGCTGGTTTGATACTACCAAGTGCGTCCTGCAATCTGCCATCCAGAAGCGGGGCAGCTTAATTTTGTTTGCCAGGGAAACGGGCCGTGGGTTTTGTTTGGGGGCCTATGGCTGAGAGTGGCCGGCTGGCTCCTGAAAATCCACGCTAGGCAGCATGGTTCCCAGATGCAAGGTGGCACCAGTGCCAAGTCGGGCTGGTTTGATGGTGCAAAGTGGCTCCTGCAATCTGCCATCCAGAAGCGGGGCAGCTGATTTTTGTTTGCCAGAGAAAAATTCCGTGGATTGTTTTTGGGGGCATATTTCTGGGAGTGGCCGGCTGGCTCCTTAAAATGCTCGATACGCATGATGGTTCCCAGGTCCAAGGTGTCACCACTATCAAGTCGGCCTGCGGTTTTAGTATCAAGTTCATCCTGCAATTTGCCATCCAGAAGAGGGGCAGTTGAGTTTTGTTTGCCAGAGAACAGGGCCGAGGTTTCTGTTTGGGGACATATGGCTGAGAGTGGCCGGCTGGCCCCTGAATATCCACGATACACAGCATGGTTCCCAGATCCAAGGTGGCACCAGTGCCAAGTTGGGCTGGTTTGATAGTACCAAGTGTCTCCTGCAATCTGCCATCCAGAAGCGGGGCAGCTTACTTTTGTTTGCCAGAGAAATAGGCCTAGGATTTTGTTTGGGGGCCTGTGGCTAGGAGTGGCCGGCTGGCTCCTAAGAATCCACGATACGCAGGATGTTTCCCAGACCCAAGGTGGCACCAGTGCCAAGTCGGGCTGGTTTGATAGTACCAAGTGGCTCCTGCAAACTCCATCAAAAAGTTGGCAGGCGTGTTTTGTTTTCCAGGGAACAGCGCCGTTGATTTTGTTTGGGGGCCTGTGGCTGGGAGTGGCCGGCTGGCTCCTTAGAATCCACGATACGCAGGATGGTTCCCAGACCCGAGGTGGCACCAGTGCCACGTCGGGCTGGTTTGATTACACCAAGTGGCTCCTGCAATCTGCCATCCAGAAGTGAGGCAGCTAAGTTTTGTTTGCCAGAAAAAAGGGCCGTGGTTTTTGTTGGGGGCCTGTGGCTGGGAGTGGCCGGCTGGCTGCTTAGAATCCACGATACGCAGGATGGTTCCCAGACCCAAGGTGGCACCAGTGCCAAGTCGGGCTGGTTTGATAGTCCCAAGTGGCTCCTGAAAACTGCCATCCAGAAGCGGGGCCGCTGAGTTTTGTTTGCCAGGGAAATGGGCCGTTGTTTGTGTTTGGGGGCCTGTGGCTGGGAGTGTTCGGCTGGTTCCTGAATATGTACGATACGCAGGATTGTTCCCAGACCCAAGGTGGCACCAGTGCCAAGTCGGGCTGGTTTGATGGTGCAAAGTGGCTCCTGCAATCTGCCATCCGGACGCGGGGCAGCGGATTTTTGTTTCCATGAGAAATGGTCCGTGGTTTGTTTTTGGGGGTATATGGCTGGGCCTGGCCGGCTGGCTCCTTAAAAAGCTCGATATGCAGGATGGTTCCCTGACACAAGGTGGCACCAGTGCCACGTCGGGCGGTTTTCGTAGTACATAGTGCGTCCTAAAATTTGCCATCCAGAAGAGGGGCAGTTGAGTTTTGTTTGCCAGAGAAAAGGTCCGTGGTTTGTTTTTGGGGGCATATGGCTGAGAGTGGCCGGCTGGCCCCTGAAAATCCACGATACACAGGATGGTTCCCAGATCCAAGGTGGCACCTGTGCCAAGTCGGGCTGATTTGATAGTACTAAGTAGCTCCTGCAATCTGCCATCCAGAAGCGGGGCAGCTTACTTTTGTTTGCCAGGGAAACGGGCCGAGGTTTGTGTTTGGGGGCCTATGGCTGAGAGTGACCGGCTGGCTCCTGAAAAGCTACAATAGGCAGGATGGTGACCAGACCCATGGTGGCACCAGTGCCAAGTTGGGCTGGTTTGATAGTACCAAGTGGTTCCTGCAATCTGCCATCCAGAAGCAGGGCAGCTGAGTTTTGTTTGCCAGAGAAAAGGGCCTTGGTTTGTGTTTGGGGGCATATGGCTGGGTGTGGCCAGCTGGCTCCTTAAAATGCACGATATGCAACATGGCTCCCAGACCCAAGGTGGCACCAGTGCCAAGTTGGGCTGGTTTGATAGTACCAAGTGGCTCCTGCAATCTTCCATGATCACGTGGAGAAATACTTTCTGGTTTCAGCCTCATGCTCTTTCTTCTCTCCCTCAACTTCTCTATCACCTCTCATCTGGTTCACATGCGCTGTCTTCAAGGTCCACAGGCTACTTTTCACAGAATCTTCTGGCCTGATGAAGTAAGAATGATGAATAGAACAGAGCTGGGATCTATTTTCCAGTTTGGATAAAATGCATTCTGCACACAAATCCAAGGAGAACGGGCTGCCCCGATGCCCAGAAAATCTTTCACTCCTGCTAGTGTTCTACGTCAACCGCAACTTAGTCTGAAAGAAAAGCTTTTTCTCTGAGAGCATCTGAGAGGTTTGCATGAAGCCCTGATATCTGACATATGCAATTTTGAATAGGAGAGGAAAAAGAAAATGGCAAGGAGTTTTTAATTTTAGTGGTTTCAATTTTAATTTCCGTGCACTTTTTCAAAACTTGTCAGCTCAAATGCCCATCAACATCTTTTAGTCATCTGTAAGTCAGTATTCATATAAAATGTGCTTCAAATCCAAAGAATTTCAAATTTGCACTCCAAGCTTCTATGCCTAGATTTATGATTTCCTACACATATTAGATGAAAGGAAGGCCTTTTTTACTGTGGGAGTGCTGGAACACTGGAACAGGTTGCCCAGAGAAGTTGTGGGTGTCCCATCCCTGAAAGTATTCAAGGTCACCTTGGACGGGGCTTGGAGCAGCAACAAAGGAGAAGCTTGATGGTAGAGAAACAAAGTTGGACTATAGAAGAAACTCGGATTGAAGTATAGGATCAAGTTTTCTCTCAGCTCTTGGGGTAAATTCAAAGTTGTACAAAATGACATTTATCTGTGCTATTCACTACTGTAACAGAAAGTTTCATGAAAACTGTACAGAAGATAGTAAATTTTAAAAGAGATAAGAATTACAGCATAAAATCCATGGGATAGGTTACAACATGAGACACTCTCTAAGAGAAAATCTCTGTGTTTCAGCACTTCATCGGGGTAAGATTTCATGAAGTGCCAAAGAAGGCGGCAAAATATCATTCGGGACATTATTTACTGGAATTCAGCCTGGCCATTAGTAGGAACTGCCTTTGAACATATCATGTAGATATACCACACACGCTTTCCCTTCACTGAAAAATTACTGTTTACAACAAATAAGCAATTGACGATCAAAATTGATTGAAAGCATCTTAAACATGTCAAGTATTTCATTGTAGATGATCTGTGATCCAAATGCTTCTTCCACCTTCGAGAGGGACAGAAGAATTCTTCCATATCATGATGGTTTAAAATTGTATCAACCAATGTTTTCTGCTGAAAAGATATCATCTATTTTTTTCTATTTTTGGAAGAAAATATTCCTAGACATACAACAGGTGAGAACTAAGTAATTTTAAAGAAACAAATGAAATGAAAATATTCTGTAAATAGAATGAAATGAAAAGCTGTGTTTTAAATAGGAGCTAAATATTAAACAGAATTTTTGTACCAGGCATTTGAATTACTGCACCAGCTCTTTTGCCCATCAAGAGAGGCATTTAGCATTTCAGTCTTTTCCAAGGTGTTCATGATCTGCTATGCTGATCTCTGTGTGTGCCTAGGTGTGTGTGGAGGGGGGGGCATATGAAGGGGAGTGTGTATGTTTGCTTTACAATTGTTGTGGCAGATTCATGCCTCAGCTCCACATTTTGTTTTAAAAAGGTCACACCGAGTGGATATGAAGTTTACTATCAACAAGAGATCGATTCCCAAATCATCCATTTGACTCTCCCTTATAAATCATGTGCTTTGTTGCATATTTTATCAAATATACTTTCAAGCCAGATGGAGGAAGGAGGATGTGGGAATCCCTCCACCATCTTGCAACTTTTATGTAAGTAGGTTTTCAAGAAAATCATCATTTCTCTTTTAAATATGTCTGGAACAGGCATGATGGTAGTGTCAACCTGTTGGAGTTTTTGTTGCTGGAAGAAGTTGTACAAAAGGATTGGTTTTTACATTGACCAGTTACTGAATCAAGCGCAGGAATACATTGGAAATTTAGCTGGGGGTTCCTTTTCCCAGCAGACTACTTCTAGAACGAGCTTGTACACTGAAGCTGACTCTTTTGCTCTCTTTTTGTTTCTTTCCTATTTTCTTGGCTTCTTTGCCACTATCTAGACAATTTTGGAACTTTGTTCCCAACTAAAATGGTTTCAATAGTCTGATTGTGATCATACATTTTTACAAGGAATTTTTAAAATCTTTCCTCGAGTCCAGAAAGTCAAGGACTTAGATCTTTTTCTTCCCTTATCAATATTGCCATGAAATTGATAAATAAAGACCAACTCTTTATTTTTGTTTTTAACCCACGTAGATAATTCCCATCCATTAATCCATTTTGTGGACCAATAGCTGCCATTCTGATGGAAGCTGTCACTTCTTAACAATAGGCATTCTGTGACTATGTTGACTGCACTTTGGGTGAAGATCCTAACTGGTCTTAGATATACATAGGGAGAAATTTGCTCAGCCAGTGTCAGTCTTAAGCATGCGTATCAGAAGATCTTTCTAGAGCTGGGAATTTTCCCATGAAAGGGATTCAGTTAGGGAAGAGACACTTGTGCCAGAGTTTTACATTCTTCTTGAACACTGCTTAAGGAACTTAGATGCCATGTCCATTTGGATCTCTGTCTGCACAGAACTTTGTCATGCCAGCGCTTTGAAATGCATCTTGAAGAGAATTCACTAGCACAGAATGAAAGAGAGTGGAAGGGGTTGGTGGGGCTAACCAGGCCCAACCCCCCTGCCTAAACCAGGATACCTAGAGCCTCTTGCCCAGGATTCTATCTGGGTGTACTTTTAATGTCTTCAAAGATCCAGGCTCCACAATCTTTCTGGGCAGTCTGTGCCGTGGTTCAGTCACCCTGACAGTAAAGAAACATTTACTGATGTTCAAAGGCAATCTCCTGTATTTCAGTGTGTGCCCACTGCCTCTTGTCTTTTCCCTCAGCATCACTGAAAAGACACTGATTCCCTCCCCTTTGCACTATTGCTTCCATATGTATGTGTGATGCCATGTAGAGGTATGTCAAAAACCTCCCTGAAGCCCAGGCAGATAATATTCCCTTCATCTACCAGTCAAGTTGATTCATCAGAGGAGTTTAAAGTGATGTTCAGCATGAAATTCCCCTGAAAAATCATGCTAACTACATTATTTGGTCATCTGTCATGTGCCTGGCAAGGATTTCCAGGAAGAGCTGCTTCATCAACTTCCTCGGGATAAAAAAGAGGCTGGCTGGTTTGTACTATGGCGAGTCCTCTTAATTGCCTTTTTTGAAGATGGGTGTCATTTGCTAACATCCACTCTTTAGCTCCTCTTCTCATCTACACCTCGGCAAAAAGCTTTTCCACTATGTCTGGCTAGGAAAAACTGTGCCAGCACAGAAAACATCTCCCATCGTGTTCTAGAAGTTGCACGGATGTCTGCCAAGTGTTTGGCAGGAAGAAAAGAAAAGTTGTCCAAAACAGCTTCCAATCGAATGTTCCTGTGATTGGAAAAGTCAGGAGAGTGCAAAGGTACTGTTTTCTATCAGTTGGCAAGGTGCGCACACAATCCCAGTGTTGTACAGCTTGCTTCTTCACCTTCCCGAAGCTGCCGCTCTCGCCGGCTGCCGGAGCCCAAGAAGCGGCTTCTTCGCGCAAAGACGATTGTGCCGCTCACAGGGCTCTCCTTAGCGCGGCTTCTGCCGAAAGACGCCCGGCAGCGGCTCTTACCTCCGGAGAGCATCCTACCTTCGTCTTTAGCTCCTCTTCTCATCTACACCTCGGCAAAACGCTTTTCCACTATGTCTGGCTAGGAAAAACTGTGCCAGCACAGAAAACATCTCCCATCGTGTTCTAGAAGTTGCACGGATGTCTGCCAAGTGTTTGGCAGGAAGAAAAGAAAAGTTGTCCAAAACAGCTTCCAATCGAATGTTCCTGTGATTGGAAAAGTCAGGAGAGTGCAAAGGTACTGTTTTCTATCAGTTGGCAAGGTGCGCACACAATCCCAGTGTTGTACAGCTTGCTTCTTCATCTTCCCGAAGCTGCCGCTCTCGCCGGCTGCCGGAGCCCAAGAAGCGGCTTCTTCGCGCAAAGACGATTGTGCCGCTCACAGTGCTCTCCTTAGCGCGGCTTCTGCCGAAAGACGCCCGGCAGCGGCTCTTACCTCCGGAGAGCATCCTACCTTCGTCTTTCGCGTCTTTTGTAGTCTACATCTTAGCAAAACGCTTTTCCACTATGTCTGGCTAGGAAAAACTGTGCCAGCACAGAAAACATCTCCCATCGTGTTCTAGAAGTTGCACGGATGTCTGCCAAGTGTTTGGCAGGAAGAAAAGAAAAGTTGTCCAAAACAGCTTCCAATCGAATGTTCCTGTGATTGGAAAAGTCAGGAGAGTGCAAAGGTACTGTTTTCTATCAGTTGGCAAGGTGCGCACACAATCCCAGTGTTGTACAGCTTGCTTCTTCACCTTCCCGAAGCTGCCGCTCTCGCCGGCTGCCGGAGCCCAAGAAGCGGCTTCTTCGCGCAAAGACGATTGTGCCGCTCACAGGGCTCTCCTTAGCGCGGCTTCTGCCGAAAGACGCCCGGCAGCGGCTCTTACCTCCGGAGAGCATCCTACCTTCGTCTTTCGCGTCTTTTGTAGTCTACATCTTAGCAAAACGCTTTTCCACTATGTCTGGCTAGGAAAAACTGTGCCAGCACAGAAAACATCTCCCATCGTGTTCTAGAAGTTGCACGGATGTCTGCCAAGTGTTTGGCAGGAAGAAAAGAAAAGTTGTCCAAAACAGCTTCCAATCGAATGTTCCTGTGATTGGAAAAGTCAGGAGAGTGCAAAGGTACTGTTTTCTATCAGTTGGCAAGGTGCGCACACAATCCCAGTGTTGTACAGCTTGCTTCTTCACCTTCCCGAAGCTGCCGCTCTCGCCGGCTGCCGGAGCCCAAGAAGCGGCTTCTTCGCGCAAAGACGATTGTGCCGCTCACAGTGCTCTCCTTAGCGCGGCTTCTGCCGAAAGACGCCCGGCAGCGGCTCTTACCTCCGGAGAGCATCCTACCTTCGTCTTTCGCGTCTTTTGTAGTCTACATCTTAGCAAAACGCTTTTCCACTATGTCTGGCTAGGAAAAACTGTGCCAGCACAGAAAACATCTCCCATCGTGTTCTAGAAGTTGCACGGATGTCTGCCAAGTGTTTGGCAGGAAGAAAAGAAAAGTTGTCCAAAACAGCTTCCAATCGAATGTTCCTGTGATTGGAAAAGTCAGGAGAGTGCAAAGGTACTGTTTTCTATCAGTTGGCAAGGTGCGCACACAATCCCAGTGTTGTACAGCTTGCTTCTTCACCTTCCCGAAGCTGCCGCTCTCGCCGGCTGCCGGAGCCCAAGAAGCGGCTTCTTCGCGCAAAGACGATTGTGCCGCTCACAGGGCTCTCCTTAGCGCGGCTTCTGCCGAAAGACGCCCGGCAGCGGCTCTTACCTCCGGAGAGCATCCTACCTTCGTCTTTCGCGTCTTTTGTAGTCTACATCTTAGCAAAACGCTTCTCCACTATGTCTGGCTAGGAAAAACTGTGCCAGCACAGAAAACATCTCCCATCGTGTTCTAGAAGTTGCACGGATGTCTGCCAAGTGTTTGGCAGGAAGAAAAGAAAAGTTGTCCAAAACAGCTTCCAATCGAATGTTCCTGTGATTGGAAAAGTCAGGAGAGTGCAAAGGTACTGTTTTCTATCAGTTGGCAAGGTGCGCACACAATCCCAGTGTTGTACAGCTTGCTTCTTCACCTTCCCGAAGCTGCCGCTCTCGCCGGCTGCCGGAGCCCAAGAAGCGGCTTCTTCGCGCAAAGACGATTGTGCCGCTCACAGTGCTCTCCTTAGCGCGGCTTCTGCCGAAAGACGCCCGGCAGCGGCTCTTACCTCCGGAGAGCATCCTACCTTCGTCTTTCGCGTCTTATGTAGTCTACATCTTAGCAAAACGCTTTTCCACTATGTCTGGCTAGGAAAAACTGTGCCAGCACAGAAAACATCTCCCATCGTGTTCTAGAAGTTGCACGGATGTCTGCCAAGTGTTTGGCAGGAAGAAAAGAAAAGTTGTCCAAAACAGCTTCCAATCGAATGTTCCTGTGATTGGAAAAGTCAGGAGAGTGCAAAGGTACTGTTTTCTATCAGTTGGCAAGGTGCGCACACAATCCCAGTGTTGTACAGCTTGCTTCTTCACCTTCCCGAAGCTGCCGCTCTCGCCGGCTGCCGGAGCCCAAGAAGCGGCTTCTTCGCGCAAAGACGATTGTGCCGCTCACAGTGCTCTCCTTAGCGCGGCTTCTGCCGAAAGACGCCCGGCAGCGGCTCTTACCTCCGGAGAGCATCCTACCTTCGTCTTTCGCGTCTTTTGTAGTCTACATCTTAGCAAAACGCTTTTCCACTATGTCTGGCTAGGAAAAACTGTGCCAGCACAGAAAACATCTCCCATCGTGTTCTAGAAGTTGCACGGATGTCTGCCAAGTGTTTGGCAGGAAGAAAAGAAAAGTTGTCCAAAACAGCTTCCAATCGAATGTTCCTGTGATTGGAAAAGTCAGGAGAGTGCAAAGGTACTGTTTTCTATCAGTTGGCAAGGTGCGCACACAATCCCAGTGTTGTACAGCTTGCTTCTTCACCTTCCCGAAGCTGCCACTCTCAGGAGGTAAGAGCCGCTGCCGGGCGTCTTTCGGCAGAAGCCGCGCTAAGGGGAGCACTGTGAGCGGCACAATCGTCTTTGCGCGAAGAAGCCGCTTCTTGGGCTCCGGCAGCCGGCGAGAGCGGCAGCTTCGGGAAGGTGAAGAAGCAAGCTGTACAACACTGGGATTGTGTGCGCACCTTGCCAACTGATAGAAAACAGTACCTTTGCACTCTCCTGACTTTTCCAATCACAGGAACATTCGATTGGAAGCTGTTTTGGACAACTTTTCTTTTCTTCCTGCCAAACACTTGGCAGACATCCGTGCAACTTCTAGAACACGATGGGAGATGTTTTCTGTGCTGGCACAGTTTTTCCTAGCCAGACATAGTGGAAAAGCGTTTTGCTAAGATGTAGACTACATAAGACGCGAAAGACGAAGGTAGGATGCTCTCCGGAGGTAAGAGCCGCTGCCGGGCGTCTTTCGGCAGAAGCTGCGCTAAGGAGAGCACTGTGAGCGGCACAATCGTCTTTGCGCGAAGAAGCCGCTTCTTGGGCTCCGGCAGCCGGCGAGAGCGGCAGCTTCGGGAAGGTGAAGAAGCAAGCTGTACAACACTGGGATTGTGTGCGCACCTTGCCAACTGATAGAAAACAGTACCTTTGCACTCTCCTGACTTTTCCAATCACAGGAACATTCGATTGGAAGCTGTTTTGGACAACTTTTCTTTTCTTCCTGCCAAACACTTGGCAGACATCCGTGCAACTTCTAGAACACGATGGGAGATGTTTTTTGTGCTGGCACAGTTTTTCCTAGCCAGACATAGTGGAAAAGCTTTTTGCCGAGGTGTAGATGAGAAGAGGAGCTAAAGACGAAGGTAGGATGCTCTCCGGAGGTAAGAGCCGCTGCCGGGCGTCTTTCGGCAGAAGCCGCGCTAAGGAGAGCACTGTGAGCGGCACAATCGTCTTTGCGCGAAGAAGCCGCTTCTTGGGCTCCGGCAGCCGGCGAGAGCGGCAGCTTCGGGAAGGTGAAGAAGCAAGCTGTACAACACTGGGATTGTGTGCGCACCTTGCCAACTGATAGAAAACAGTACCTTTGCACTCTCCTGACTTTTCCAATCACAGGAACATTCGATTGGAAGCTGTTTTGGACAACTTTTCTTTTCTTCCTGCCAAACACTTGGCAGACATCCGTGCAACTTCTAGAACACGATGGGAGATGTTTTCTGTGCTGGCACAGTTTTTCCTAGCCAGACATAGTGGAGAAGCGTTTTGCCGAGGTGTAGATGAGAAGAGGAGCTAAAGACGAAGGTAGGATGCTCTCCGGAGGTAAGAGCCGCTGCCGGGCGTCTTTCGGCAGAAGCCGCGCTAAGGGGAGCACTGTGAGCGGCACAATCGTCTTTGCGCGAAGAAGCCGCTTCTTGGGCTCCGGCAGCCGGCGAGAGCGGCAGCTTCGGGAAGGTGAAGAAGCAAGCTGTACAACACTGGGATTGTGTGCGCACCTTGCCAACTGATAGAAAACAGTACCTTTGCACTCTCCTGACTTTTCCAATCACAGGAACATTCGATTGGAAGCTGTTTTGGACAACTTTTCTTTTCTTCCTGCCAAACACTTGGCAGACATCCGTGCAACTTCTAGAACACGATGGGAGATGTTTTCTGTGCTGGCACAGTTTTTCCTAGCCAGACATAGTGGAAAAGCTTTTTGCCGAGGTGTAGACTACATAAGACGCGAAAGACGAAGGTAGGATGCTCTCCGGAGGTAAGAGCCGCTGCCGGGCGTCTTTCAGCAGAAGCCGCGCTAAGGAGAGCACTGTGAGCGGCACAATCGTCTTTGCGCGAAGAAGCCGCTTCTTGGGCTCCGGCAGCCGGCGAGAGCGGCAGCTTCGGGAAGGTGAAGAAGCAAGCTGTACAACACTGGGATTGTGTGCGCACCTTACCAACTGATAGAAAACAGTACCTTTGCACTCTCCTGACTTTTCCAATCACAGGAACATTCGATTGGAAGCTGTTTTGGACAACTTTTCTTTTCTTCCTCCCAAACACTTGGCAGACATCCGTGCAACTTCTAGAACACGATGGGAGATGTTTTCTGTGCTGGCACAGTTTTTCCTAGCCAGACATAGTGGAAAAGCGTTTTGCTAAGATGTAGACTACAAAAGTCGCGAAAGACGAAGGTAGGATGCTCTCCGGAGGTAAGAGCCGCTGCCGGGCGTCTTTCGGCAGAAGCCGCGCTAAGGAGAGCACTGTGAGCGGCACAATCGTCTTTGCGCGAAGAAGCCGCTTCTTGGGCTCCGGCAGCCGGCGAGAGCGGCAGCTTCGGGAAGGTGAAGAAGCAAGCTGTACAACACTGGGATTGTGTGCGCACCTTGCCAACTGATAGAAAACAGTACCTTTGCACTCTCCTGACTTTTCCAATCACAGGAACATTCGATTGGAAGCTGTTTTGGACAACTTTTCTTTTCTTCCTGCCAAACACTTGGCAGACATCCGTGCAACTTCTAGAACACGATGGGAGATGTTTTCTGTGCTGGCACAGTTTTTCCTAGCCAGACATAGTGGAGAAGCGTTTTGCTAAGATGTAGACTACAAAAGACGCGAAAGACGAAGGTAGGATGCTCTCCGGAGGTAAGAGCCGCTGCCGGGCGTCTTTCGGCAGAAGCCGCGCTAAGGAGAGCCCTGTGAGCGGCACAATCGTCTTTGCGCGAAGAAGCCGCTTCTTCGGTTCCGGGAGCCGGCGAGAGCGGCAGCTTCGGGAAGGTGAAGAAGCAAGCTGTACAACACTGGGATTGTGTGCGCACCTTGCCAACTGATAGAAAACAGTACCTTTGCACTCTCCTGACTTTTCCAATCACAGGAACATTCGATTGGAAGCTGTTTTGGACAACTTTTCTTTTCTTCCTGCCAAACACTTGGCAGACATCCGTGCAACTTCTAGAACACGATGGGAGATGTTTTCTGTGCTGGCACAGTTTTTCCTAGCCAGACATAGTGGAAAAGCTTTTTGCCGAGGTGTAGACTACATAAGACGCGAAAGACGAAGGTAGGATGCTCTCCGGAGGTAAGAGCCGCTGCCGGGCGTCTTTCAGCAGAAGCCGCGCTAAGGAGAGCCCTGTGAGCGGCACAATCGTCTTTGCGCGAAGAAGCCGCTTCTTGGGCTCCGGCAGCCGGCGAGAGCGGCAGCTTCGGGAAGGTGAAGAAGCAAGCTGTACAACACTGGGATTGTGTGCGCACCTTGCCAACTGATAGAAAACAGTACCTTTGCACTCTCCTGACTTTTCCAATCACAGGAACATTCGATTGGAAGCTGTTTTGGACAACTTTTCTTTTCTTCCTGCCAAACACTTGGCAGACATCCGTGCAACTTCTAGAACACGATGGGAGATGTTTTCTGTGCTGGCACAGTTTTTCCTAGCCAGACATAGTGGAAAAGCTTTTTGCCGAGGTGTAGACTACATAAGACGCGAAAGACGAAGGTAGGATGCTCTCCGGAGGTAAGAGCCGCTGCCGGGCGTCTTTCGGCAGAAGCCGCGCTAAGGAGAGCCCTGTGAGCGGCACAATCGTCTTTGCGCGAAGAAGCCGCTTCTTCGGTTCCGGGAGCCGGCGAGAGCGGCAGCTTCGGGAAGGTGAAGAAGCAAGCTGTACAACACTGGGATTGTGTGCGCACCTTGCCAACTGATAGAAAACAGTACCTTTGCACTCTCCTGACTTTTCCAATCACAGGAACATTCGATTGGAAGCTGTTTTGGACAACTTTTCTTTTCTTCCTGCCAAACACTTGGCAGACATCCGTGCAACTTCTAGAACACGATGGGAGATGTTTTCTGTGCTGGCACAGTTTTTCCTAGCCAGACATAGTGGAAAAGCGTTTTGCTAAGATGTAGACTACAAAAGTCGCGAAAGACGAAGGTAGGATGCTCTCCGGAGGTAAGAGCCGCTGCCGGGCGTCTTTCGGCAGAAGCCGCGCTAAGGAGAGCACTGTGAGCGGCACAATCGTCTTTGCGCGAAGAAGCCGCTTCTTGGGCTCCGGCAGCCGGCGAGAGCGGCAGCTTCGGGAAGGTGAAGAAGCAAGCTGTACAACACTGGGATTGTGTGCGCACCTTGCCAACTGATAGAAAACAGTACCTTTGCACTCTCCTGACTTTTCCAATCACAGGAACATTCGATTGGAAGCTGTTTTGGACAACTTTTCTTTTCTTCCTGCCAAACACTTGGCAGACATCCGTGCAACTTCTAGAACACGATGGGAGATGTTTTCTGTGCTGGCACAGTTTTTCCTAGCCAGACATAGTGGAGAAGCGTTTTGCTAAGATGTAGACTACAAAAGACGCGAAAGACGAAGGTAGGATGCTCTCCGGAGGTAAGAGCCGCTGCCGGGCGTCTTTCGGCAGAAGCCGCGCTAAGGAGAGCCCTGTGAGCGGCACAATCGTCTTTGCGCGAAGAAGCCGCTTCTTCGGTTCCGGGAGCCGGCGAGAGCGGCAGCTTCGGGAAGGTGAAGAAGCAAGCTGTACAACACTGGGATTGTGTGCGCACCTTGCCAACTGATAGAAAACAGTACCTTTGCACTCTCCTGACTTTTCCAATCACAGGAACATTCGATTGGAAGCTGTTTTGGACAACTTTTCTTTTCTTCCTGCCAAACACTTGGCAGACATCCGTGCAACTTCTAGAACACGATGGGAGATGTTTTCTGTGCTGGCACAGTTTTTCCTAGCCAGACATAGTGGAAAAGCTTTTTGCCGAGGTGTAGACTACATAAGACGCGAAAGACGAAGGTAGGATGCTCTCCGGAGGTAAGAGCCGCTGCCGGGCGTCTTTCAGCAGAAGCCGCGCTAAGGAGAGCCCTGTGAGCGGCACAATCGTCTTTGCGCGAAGAAGCCGCTTCTTGGGCTCCGGGAGCCGGCGAGAGCGGCAGCTTCGGGAAGGTGAAGAAGCAAGCTGTACAACACTGGGATTGTGTGCGCACCTTGCCAACTGATAGAAAACAGTACCTTTGCACTCTCCTGACTTTTCCAATCACAGGAACATTCGATTGGAAGCTGTTTTGGACAACTTTTCTTTTCTTCCTGCCAAACACTTGGCAGACATCCGTGCAACTTCTAGAACACGATGGGAGATGTTTTCTGTGCTGGCACAGTTTTTCCTAGCCAGACATAGTGGAAAAGCTTTTTGCCGAGGTGTAGACTACATAAGACGCGAAAGACGAAGGTAGGATGCTCTCCGGAGGTAAGAGCCGCTGCCGGGCGTCTTTCGGCAGAAGCCGCGCTAAGGAGAGCCCTGTGAGCGGCACAATCGTCTTTGCGCGAAGAAGCCGCTTCTTCGGTTCCGGGAGCCGGCGAGAGCGGCAGCTTCGGGAAGGTGAAGAAGCAAGCTGTACAACACTGGGATTGTGTGCGCACCTTGCCAACTGATAGAAAACAGTACCTTTGCACTCTCCGGACTTTTCCAATCACAGGAACATTCGATTGGAAGCTGTTTTGGACAACTTTTCTTTTCTTCCTGCCAAACACTTGGCAGACATCCGTGCAACTTCTAGAACACGATGGGAGATGTTTTCTGTGCTGGCACAGTTTTTCCTAGCCAGACATAGTGGAAAAGCGTTTTGCTAAGATGTAGACTACAAAAGACGCGAAAGACGAAGGTAGGATGCTCTCCGGAGGTAAGAGCCGCTGCCGGGCGTCTTTCGGCAGAAGCCGCGCTAAGGAGAGCCCTGTGAGCGGCACAATCGTCTTTGCGCGAAGAAGCCGCTTCTTCGGTTCCGGGAGCCGGCGAGAGCGGCAGCTTCGGGAAGGTGAAGAAGCAAGCTGTACAACACTGGGATTGTGTGCGCACCTTACCAACTGATAGAAAACAGTACCTTTGCACTCTCCTGACTTTTCCAATCACAGGAACATTCGATTGGAAGCTGTTTTGGACAACTTTTCTTTTCTTCCTCCCAAACACTTGGCAGACATCCGTGCAACTTCTAGAACACGATGGGAGATGTTTTCTGTGCTGGCACAGTTTTTCCTAGCCAGACATAGTGGAAAAGCGTTTTGCTAAGATGTAGACTACAAAAGTCGCGAAAGACGAAGGTAGGATGCTCTCCGGAGGTAAGAGCCGCTGCCGGGCGTCTTTCGGCAGAAGCCGCGCTAAGGAGAGCACTGTGAGCGGCACAATCGTCTTTGCGCGAAGAAGCCGCTTCTTGGGCTCCGGCAGCCGGCGAGAGCGGCAGCTTCGGGAAGGTGAAGAAGCAAGCTGTACAACACTGGGATTGTGTGCGCACCTTGCCAACTGATAGAAAACAGTACCTGTGCACTCTCCGGACTTTTCCAATCACAGGAACATTCGATTGGAAGCTGTTTTGGACAACTTTTCTTTTCTTCCTGCCAAACACTTGGCAGACATCCGTGCAACTTCTAGAACACGATGGGAGATGTTTTCTGTGCTGGCACAGTTTTTCCTAGCCAGACATAGTGGAGAAGCGTTTTGCTAAGATGTAGACTACAAAAGACGCGAAAGACGAAGGTAGGATGCTCTCCGGAGGTAAGAGCCGCTGCCGGGCGTCTTTCGGCAGAAGCCGCGCTAAGGAGAGCCCTGTGAGCGGCACAATCGTCTTTGCGCGAAGAAGCCGCTTCTTCGGTTCCGGGAGCCGGCGAGAGCGGCAGCTTCGGGAAGGTGAAGAAGCAAGCTGTACAACACTGGGATTGTGTGCGCACCTTGCCAACTGATAGAAAACAGTACCTTTGCACTCTCCTGACTTTTCCAATCACAGGAACATTCGATTGGAAGCTGTTTTGGACAACTTTTCTTTTCTTCCTGCCAAACACTTGGCAGACATCCGTGCAACTTCTAGAACACGATGGGAGATGTTTTCTGTGCTGGCACAGTTTTTCCTAGCCAGACATAGTGGAAAAGCGTTTTGCCGAGGTGTAGACTACATAAGACGCGAAAGACGAAGGTAGGATGCTCTCCGGAGGTAAGAGCCGCTGCCGGGCGTCTTTCAGCAGAAGCCGCGCTAAGGAGAGCACTGTGAGCGGCACAATCGTCTTTGCGCGAAGAAGCCGCTTCTTGGGCTCCGGCAGCCGGCGAGAGCGGCAGCTTCGGGAAGGTGAAGAAGCAAGCTGTACAACACTGGGATTGTGTGCGCACCTTGCCAACTGATAGAAAACAGTACCTTTGCACTCTCCTGACTTTTCCAATCACAGGAACATTCGATTGGAAGCTGTTTTGGACAACTTTTCTTTTCTTCCTGCCAAACACTTGGCAGACATCCGTGCAACTTCTAGAACACGATGGGAGATGTTTTCTGTGCTGGCACAGTTTTTCCTAGCCAGACATAGTGGAAAAGCTTTTTGCCGAGGTGTAGACTACATAAGACGCGAAAGACGAAGGTAGGATGCTCTCCGGAGGTAAGAGCCGCTGCCGGGCGTCTTTCGGCAGAAGCCGCGCTAAGGAGAGCCCTGTGAGCGGCACAATCGTCTTTGCGCGAAGAAGCCGCTTCTTCGGTTCCGGGAGCCGGCGAGAGCGGCAGCTTCGGGAAGGTGAAGAAGCAAGCTGTACAACACTGGGATTGTGTGCGCACCTTGCCAACTGATAGAAAACAGTACCTTTGCACTCTCCGGACTTTTCCAATCACAGGAACATTCGATTGGAAGCTGTTTTGGACAACTTTTCTTTTCTTCCTGCCAAACACTTGGCAGACATCCGTGCAACTTCTAGAACACGATGGGAGATGTTTTCTGTGCTGGCACAGTTTTTCCTAGCCAGACATAGTGGAAAAGCGTTTTGCTAAGATGTAGACTACAAAAGACGCGAAAGACGAAGGTAGGATGCTCTCCGGAGGTAAGAGCCGCTGCCGGGCGTCTTTCGGCAGAAGCCGCGCTAAGGAGAGCCCTGTGAGCGGCACAATCGTCTTTGCGCGAAGAAGCCGCTTCTTCGGTTCCGGGAGCCGGCGAGAGCGGCAGCTTCGGGAAGGTGAAGAAGCAAGCTGTGCAACACTGGGATTGTGTGCGCACCTTGCCAACTGATAGAAAACAGTACCTTTGCACTCTCCTGACTTTTCCAATCACAGGAACATTCGATTGGAAGCTGTTTTGGACAACTTTTCTTTTCTTCCTGCCAAACACTTGGCAGACATCCGTGCAACTTCTAGAACACGATGGGAGATGTTTTCTGTGCTGGCACAGTTTTTCCTAGCCAGACATAGTGGAGAAGCGTTTTGCTAAGATGTAGACTACAAAAGACGCGAAAGACGAAGGTAGGATGCTCTCCGGAGGTAAGAGCCGCTGCCGGGCGTCTTTCGGCAGAAGCCGCGCTAAGGAGAGCACTGTGAGCGGCACAATCGTCTTTGCGCGAAGAAGCCGCTTCTTGGGCTCCGGCAGCCGGCGAGAGCGGCAGCTTCGGGAAGGTGAAGAAGCAAGCTGTACAACACTGGGATTGTGTGCGCACCTTGCCAACTGATAGAAAACAGTACCTTAGCACTCTCCTGACTTTTCCAATCACAGGAACATTCGATTGGAAGCTGTTTTGGACAACTTTTCTTTTCTTCCTGCCAAACACTTGGCAGACATCCGTGCAACTTCTAGAACACGATGGGAGATGTTTTCTGTGCTGGCACAGTTTTTCCTAGCCAGACATAGTGGAAAAGCGTTTTGCCGAGGTGTAGACTACATAAGACGCGAAAGACGAAGGTAGGATGCTCTCCGGAGGTAAGAGCCGCTGCCGGGCGTCTTTCAGCAGAAGCCGCGCTAAGGAGAGCACTGTGAGCGGCACAATCGTCTTTGCGCGAAGAAGCCGCTTCTTGGGCTCCGGCAGCCGGCGAGAGCGGCAGCTTCGGGAAGGTGAAGAAGCAAGCTGTACAACACTGGGATTGTGTGCGCACCTTGCCAACTGATAGAAAACAGTACCTTTGCACTCTCCTGACTTTTCCAATCACAGGAACATTCGATTGGAAGCTGTTTTGGACAACTTTTCTTTTCTTCCTGCCAAACACTTGGCAGACATCCGTGCAACTTCTAGAACACGATGGGAGATGTTTTCTGTGCTGGCACAGTTTTTCCTAGCCAGACATAGTG
This sequence comes from Melospiza melodia melodia, assembly GCF_035770615.1. Lineage (NCBI taxonomy): Eukaryota > Metazoa > Chordata > Aves > Passeriformes > Passerellidae > Melospiza > Melospiza melodia. The sequence continues at coordinate 33,532,715 of NC_086199.1, read as the reverse complement.
GAAAAGCTTTTTGCCGAGGTGTAGACTACATAAGACGCGAAAGACGAAGGTAGGATGCTCTCCGGAGGTAAGAGCCGCTGCCGGGCGTCTTTCGGCAGAAGCCGCGCTAAGGAGAGCCCTGTGAGCGGCACAATCGTCTTTGCGCGAAGAAGCCGCTTCTTCGGTTCCGGGAGCCGGCGAGAGCGGCAGCTTCGGGAAGGTGAAGAAGCAAGCTGTACAACACTGGGATTGTGTGCGCACCTTGCCAACTGATAGAAAACAGTACCTTTGCACTCTCCTGACTTTTCCAATCACAGGAACATTCGATTGGAAGCTGTTTTGGACAACTTTTCTTTTCTTCCTGCCAAACACTTGGCAGACATCCGTGCAACTTCTAGAACACGATGGGAGATGTTTTCTGTGCTGGCACAGTTTTTCCTAGCCAGACATAGTGGAAAAGCGTTTTGCTAAGATGTAGACTACAAAAGACGCGAAAGACGAAGGTAGGATGCTCTCCGGAGGTAAGAGCCGCTGCCGGGCGTCTTTCGGCAGAAGCCGCGCTAAGGAGAGCCCTGTGAGCGGCACAATCGTCTTTGCGCGAAGAAGCCGCTTCTTCGGTTCCGGGAGCCGGCGAGAGCGGCAGCTTCGGGAAGGTGAAGAAGCAAGCTGTGCAACACTGGGATTGTGTGCGCACCTTGCCAACTGATAGAAAACAGTACCTTTGCACTCTCCTGACTTTTCCAATCACAGGAACATTCGATTGGAAGCTGTTTTGGACAACTTTTC